>NC_091749.1:434850-798600 GCF_043380555.1 Nothobranchius furzeri
TCCAAGCGATCGAGTAGAATCACGTGGTCCACTGTGTCGAAGGCTGCTGTCAGGTCTAACAACAGAAGCACCACAGATGTTCCGTGATCTAGTGATAGATAGATGTCATTTAGGACCCTCAGTAGAGCAGACTCTGTGCTATGGCCAGACCTGAACCCTGACTGGAAAACCTCAAACAGATCAGAGTCAGCTAAATGTGAGACCAGCTGCTGATAAACGACTTTCTCAAGCAGTTTAGATGTAAAGGGCAGGGTAGAGATAGGCCTGTAATTTTCTATCACAGAGACATCAGCACCAGGTTTCTTCAGGGTCGGCCGAATAACTGCTGCTTTCAAAGCAGCTGGGACCACACCTGTGCTGAGGCTCCCATTGATAATCTGACCAAGTGAAGGGCCAAGGCACGGAAAGGCAGCCTTCCAGAGACGAGGCGGCAGAACGTCAAGTGGAGAGCCAGATGGCTTCTGCCTCGCAACAAGCTTATTCAGCTCGGAGTATGAAACAGTATTGAGGGAGCTCAGGGTGGGTGGTGATGGAGGAACTGGAACAGGGTCAACAGAGTTACCAGAAATGACTGCTCTAATGCCCGACACTTTATCTACAAAGAATCTGTGAAAAGCTTCAGAGTTTCCAGCAGCTGTAGGAGACATGGAGCTAGGCTCCTGGTACACCAGAACAGAGTTTAGCGTTTTGTAGAGAAACTTAGGATTATTGGAGTTAGTTTCAATGGTGTCTGCAAAATAGGCCGTTCTGGCAGCCCTCACAGCATCCTGATAAGCAACCAGAGATGCTTTGAACAACTCATGCGAGACCTGTAGGCCATCCTTTTTCCACTTTCTCTCAGATGATCTACACGCCCGCCTACAAGCCCTTGTGACATCAGAGAGCCATGGCTCCCTCCTAGGTCGAGACTTGCACAGTTTGAGAGGGGCAACCACGTCCAGGACCTGATTACAAAGTAAATCAAAGTGTTGTGAATAGTGTTCAGTGTTAGATGGATCTGGGTTAAAGGTCTCTAACCTTACAGACATACAGTCCACAAACTTTGAAATAGTTTCTGCATCCAGGGCTCTGAACCTAGTAGCTGGAGCTTCACACACAGGGACAGGACATGGCAACGTAACATCACAGAGTATAGGAGAGTGGTCAGAGAACACAGGACGCAAAGTCACAAGGTTCATGACGGCGAGACCAAAAGAGAGAACCAGGTCCAGGGTGTGACCCCTGGCATGAGTTGGGGACAATACCCATTGAGTTAAATTGAATGAATCTAGCAAATTAAAAAAACCTTTAGAAAGCACATTATCAGGACAGCAGATATGGATGTTAAAATCACCAAAAAATAGGACATAGTCATATTTTAGGATGCAGTCTGCCACAAGATCACAGAAATCATTAAGGAAGTTAGAGTCAGTCTTTGGAGGGAGATAAATCAGCACAATGAGCAGGCGGGGGGAGATGCACAGTTCAAATAAGCACAGTTTCAAGGAAGAAAATGACATGGTGGGTGTAAGCTGTTTACAAGGAAAGCTGGATTTAAAAACAACAACCAGCCCTCCACCTCTGCCCCGTGATCTAGGGATATTAAAACATGAGCAGCCAGGTGGTACCAGCTCGAGTAGGGCGCTTGAGTCACCAAACGGGATCCAGGACTCACAGATCCAGAGAAAACCCAAGTCATGCTGAATAATCTCCACGGTCCGCAAGGGGCTAGCCGTTCCGGAACCGGCTCCGCCTGAGGCAGATGATTTGGCAGGAATTTTCGGGTCAACACAGACGCGCTGTCCAGACTCCGTCTGGCCGTGTTTTCCCGCTGCCATGAGCTTCTGGACCGCCGCCTTCTCCGAGCCTGCTAGGCTTAAGGCACCAATTTCCACATATGCGCCCATTACCAAGGTCGAGGGCTTTTCCGACCTGGGCTGGCCATCCGTTCCTCCACTGGAGCCGGACTTGGCCTCACTGTGTGGTGCCAAGAACCACCTCGCTGACCCGCGAGCAGTTCCCGCTTCTAAGCATGACCAGCTGCTGAGGCGGCTCGCCGATCATGCACACCATTGCACCTTCCAGACCGGCGCTGCAGGAAATAACATCGCCCTTCTTGCCTTTGGCATTTCCAAAATCGTGGAAGAGCTTGATGTTCCTGACGAGTCAAAAACCATCATTACCAATACTGCTGGTGCCATTCTCAATCTGCGCTGCTGTACTCACCGGTTCTGCTCGCATTGCTGCCTGGCAGACCCTCATCCAGCGGGCCTTGTGGCTCAAGGCCCTGCCCTCCATTCCTGATCACCTTCACGGGGAGATGCTGGAAGGCCCCATCACCTCTGACGTTCTGTTTAGTCCCCATTTTACGAGCGTCATCGAGAGGGCTCAGAGGGCGGCTAGGGTTAGGGTTAGGGTTAGGGTTATGGTTAACCCTAACCCTAACCCTAACCCTACTTTAATATAAAGCGGGAGATTACAGATACAGTATTTTGCTCATGCCCTTGCTGCCCTGGGCCTGGGCCCTTTAAAGTTCGTGGGCCCTGAGCAATTGCCCAGTTGCCCATATGGTTAATCCGGCCTTGACTATTGCATTAATTACAAGTTAGTTTTAATATCTGAGGATTTCTACAGTAAATCTGTCTGAAATGTGGCACACAGGTACAGTAGGTGTCCCAGAGTCATAATGTGTTGAAAGTTGGACATCAACTGTTAAGGATGATTTTTAATGAATTTTTGAATATGCAACCAGACTGTCACGATGGCGTATTGGGCAGTTCCATTGCAACATGCGGTATCGTAAAGACTGGTGTAAACGCGCAAGGAAATTTTCACGGCGGATAAGATGCGGCTGGCTTGACCGCGGCTCACAAATGACGGCTCACTTGACCATGGTGGTTGACGCGTCACGCTTGTGCGTAATCATATCGGAGCATTCTGAGCTGACGAGGATGTGAGATTCTGGGATTCTCCTCAGACGGCTCCTGGATGCGTCGCCACATTGGAGACTGGAACAAGCGCTATTCAGCCAAAGTTTCATAATCAGGGAACATTTTCTAAGTGACAAGTCTCTCTTCAGTCGGAGGAATCTTCCTGCATGCGCTCTGGTTCTGCGACGTGCTCCAAGCCCCTCTCCACATCTTCAGCTCGCTGTGGACCTTATGTACACGCTGACAGCGAGCTGCGCTGAGCAGTGTCCAGCTCAAATGTTCAGATGGGAATCATTTCATGAGTGATTTAGCTACATCTGCAATGTGCGAAACGAATAAAGTGTCAGTTCGTCTGCATGCGTCGGGGTAATTCTTTCTATTCTTTCTCTGTCAAAATAAACGGTCAAATACGGGAACTGTCCGGTCAACACAAGCCCTGCTTTTAACTGTTCTGTTTTCTTGTGAAAATTGTTGCAAAGAGATATAATTTAACTTGATTACCACCAGAGCCAGGCGCACTGCGCCGTTATCTCCGTCGCTGTAAATGAGGGAAAAACAAAATGATCGGATCCTTTTCTGACCTTCCCCACCTACAAAGTTTAATTACAACAATCAAACGTGACAGAGTCTGGATTTGTATTCTGAACAGTCTAAACATGTTTTAAAAAGAAACGTATGACAAAAGTGGCACCTGCTCAGTAAAACCACCAACAGGGTGAAAAATATCTAAATATTGTCGGCAGAGACGGGCTACAACTTCTGGATCCACTTTATATAAATCGTTTTATTGATTATCGTCTTATGAAAGATAACTTTGACGTACACGAGCGACCGGTACCGGCTGCTGTCACCTGTTGTGAGCAGCGCTCTGCTGTCTGAGGGTAGGCCCCGCCCACAACGCCGTGGCTGCTGTGGCTCCCAGTGTTTTCTTTACTGTGGGAAACGGGTAATAATGGCTCTTTGATGGGAACAGGTTGCCGACCCCTGGTTTATGTCTATGCGAGGACAATAAAGCTTTGAGGTTTTACAATTACTTCTGGGGGCAGAGTTGCAATGACATGCGCACGGCGTTGCCCTAGCGCCAATTTAAAACAGAAAAGGCGGACAGGGATACGGGGCCAACATTACCAGTAATCAAAGATGTACCCGTTACATTTAAATCGGATGTCTGGGCTAATTTCGGTTTTGGGATCCTGGATGTGAAAGAATCACTTAACACAGTATTTGTTTACTATTTTTAAGTTCAGTAATATTCTATCTTAAAGCTATACCGAAAACATTATTTCTTATATTATTTAAGTAATTATAGGCAGCACACTTTAAACATTATTGCTCACTATAGTGGATAGATGAATGTTCTGTTTTTCAGGGATTTCAAAATTAAAAAGAAATTGAAAACTATTCTACTGCTTTTATTAAGTAATGAACATTTTTGTGTGAAGAATCGTGATGCATTTCAGACTCAAATCGAATCGTTAGGCAGATAATCGGAATCGGATCGAATCGTGAGGCAGGTAGAGATGCACACCACTAGTGAGTGCTGTTAATAATAATAAAGTTGTACCTGAAGTTTGTCTAATAAAGCCAGTCTGTTACTCCTCGTTCTTTGTAGATCTTCACGTCAACAAACAGTTTATCTACGGAGATCACAGCCCGCTTCCCATCCTGGAAGAACTTCTTACACAGCGGGAAGAGAACTCGGCGGTGATCCAGAATTTCTTTAGGAAACTGATCGTTAAGGCTGTAATCTTTACCTTTAAGCTCTCTCCCGTGGCTTTTAACAAGATCTTTCTGCTTAAAGTGCTCAAATTTTGCCACGATGGGACGAGGTCTTCTGCTGTCTGTTCTCCTGGCTCCATGACAATGTACCCGATGAAAGGTGATGTTTTTAACCGTTTCCTCAGGTATCTTCATGTGAGTGTGGATAAAGTTCTTGATGGTTTGTTCGCAATCCTCCGCTTCTCCTCCGGTCTGCTCTGGAAGGCCTGCGAACACCAGGTTATCTCTCATGCTGCGTGATTGGAGATCCAGAACCGTCTCCTTTAGAGCTTTATTGTCCTGGGAGATCCGATCTATTCCTGCAGTCAAGGAGGAAACCGATTCCCGCAGAGACGCGTTCTCATCCGCGAGCCACTCCACCTGCTCCTGGCTAAACTCCAGAGATGTTCGGAGGTCCTGGAACTCCTTGTGAAGCACCTCTAGCAGGTGGAGTCGTCCCTCAAATCCCAGAAGCCATTTATCTATGGACTGTAGTAAATGTAAGACATCCTTATGGGGAAATGAGGACTCGGGCGAGTCCTGGGGACGGCTCCTCTTGGTCACAGGTGTTTCCGTCTCAGCTGCTGCTGCTTTCTTCGGTCCCATGACAAAAAACTCAAAAACCTCGTCAATATATATTTGCAAACTTTCTAAATTTTCTCCAATTACCTCCAGGTTGAGTGTGTTATATTTACCAGATTTATTTATTTTTTTGCGTTGATTTTATGTTCTATGGGTGCACTAAGGTTTGTCCCATGAAACGTACATGGAGCTGGCTCCAGAGAGAAGAGATTAAAATTTTTTGATGAGTTAAAAAGAGTGGAAGCGGACATAATATTATTACAAGAGACTCATAGATCTGCCACATCTGCAGATGAACTTAAAACACCTGAGTTTCCCAGCATGTTGTCTGCCTGCTATAACTCTAGGCAAAGAGGTGTAGCTACAAACTGGATTCCAAAAAGGTTGGGACACTACACAAATCGTGAATAAAACTGAATGCAATGATGTGGAGGTGCCATCTTCTAATATTTTATTCAGAATAGAACGTAAATCATGGAACAAAAGTTTAAACTGAGAAAATGAATCATTTTAAGGGAAAAATATGTTGGTTCAAAATTTCATGGTGTCAACAAGTCCCAAAAAATTTTGGACAAGTAGCAATAAAAGGCTGGAAAAAGTACATTTGAGCATAACGAGGAGTTGGAAGACCAATTAACTCTAATTAGGTCAATTGGCAACATGACTGGGTATAAAAAGAACTTCTCAGAGTGGCAGTGTCTCTCAGAAGCCAAGATGGGTAGAGGATCACCAAGTCCCACAATGTTGCGCAGAAAGATAGTGGAGCAAATATCAGAAAGGTGTTACCCAGCGAAAAATAGCAAAAGCTTTGCAGTTATCATCATCAACTGTGCATAACATCATCCGAAGATTCAGAGAATCTGGAACAATCTCTGTGCATAAGGGTCAAGGGCATAAAACCGTACTGGATGCCCCGTGATCTCCGGGCCCTCAAACGACACTACACCATGAACAGGAATTCTACTGTAAAGGAAATCACAGAATGGGCTCAGGAATAATTCCAGAAACCATTGTCAGTGAACACAATCCACCGTGCCATCTGCTGTTGCCAGCTGAAACTCTACATTGCAAAGAAGAAGCCATTTCTAAGCAAGATCCACAAGCTCAGGCGTTTTCACTGGGCCAGGGATCATTTAAAATGGAGTGTGGCAAAATGGAAGACTGTTCTGTGGTCAGACGAGTCACAATTTGAAGTTATTTTTGGAAATGTGGGACGCCATGTCATCCGGACCAAAGAGGACAAGGACAACCCAAGTTGTTATCAATGCTCAGTTCAGAAGCCTGCATCTCTGATGGTATGGGGTTTCATGAGTACGTGTGACATGGGCAGCTTGCATGTCTGGAAAGGCACCATCAATGCAGAAAAATGTATTCAGGTTCTAGAACAACATATGCTCCCATCCAGACGTCATCTCTTTCCGGGAAGACCCAGCAGTTTTCAACAAGACAATGCCAGACCACATTCTGCATCAATCACAACATCATGGCTGCGTAGGAGAAGGATCCAGGTACTGAAATGGCCAGTCTGCAGTCCAGATCTTTCATCTATAGAGAACAGTTGGTGCATCATGAAGAGGAAGGTGCGACAAAGAAGGCCCAAAGCGATTGAACAGTTAGAGGCCTGTATTAGACAACAATGGGAGATCATTCCTATCTCTAAACTTGAGAAACTGGTCTCCTCGGTCCCCAGACGTCTGTTGAGTGTTGTAAGAAGGGGAGATGCCACACAGTGGTGAAAATGGCCTTGTCCCAACTTTTTTGGGATTTGTTGACACCATGAAATTTTTAATCAACATATAATATTGAATTAAATCTTTAAATTTTAGTATTGTTGAATATATAAATAACAGATTAGTGTGTTCTCTAAATCTAACGTTGTGAATGACTTTCAAGGCTCTTTTCTGTATAATGGACAAAGGAACAATAGATGTTTTATAAGTGTTACCCCATACCTCTACACAGTAAATAACTATGTGTTACTGATTCAACTATGTAAACACAACATGTTTTCATAGCTGAATCAGTAACACATTTTTAATATAACAGTTTGACAGATAATAATTTTTATCAACAACAAATTTGTTTTAAAAAAGCTACTAAAAGAGATCAGCTGAAGCAACCTGGTTCAGGATTTAGCCAGTTTGTTCCTGTTTTTGACAAATCTGACTTTGGGTTGAGTTCCTCTACTTTGGACAGGCTTTAAATTCAAATCTTCTTCTTTTCTCCTTTACCTGTCTTATTTTTTTTTCCATTTTAAACACAACATGTTCTGTTGTAGCCAGTTTAAAAGGCTAAAATTAAATACCCAAATGACAATTCCCAAGAAAACGCTAAAAAATGTTCCAGAGGTTCGGGTTAACTTTGCCAAAATCAACCTCAACCCTTTTAACGTCTACATCAGGAGATAAGAGAGGAAAACCTGCTTGTTTGGATTGTAGATAAAACTATTTCTGTCTTTGTGCTTTGATTTGAATAGATCTCTCTTCCCTCCAGGGCTGAAGGGCAGCCACACCCTTTCAGGTTACCATGACGATCAACTTGGTTCTGAACCACTAACAACAACAAAATTGACAGGTTCTTATTTTGAATTCTTAAAATTTTAATGTTACCACAAAATTTTACAGGCCAAACTGTCTGCTGGAGTCATTGGACCTTAGCTCAAAGAATGCAAACCTCACGTTGGCTTTATTACGGGAAGCTCATCAGTTATGTTACAAACATCTTTTCTTTACATCACATTTAAATGATGTTTAAGAATTTAAAGTTAGAATAAAAAAACATTTTCAGAGCTCAGAATGAATCAGCACCAAAAGACAGGAAGCTGGCCCAAACAAATTCAACAAACAGACATCTGACTGGACACACACAGCTTCTATGATCTTGGTTATTAACACATATAATTACACAAGTCTTCCCTTTTTCCTTTAATGCTGGTTAACCTTGCACCATGCATCGGCTCTGATTAACAGATCAACTGGTCAACATTAGGAGAGTGATAACCTACCTACCTTTGCATGTTGGGGAGCACAGCCGATGTGACGCTAACAAAGCAGGACAGTGTTTATAACTCACCCACTTAATGGGAAGTAGACTTAAGAAAAAAAAACATTATGTAAATGACCTTTCAACACAAATGAGGAAGTGAATAGAATCATCAGTGTTCTGTCGCTGCTCAGATAAATCACCCATCTTCCATCTACAGGCTGCTTACTTATTCTGTTACAGGTGTTTTCCTCACAGTTAACCATTATTTCATAAACATTAACAGTATGACTGCACTCATGACAGATCACTGCTCTGACCACCAGAGGGCAGCGGTTCACTAAAAACCAATCCGATCCAGCTCTACCAGAAAAACGCTCAGGCTCTTTTCCCTCCAGTTTGACACCAAGAATTGAACTTTTAGAAAAATAAAGCACCATCTATAACTTCAGATGACATTAAGATCATATGGGAAATGTTCACTAATTTGCATTTCACATGGAAATACCGACTCAGGGTGTGCTTTAGAAAGTAACTGCTTGTGCATCATGTTTTGTTTTTGTTTGATTTGAATTTTCTACAGACTACAAAATTTCCATATAGAGGACAGAAAAAGCCACCTGACATTTATGTGTTTATATACACATCTGTGAGTGTGTATTATTCTTTAGGTAGCTGTGGGATTAGCAGCCTAGGTCATATTACAACTTTAGGACAGAAACAACACGCGTACACTTAGGTGTGGTTTCTTGTTGGAACAAGTGTTGTAAAATAGAGTTCTTATTTGTTATAAAAGAAACCTGCCAGGATGAGCCCCATTGGCGAAGGATTTCCATGTGTTGGGGTGGTGCATACTGCTGGTGACCGCAGGAGTTGATGAATTTGGACTCTGGTGATGGATCTACTGCTGACAAACAAGTTAGCTACGAAACACCTGGAGATTTAGAGAGCAGAAAAAGAACCAAAAATGGAATTAGAAACCTTTCTGATTGATATTTATTTCCATTAGTAATCTTTACTGTCACTAAAACTCACTAATACACTATAATTTACATAATCATAGCATAAATACACACTTTTACAAAAGCTCTTGAATAAACTAATTCATTCCATCTGCTTTTAAAATCCATCTTCTCAAGGAACTGAAATTTACAATCTTACACACACACACACACACACACACACACACACACACACACACACACACACACACACACACACACACACACAGACTGTGTAAAACAGGATTACAGGTGTTTTACCTGCTCTTTTTTATATTTCTATTGTGAAAATGGGCTTCAGGAATGGAAATAGACTGGCAGATTTCCAGAACATTGTCTGTTTTTTAACTTGATTATTGCTTTGGACATTCACCTGTTTGTGAGCTATTTATATATTTAAATTTTTAGAGACCGTGTTGGACCTTAAGAGTTGCCATATGAAAGCAGAGACTTAAATCAAATAGACAGGAAGTGAATAATCCGTACTCTCTTCATCTCTAGTGGTTCATCTCCTGCACATCGTTTTAAATCAAATCTTCATAAATCCTTATTTTGTTCATCAAATGTGGGTCCGGTACAAGAAATACTAGACTACTGTTTTTACTGAAGCACATCGACCGTATTATTTGTGTTGTTTTAGTTAGTTTAAACAACTATGTGCCGGAGTTCACTCTCATGTTTGTGGGAATAAATGAAAGCAGGTCATCTATAAGACCAGCTCCAAACTGGATAATATCTTATCTCATCAGGCCTCGTCTACGCTGTAGGGGGAGGCTCCACTCTACTTCTACCATCCTTCAGCTGACAGACGCACTTCATGTCTGGAGCGCAAGCAAATACCGGAAATGCTTTCCTGTCAAAATGAAAAAAACATTTGGTCACAACTAACTGGACTTTTGAACAAGTAGTTTAATTTTAAACCTTGCATTCATTAAGTTTTATGGTTTAACGTCTATTTAAAAAAAACTACATGTCATGTTGTGATGGTGGAGATGATGGACCAAGTGTGGTGGAGCTGACCAGGAGGCAGGAATGCAGGCACGGATAAAGTAAAAATGGGTTTAATGGTGGAACGGGAGAGACGGGACAAAACACACATGAACAAACAACAATGATCCAACCAGAACAATGAGACAAGGAGGGCTTATATAGACAGGGAGGAGCAATTAGGGAAACAGGAAGCAGGTGTGTGGAGTGAGGCTGGAGGGAAGGCAGGTGACAACAATTAACTGGATGGGGAAGAGAACCAGTGGAGGGCAGATAAACCTAACACTATATAACACACAAAACTAAACCTAAAGACTAAGGGAAGAACTCACACAAACACATACACATACTGACACACACAAACTATGAACTGGGGAACAAGAGGCTGGGGCTATAACTTAAGACACACAACAGAGACGCAGACAAAGGACACATGAGGGCGCCATGAAACACAAAGAGAGGGTGCTCGCTGCAGACCTACAAAGGCGGAGCTGCACCATAAGGTGGAGCTGCACCAGAGTCAGCCCCGCCCATTCATTCAAACTCAGCCTAGCCCACTGACTTCCGTTTTTGTTTTTCAACATCGCAAACTAACCTGACCCACATGAATTACGGCTGTTACTAGTTTACAGTCGTTAATGCTATGTTCTATGCTCCAGTTAAACAAGATAAATATAACTTGCTACATGACAAAGCTAGAATATATCTCGAAATAAAAAAGTTTCTGTTAACGAATATCAGCCCACAGCCGCTCTAACAAAGGTGACATACAACAGCATGTAACACTATCGAATTGGTTCTGGTAGTCCAGTGGCAAGATCGTTGGTGTAAAGTTTTGCTTTAACCTCAGCTGATGGTGGTTCGATTCTCGGTGGGTCGGCAGCAATCTATTTAGCCAGCTGAAACATTTAATTTGTTTATATTTTAGTTGTAATGTTTATTTTCAGCAAAATATTTATGTCTCTAAAAGTTCTTTGAATTTGGTCGTTCCTAAACAGCATTTTAGTTGAAACTCTGCTCACAAATGGACTCACACTGGCTAAATAAACGAATAAATAAACACATTAGTCATTATATGTTAAACGGTACACCAATAAATGGTTGTAAACACAGTACTGGCAAGTGTAGCTAGAAATGAAGAAAAGGGGAATAAAAGTACTTAATACTTCTGCTACAGGGAGGCGAACCTGCGCAATTTTGCATGCCAACCTGACTCCATAACCACTACACCACCACATCTAATAAAATGCAGGTGGCGTTACATGTAATTGTGCTACCCAGTGTGTTTTTGTAGATGGGATGTATAGTTTATTGGTGGTGTCTCAGTAGAAGTCATTTCAGAAATAATTTGTCAGAAAATTCACAGAATATCCAGATTTGAGAACCAAGACCAGGCCCACTTCGGGGGAGGAGTCCAAATTGAAGCTGAGATGGGAGGAAAATGCATGAATGAGGCCAAAAATGGCTTTGGCGTGTTTCTTATGAGGAAATGACAGTATAACATGATAAAAAGTTCCAAAAGTTAGATTTTTAATTATATGGAACCTTTACAAAAACTATTCAATTAACTTCTCAACTCCGTCCTCAATCTTGCATTTTTTAGCTATAACACCCTTTTTGGTTCCAGAATGCTATCAAGCCTGACAACTGGAAGGAATTGGACTGACTCTGATGGAATGGGCGGGGCTGACTCTGGTGCAGCTCCACCTTCTGGTGCAGCTCCGCCTTTGTGGTTCTGCAGCGAGCACCACTTGAACACAAAAGGAGAACCTGGAGAGGGAACTGGAGGGGCTGGGGAACAAAGGGACACAGAACATGACAGTACAACAATGATGTTGATATATGTATAGCAGCATGTGCCACAGTGCTATAAAACTAACTTTCTGTGTTAGCACATCAAGGTTGTCAAAGGATTTCACATGCACCACACTCGAGTTTATAGAGGCTTTTGTTGAAGTTGAAGTGTCAGTTCAGGCTTCACTTGTACTAGTGTGCAAATCAAAATTCTATTTAGGATAAAAGGTTTAACTGCACCACTACATTTTCACTAAAGGCCATCATGACTCAAAGTGATATGCTAATGTTGACTAATGTGGGGTACACTAGAATACCGTCATCAGCTACATTTATGCACATTTCAAATGAAACATTCTAGTGCAGAGCAAATAAAGAACCACATGTGGACTACTGACAATAAAGCATGTCTATTTGTCCATAACAAATAGACATAGGTGGGTTGCCTCATGATTGGAGGGTCATGGGTTTGATTCCAGCTCCCGCCAGGGGTATTCTGCTGTTGTGTCCTTGGGCAACACACTTCACCCAACTTGCCTGTGTTGGTGGTGGTCAGAGGGGCCAACGGCACCAAATGGCAGCCTCGCCTCTGTCAGACCGCCCCAGGGCGGCTGTGGCTACATAGTAGCTTATCATCACTAGCAGTGTGTGAATGTAAAAGTGCATGAAAGAGTCTTTGAGTGTCCTAAAAAGTGCTATATACATTATATACTATGTACTTTAGTTCGGCTTTTTATCAATAATTGTTATTAGAATGTTAATAATGTTAATGCACATCCAGCAGCTGTAAAAATCTGTGAAGACAACAGGTGATGAAACTGGCATCTTTGTTAACAATTACCCTGGTGTAGTTGAGTTTATTACAAATGTACAGTAAATATTAATTCTATCAGAAACGAATGAATGAACGAATGAATGTCCTGGCTGGTCTGTGATGTTTGTGTCAAGCACAGTGTGTAATGGATCACATACAAAATCATGTTCAACCAAAGTATGCATTGCAAAAGTATCTGGAAAATATTTAAACTTTGTGATTTTTAATCAGAGACAAGTTGGCACAAAACAGTGTTATTTTTAAAAATAAATAATTATTCCATTGGAGTAAATACCCAAAATTTCTAGTGAAGTAAAGTAACAAAGTACTTCTTTATTTAACAACGTTGGTAAAAAATAAGTTAATGTTAGTTTGTTTGGGAACTGGACTGAAGCTTTTATTTTGACATTCTCCTAAAGGAACATGATATTGCTATCACTTAGCCTGACGCACAAAGACTCGCTGGAGGTTCCGAGCTGCTGCGGTGGGGTGTCAGCGGCACAGAACCGGGCTTCGGTTCCGGCTGAAGGAGTCGGTGAACTCCGCGCGTGTCTGTAACTGTAGCTGCGGGCTTTCTCACGGGAACAGCGTTGTGCGAGTGGACCAGAGCAGGTAGCCGTCAGGCGTTTCGTTTTTATTTAAAACAGTCTAACAAAAGTGTTAAAAACTACAACAGAAGAAGTTTCTCTCGCGCCCGTGCCAAAGGCGCGCGCGCTGAAGGTTAGTGATTAGGCTTTGATGTAAATGAAGTGATGCGCGCTCACGCGGGTAACTCCCGTTAGTGATAACCGAGGGGAGCTCTGCAGACAGGTGAACGTCCGGTAACTGATGGAGCTCTTCCACAGCAGCGGAGCTCTACCCTAGAGGTGAAGCGGGGCTGTGCCCGCCCGCGTTCAGCTGCTGGACTCCGGTACTAACTCACGCGCTACACCGGCTGGATTGAAACACAAAAGAACTGACCCACGCCCCGACCGCCATGGCCTCCTCCTCACGGGACAGCTGCCTCTGGTTGCTCTGGAGACGGACCCTGCTGCTCGCGCTGTGGCTGTGCGCGGGCTGTGCGCGTGGAGCGGAGGACGAGAGCGGCTTTAACGCAGAGGTAAAAACGCAGTTCACATGTTGTTACGGTGTAACTTTAACCTCAGCTGGCCCACACGGTTGTTAGGAGGCACAGCGAGAGTCAACGACAAAGTATCCCCGAACAGATTTCTTTAGCTTTTTAGCTTTTGTTCGGACGAGCAAAGATTCGCATTAGAAAAAAAAACAACCTGAGTAAACAAAATTCACTTTTCAAACGAGGATTTCAATTATTAGAAGCTATTATCAAAGTAGTTTAGTTTCTAAATAGTTTGGTTGTGCTAGACACCGCCCACAACCTGAGAAATGACTTCCATAGACCCTCTCTAACCACACAACCCAGGCCCAAAGATCTCAAGAAGCAACGAGTCACACAGAATCTCTGCTGGTCAAAACAACCCAAAGACTCGAGGAGGATGCAGAAGTATTCTGTCAGAATATTTATACAGCAGAAGCATCTACTGGAGTCAAACTAACAGCAAAACAGCAGTCAGCACGGTGGTGGTAGTTTGATGATCTGGTTTCAGGACCTGGACCACTTCCTGTAACTGATGGAACCATGAATTCAGCTCGTCTTTATTTGAAGGAGACAATGTGACCTTTGACCTTAAATTGATTGTTCCTGCAGGTAAACCCTCCAATATGGCTGAAGTCCTTCCATAAAGAAGAGTGGGGCAAAGCTCATTAGCATGAACACCGCGTGTTACAGAGAGTTGTTACGTTTAGGGGTCAGTTTCTTCTCCACACAGGACCAGGGTGGTTTAGAAGGATTTGTGCGTGAGATACATGAAATCATGTGAAACCTACATTTTGGATTGAGTCAGGTTTTCTTTGTCCGATGATAAAAGCTGCTTGCTGATTTGTTCCATTCAGATTTGACCAAAAAGTAAAAACAGAAGAGATGTGTTAGTTTGTCACTCGTCTAATTATTGTCCTGCCAATAAAAATCTGACATTTAACGGATATGAACACTTCCCATTTGCCATCATGATCTTCCGTTTCATATTAAACTAAATAAAAAATAATCAGTAATGGGGCTTTTCTCTGCCATGACTGTTTCCTTTTATGCCTTCTTTGTAATAAGTCGTAAACATTTAGTTGTGTGGTTAGTTCCACACAATTAAATGAGCTAAAAACAGATAAATAAATTAACATGTTAGGCTGCAGAAAAACAACAGGCTGCTGTTTTTCCCCCTTTGAGTAGTTTTCTTCTGATTCTTATTCACCCATAGATACAAATGTTGATTTTGGTGTTGCTAAATGAATGAGTCAGGACTTGAACCAGCACCTCTTGCATGTCAGCTCAGGAGTTGTACATCTCAGTTGTTTGTATGGAGACACAAACACACACACAAAGGAGACAGCATATAGCTGCCAGCAAACCTATGAGAAGGTGATTAGTGGTGGAGATCCTGCTGGCTGTGTGACAGACGCAGAGAGCTCCAGGTCGTTAGAGGTGAGCGTGCATGACACTCGGTGACCTGGGGATCAGGCGAGTCACAACAGTTTCTGTTTGGGTATCAACTCAGTTGTGTGTGTGTGTGTGTGTGTGTGTCTTCCTGAAACAGGAGACAAAGGATTTCAGCAGTGTGTGGATAGATAAGGAATTTCCAAATACTTGTGGCTGAATGTGCCAGAGTGTGTGTGTGTGTGTGTGTGTGTGTGTGTGTGTGTGTGTGTCAGCTGAAGTGATAACCTGTCTGAGCCATGCTGCAGAGTCTGGAGGTTTGAGGAAACAGACACTTTTTTTATATTTAAATGGAGACATTGGTGAGAAGATTGGTGTGTGTAGATAACAAGCCGTGAATCCCCTGATGTGTCACAAACATCAGGTATTGGGCCGATACAGTGGCTGTGTACTCATACTTGTTAAAGTACTCCAGTAGAGCTCCGGGAGTTGACGTCACTTCTCCCGGCATGCAACAGTTCAAATCGAAACGGCGCCATATTGGCAGGCAGAAGCCTGCAGCTGGACTGTTTGTTATTGTCAGAAAACTCAATCAGACGGGAAATATGGTAGATTCCTGTTGTACCCCAGGATGCAGAACAGACGCGGACGACATAAGGAATGAGCCATCTACAGGATTCCCCAAGATCCGGAGCGCCGCAAACGTTGGATCATTGTAATAAAACGCGCTAGTGACCGGGCTAAAATGAAGCTGTGGGATCCCGAGAGTAAAGGTTTTCACTTATGCAGCGACCGCTTCATATCAGGTACTTAAACCAACGTTTCCTCAACTGTGTATGGTATTTATTTTAAATGCTTTTATTACGATTCTTAGTGGGCTTCCTAAACTTATTTTGGCGTGGCTTTTTCTGTCTTATTACTCATAGCAACAAGTAAACATCACGTAAAACGTTGCCTCGTGAGTTCTGCGTGCTGCCGTTTACGTGTTTTATGATCACAGCAATTAACCGGCTAAGCTGTATTTCATTTTTAAGCAATGGTTGATCAATTGTCAGATCACACATAAAAAGCACTTTGGATTGCTATTATCTGTCTCACCGAGACGGATCTCAGACAGATCCTGAGACGCTCCTGCCTGACATTTTTATTTTATTCACAGGAAAAAAATCAGTGATTTCTCTTGGTGTTCAGTTTATACATTCAAACAGCACAGCACTCTATTTAAACTTCTTACGTGTAAATATGTTATTTGTCCATCCATCCATTTTCATCCGCTTATCTGGAGTCGGGTTGCGGGGGCAGTAGCGTCGAGAGGCCCTCACTTCCCTCTCCCCAGCCGCCGGAGCCAGCTCCTCCGGGTAAATCCCAAGGGGTTCCCCGGTCAGGTCCGGTGTTGTGCCGGTAAGAAGTCCGCTCCGACAGCTTCTGGCATTTTTAAAAAGTATCCCAGGGACACGGTAAGGGTCGGAGATGTTTAGTCTATTTAATTTCTGACTATATAAAACGATTTCTTCGGTTTTAAAGTGTGAAGTAAACTCCGACGAAGTAAAATCCAAACCGATCCCGTTCACGTTCATGGTTACATCCCTGTTTGTTTACCTTTTTTTCCTGCCAATATGGCGTCTACTAACTGAGAGTCACGTGGGGTCCGGAGCTCTATACTAAGGAACTGCTCTCCATTTACGTAGCCTGAAGCTCCGTGCTGCGTTGCAGCAGGAGACAACTGCACTGCAGAACCTGATTTTTTGCTTCATGATTTGATGTTTGATTGGAGTAAAGCACTCACATCTAATCTGTTACAGCCAAGAGGGCAATCCCAGGCTGCTAAAACAGCAAGATTGCAGTCCCCCCCTCATCCACTAGGGGCTGGCACCATAAAGGAGCAAAGTCACATTGAGTCCCATGTGAAAAATGTCAACCTCACAGCAAGAATGAACATGTTTACATCCTAATACAAAAACATTTTGGGTTTAAAAGTAGGGATATGAATCTTACAACAACTCAGGGTTGGACAATAAATCAAAAATGTATCTTTATCGAAGTTTCCGACTGTTATCGAGATAATTTTTCTCATGTCAATAAATTTGATAATAAAAAAATGAAAAGATGTGTAGGTTAGTAACGTTCATGTACCTTTGAGAAGCTCCTCGAGTCACTTAAAAAAACATAATACATGTGACAGCTCCATCTAGTGGTCAATTGTTTTTCTGTAGTTATCTCTCATTTATCGTTATCGAGGTGAAATCCTCAATATATCATGATATTGATTTTAGGCCATATCGCCCAGCTCTACGGCAACCCAATTCGATTCAGATTCGTGGGGTGGCGATTCGATTAAAAATCGATTTTCTATCAATTCTCTTAGTAACAAAGTGTCAACTAGAGTGTAAACTAGAATGCGTGTGTGTGTGTGTGTGTGTGTAAATGTGTGTGTGGTCTGAAGAAGCGAGGAAAGAGAGAATGCAATGTGTCGGTACATGTGAAGCATGTCAAGCAGGTTTTATAACATCCAGTAGAATGTGTTCACACTACCCAGTAACATGTAATTAGTTTTAATAAGCATCAGTTATGCACGGTGCAGTCCACATGAAACAACAACAACAACAACAACAACAAAAACCAGGATAACACCATTTAAACATTATAAAGCATACTGGAACTTACTTCTGGACTCAGAACGCACACAGCATAATAATTAAGGTAATTCTGTCATATTTCAACAGTGGAGCAGTGTGGCTAGCGCTGGCTCCAGCAATGATGCGTTCAGGAACGCTCGGAAATACAATAATTTACATAAAGGCTTTTGGAAAGGATCGATTCCAGATCTTTATTAATCGATTCAGAATCTTTTTAAATAAGAATCACGGTTTTGATGTGAATCATTTTTTTCAGGCACCTACGTTTAACAGGTCAAGTTTATCGTCATGATAACTGAGGGGGTGAATTTTTTTGCAACTCATCTGTAATGAAAGCTTTAATTTATGAATGATTAGGGGTGTGTTGCTTTGATTGATGTTAAACTTTAACCAATAAAATATCTAACAGTTCTGATCAGTGGACGAATATCTGGTCCAAGGTGAAAACAAGCAACAGAAGGAGGTGTGGAAGACCGTTATATCACATAATTAATATATTTCCCTAAGAGCCACTTTCCCACACTAGAACCCGTATAACTGAGATGATTGGCGCGGGTGTTTCACATTTTATTACTTTAATGTTTCCACATCAAGATAAGTTATTTGGTATTCTAGAAAGCACAATGATTTTGCTCTGCGTGTTGGTCTAGTCAAACTCCATGAGAGCCTCGGCTGGCCCAAACTGTCTTCTGCCTTGCCAATCACAGGGCTCCATCTTTAGTGGGCGGGATGCTACAGTGATGGAGCGAAACAACAAATATGTTGGCTCATTTTAAACAGCTTTGGCGACTTGGGCATTTCTTTTGAGTCAAAAGCAAATAGAGATACTTATTTAGAAATAGGATGTATTTGCGTCTTTTACACTGCATGGTGGACCGTCCCAATGGCTGATATCCATAGTGGTGTTGTTTACGTCTTGTTGTGTGTTGTTCTATAGCATGTAGAGACTGTTTCAAAGACAACTAGATCCTGCCCCATAACTGAGCTCCGTCAATGAGTCATGGCCAGAATGTAGTTTTTCAGGCTAGTTATCAAGTTATGCTTTACTTCATTTTCTGCATTCAGGTCCAGATCAGTTTAGTTCAAGAAAACAATTCATATGGGATTTAAATCTGATAGGAGGAGAAATCTTTCTGGAGTTGGCCAAACTTGCTGTTTTGACACATACAACTCCTTGTGCCCCTCACACTGTTCCAGCTACCTTCAAGCCCCTGAAACAAGGGTACTTGAGCTTTCTTCCACCGAATGACTCAGATGGCGTTCATTCATATGAAAGACTAGGGCTGGGTGGTATGGCCTTAAATCAATATCAGGATATATTGAGCAGTTCACCTCGATAACGATGAATATATAACTACTCATACAGCTGCAGTTAGCAAGAGCCGTGGCAGACTTGGTTGAGGAAATCATTCAACACCCGTTTGACAACATTTTGGATTGAGTCACTGTTTAACAAAAGGCAAAACTAGCATTTGCTTTCTTTTTTCCATCGCTCCATACCAGGGCTTAGGTCAATTATCTTTGTTAGTACTCGGTATTGAAACTTGGAATCAGCAAGTACTCGACTGCAAGTACTTGTACACCAAATGATGTGATACTTGTACAACATTAGGTAAAATGTACCTTTAATGAATAATGAAATAACTTTAAACGTCTTTTGGCTTTTATCTACTGTTTCTACTGTAAAATACTTTCTGATGATGACCTAATTTCCATAAGTATGAGTTCTTGTGTCGTGTTATCTTCGATGGGACAAAAAAGAAGTACCTTTGTGTATCCAGTATTTCTCTGGGCTGCAGCAGCTAGTAACACATTGTGAGCAACATTCCTGAGGGAGTCAACATTTCCCAAAACCTTTGCATAAGTTCTCTATTTCATCACGTTAGATTCCGGCTCTTCTTGTTTTTCTTGATATTTGAACATGATCAAACTGTGATCTTACTAATTCTTTTTGCAGGTATGTGGAACTTCTCTAACTTCTCACTTTAGTTTGCATGAGTCAGAAAGTGCAAGAAATGTGAGACAACCTTGGAAGAAGTTGGAGACCAAGTAGCTAATTTGTAAACAAACCAAGACAGTAAGACAACTGTATTAGGGATGGGTACCTTTGACATTTGAATCGATCCGGTACTAATTCCCGGTACCTAGGAATCGATACCGGTACTTAACGGTACCAATTTTCAATACTTTTGAGTGTTTATTATTTTAATTCTCTTTTATAATTAAATATATATTTTTCTCAATATATAACCATATTTTATAAATATCACGATAAATAACATACAACTGTTTGTATTTTAACATCGTCCTTGTAGTTTTATAAGCTAATAATTAAACTGAAGCAAACATCTTTACTGGGAACTAAATTTACTGTTATCTTCATTAGGGCTGTCGCGGTAACCGCAAAAATGAAATATCGCAATATGAAGAAGCCCACCGCGCTGCATCATGGGCCACCGCGATTACTGAACTTGGTTCAACTCAGTGATGCATGTTGAGAAGGATGGCTGCACTGGTATCAAAACGAAACGTTACTTCGCTCCTTTGGGAGCACTTCGGTTTTCAGTACGTCAGCTGCTGCGCAGCCAGAGTCCTTGGCCGAGACGGAGCTGCCACCAGCGGCAAAAATAAATAAATAAATAAACGCTCGGAGACCTCCTGAAGTCCCGGACAAGCACTGCTTCTGCAACCGTCCTGAAGAGAGTTTGAGCCGAGCTGGAGCTCACTCGCTACCTGCAGGAGGAATGCATCCACCCTAAAGAACCCGCCTGACATGGTGGAGCAACAAGCGGGAGAGATTCCCTTTGCTCGCCAGAGTCGCACGCAAGTTGAGTTCGGAAGCGAGCGGGGCCGGACCGGAGCGGAGGTAGTGGAATTTGGGGTAAGTGCAACGAGCGCACCATCCGAGAGGGTTTTCAGTGTTGCTGGAAATGTTGCCCCCCCCTCTCAGATCCTCTCTCAAAGCGTATGTGGTTAACATGCTGGTTTTCCTTGTGGGTAACAAGGACGTGACCGAGCTATAAAGCACCGTCATTCGTGTGTGTGTGAAAGTGAAATGATAGTGCCCCGCCCCCCGGCGCGCGCGCGCCCGGTACATGTAATTTTTTATGCTTGATTTTAAACAACTAAACAAAATGGGGACTTGTTTCTTATTTGTTAGATGCTGCAGCCAAATTTGCATTTAAAAGTTTAACCTTCTCCTGAATTTTGTTGTTTTTAAGTTCAGTCGGACTCCGACTGTCGGAGAAACAAACGCTACTGCGATCTGTGTTGTTACTGCCCTTTGATCTGCATTCAGTAAAGCGTTATAAAAGAAGGCACGGCAATTTTTAACCTTTTTTAAATGTGTAAACGTTATGTTTAGATAGTACTGCAATAAAAAAAAGGACTGCAATAATATCGCACACCGCAATATTAAGCCACCCTGAATCACCGCAGGGGGAATTCCTCAACCGCGACAGCCCTAATCTTCATTCCTTTTGCCGTCTTTTTTCATTTGATTTTTCCTACTGGGAAGTTGGAATTTCCGAGGAGAAAGCAAACGCACCACTAGCTGATAACAATGGTGGCAATGGAAGCTAACATATCAAGCTAACGTTATCTTAAACAGTTTATTTAGCTGCTGGAGCAGATTAAAACTGTGATGCCTCACACTTAGATCGTTGTCGCTGGTTTCATCTTCACCCAATCACCCGTCGCGTTTAGTAAAGTGAAGCCAAACTTTAGAGCGCGTTCATGTTCTTCTAGTCGGAAATTCAGAGTTCCGAGGAGAAAGCGAACGCACCAGTAGCAGAACGGAAGCTAACATATCAAGCTAACGTTGTCTTAAACATTTTATTTACCTACCGGAGCAGATTAAGATGAGGGTGTCTCACTTAGATCGTTGTCGCTGGTTTCATCATCACCCAGTTACCCATCACATTTAGTGAAGTGGACCCAAGCGTTAGCGTGTTCTTTCTACCCATGCTGCTCTGTTTACAACTGGCTCGCAGCGACCGACGACATAACGCTCTTGCGCATGCGCAGCTGTCTAGGCAAGTTCTCGTTATGAAGGACGGGTACCGAAACGAGGCACCGTTTGAAATGACGTGAATCGGTGCTCGGTCGGTACTATGGAATTCGGTCAGTACCTTAAAAAGTACCGAATTCGGTACCCATCCCTAAATAACTTTTAGCAAAAGTGCTATCTGTTCCAAATCAGTGTTTGTCCATCTGAACATTCACATATGTCCTTGCAATTGTATGTCTCCAACTGGCCACCAACAGTGAATATGGAAGATCCTGGCCTATAGAGGAAAACCAACATCTGTTTGTTCCATTCTCACCAGTTCAAACAGGTTTAACGTGCAGCAGCATCATAAACCTGGTTTAAGAAGCAGCAGTGATCTAACAGTGACGTCACATAGTTCAATGATCATTAGATGAGACTTCTTCCTCACCGGGACTCTTGGTCCACTGATGAAAGGTACCTCCATTTACAGGTTTAAATCACAGGCATACCGTGATGTTCCGCTGAGCTGTGGTGGCCTCATGGACGGGGCCATCAGCATGAACACTGCTGCTAACCATTTAAACATTCTCCCTCTCCTGATAATAACTTTTTACTTTCTTCGACGTTGGATGTGCTACTACTAGTTTACCCGTTTAATTATAGCTCCACTAGGATAAATACAATAAAGTTTATCTCACCAAATAGAATATTTACTAAGAAATCACAATGTAACTATATACACATTATTTTGTGTGTGTGTGTGTGTGTGTGTGTGTGTGTGTGTGTGTGTGTGTGTGTGCTCTGTCTTCTCCATCCCCAGTGAGTCGTGGAGGATGGCTGCTTATACTGAGCCAGGATTCTCTGGAGGTTTCTTCCTGTTAAAAGGGAGTTTTCCTCTCCACTGTCGCTATATGCTTGCTTGGTATGAGGTTTGCTGTAAAGACTCTGATACTAGTCAGTGACTTGATGGAACCTGCTGGGTTCCTTATATAGGAACCTTTTACTGATTGGCTTAATGACCTGGCCTGTACCAGAATGTTTACTGTGTGGAGGTCCTTGAGACGACTCTTGTCGTGATTTGGGGCTGTATAAATAAACTTGAATTGAAAACTTGAATGGTCTCTGGCTGGCAGGGATGGAAGAATTACAAATAAAGACATATTCTAGTTTCGTAGTCATTCTGTAGGAGTAGTGAAGGTTTGTTTTCCTGCATTCTTCTGCTGCTTTTTCATGCAGCCAACACTTCTTTCTCTGTCTGAGGAGAGTAGGCGGACCGTTTATCTACAGCAGGAGCCTCCAAACCTTCTGCAATGAAGGTCAGACGTGTAGGATGGCCGTCCAGCCTGACATTCTTTGAACATTACAAGGAAAGAAACTAGTTTCTAAGATATATATTTTCTTGGCAAGTTATCTATTTTTCATTTTTTCCTTTAAGAAAATAAATAAGGAAATGTGAACAAGTGTTTACCAACATACAGGTGAAACTTTAAAACATGGGAGCCTGGTGCAAACGTCTGCTCATGTCAGTAACCCATCTTAGACTGAGAGACCATCTAAAGATTCAGGAACCCTCTGTAGGTTTCTGGATTCATTGGCTGATTAGAGTGTGCCACGTAGCGTCTAGAATATTTCAAATATATTTTGATTGTTTGAGATTTGATTAATAATCATCACAGTTATAACAAATAAAGGCTGAAACATCTGGCTCTGTGTGTGATGCCTCTATCTCATAGATTAGTTTCATTTTTTTAGCTGAATTACTGATATAAATTAACTTTTGCACCGGATTTTATTTCTAGTTTCACCCATATTTGAATACTGCATGAAATGAAGAATAGATCAAGCAAAGACTTGATGTAGTTAGAACCCAATTCTGCACTTTTCTGTTTTCCTGCTCAGAGTTTTGAGTCCTCAGTTCTCCTCCTGCCTCAGATTTCTACTCCTACTCTTGTCTGGACTAAAGGATGAAGTAGGAGGTTCAAAGAGGGGAGGCAACAAAGATGGATTATTAGAGTGCTTGTGACAGAAGGCGTGAAACCTCAGTTAAAGAGAGGAAACAGTACTGACGAAGAGAAGTACATGACTTTGAGGTAGGACAGTGACAGAGATGAACTGGATGATGATGGAGGCCAGCCTCAGCTGTGCAGCATGTGATGTCTGAATGTGACAGCTGTTCTCCAACTTGGATGCACTCAGCGGGCGCGGGCATGCTGGGCCTGGGACTCCGAGGCATCTGAGGAAACACAATGAAGCCTGTTGTATGAAAAAAGGAGAGCTGTGAGAGAAATGGGAAGGGGGTGCACCGAGGCAGAAACTGGGACTTCAGCTGCAGTTTGTACCTGAAACAGAGTGACTGTAGTGAGGACGGAGTAATTGGTGACTTATTGCTGTGCTACACTTCCTCCTCAGTCAGATTTCTCTGTATCCTTGTAATCTGCAACACGCTCCCTGTTCACATTCCAGCCACACCTCCACAACTTTTGGACATAACTGTGTCTCCAAAACCTTCACATTGTGTGACTCACATCTGGTAATATAAGTTTATTAAAGCAGTCTTTGTCTGCAGTACTTATCAGACCTGCCTAAAACATTTGCACAGTAGTTAAAGCTCAGCATGTCCATCAAACAGCTTCCATTAATGACGCCGACTCACAAAATCACTCATTCACCTTCACAACTTCACTTTTGATTGCTTCGAAATGATTTTTGAATGTCTTTGTGTGTGATGATGTTTAAGCATTCAAAGTAGCATTTTTTTGTTTCTGAAATCAAAAATCTTGATGTTGAACAAATTAGTTCTGCCTCGGTCTCTCCCACCGTTCCATTTACTGATCCGTCCTCAGCAGGACTTTCATGGCTAAGACATGGCAGCAGACCAAGCCTGGAAATAAAAGCTCTGTTAGGTTCTTGGCACACACACACGCACACATACGCACACACACACACACGCACACGCACACACACACGCACGCACGCACACACACACACACTCAGGGAGAGACAGCTTTAGCATCTTGTTGGGCTGTAACTGTTGGTGACCAGGGTTCTCAGTTTCCTCACATGAATCTCAGATCATCTCTGATGTTTTGTTTTAACTTTAAGGTTCACAGAATTCACAGGAAAATGTTTTTATTTCTCAATATTTATGGTGATCTGAAACACATGTTGAATACTTTAATTTATTTGTGTAATTATTATGATTATTTGAGAACAGAAATGAGGCAAATGTAAGGCAGCTTTTGGAAGCAGGGCAGCAACAACCTTGTAAGTAAAACAGATCAATTGAAGCCTGTCTATAGGGCCTGTGATCACACGTGATTATGCATAGCATTCTGGGATGTTGGAAAGTTGACGAGCGTAAATAAACCATGAGACAAACGGTACTGTTGCAGAGAAGAAGCGGATTTGGGTGAAAGAAAGTGTTAAACAACATTATAAAATCCCCAAAAGGATGCAGATTACACAGGGATATGTTATATAAAGACGTCGGGGACTGGTATGTGAACAAAATCAGTGTTATAAATGGTTTTTATCCACATGAAAGCCCCAACACTAGAGCACTGATGACATATTTTTGCCGCCGCAGTTCTGCATATCAGACATTTTCGCCTTCTATCTTTCAGTTCTTTTTAAAACACAGAAAAGTTTTATTTACCTGCAACATTTCGTTTGCGGCTCCAAACATCAGCAGGCTGACGCCGATGGTGGCGTCACTTCATTTTCGACGTTCTTGTTTGTGGTGTGAGCGGATGTAAATGTCCGGATGAGAGTTAAACATTTAATTTGCTGGTTTTTCTAGTAAAACAATCAAAATTGTCATCCTGCCGAAGAAGTGTAGCGAGAGAAGTGTTGCGTGTCATTTAGGGATTTAAGAAAATATCGATATGGCAATATATTGTGATATTTTATCCTGTGATTTTATATTGATATTCAAAATCCATGTATCAAATTTTTGGAAGAATTTACATGTAAGTATTTGTGTATTTTCTTTTCATTTGGTGCAATTCAAACGCAGACCGCTAGTTGGCAGCAGTGGGCAATGTGTTTTGTTTCCACCATTGAAATGTAAAACCCTCTTGTATGGTTCACATACCTCATGTTAAAAATGTGAAGTATCAGTTTGGACTAGGGCTGGGCAATAAATAGAAAATTTATCGTTATCGAAATTTCTGACTCTTATCGTGATCATTTTTCCCATGTCAATAAATATGATAATAAAGAAATGAAAAGATGTGTAGGTTGGTACCGTTCACATCCCTTTAAGAAGCTGCACCACCTTGAGTCACGTAAAAATGTGACTCAAGTTATACATGTGACAGCCCCATCTAGTGGACAACTTTTGTTTCTGTGCATACCTGTAGTTATCGCCCATTTATTTTTATCGAGGTGAAATTCTCAATATATTGTGATACTGATTTTAGGTCACACCGCCCAGCCCTAGTTTGGACTGTTTATTGAATATTCCTACAAAAAATTCAGTCTAAAAAAATTGCTAATATCGTCTGACTGAATGTATCGCAATATATCGTGATATGTTGTATCGTCTCCCCTGTATCGTGATACTTATTGTATCACCAAAATTTCACCAATACACATCCCTAGTGTCAGTGCACCTAGTGTTAGCTTACCGGTATGTGAGTGTAGCCTCTGTGTGTGTGTGTGTGTGTGTGTGTGCGTGTGTGTTTCATGTGCATGTTGCGGTTGAAGGAAAGATATGATGTATAAAAAACGTACACCATCTGTAACTTAACAGAATGAAGGTGATGTTTGGTCGCCTTATAGCAGCGATCCAAGTGAGCTAACAAGAATTTGTTATACTAGGTACTTGGTCTCTGTGGATTTGCCTCTAAGCGAGAAAACAGTGAAACGTTAGCTTGTTTTCCACCTTTATTCTTCTGGCGATCAGGTGTGTCACCCCACAACACAGCAACGATTTACTGGAGTTGTTTAGTATAACTGATCAACTTAATAATAGACTAATTTAAGCCGCAAGAACGAGACTGAGCACACTGTTTACAGTAGTAACAAGCAACAAGTAAGGACTCATACGCCTCCAACAGGGCAGATGACGTCACGATCACAAGCCCTATTGAAACTAGCTAGATTCTTTGTGAGTCTAAAGGTGGAGGCCTTAGGCAACACCAGGGCAAGTATAAGAGGCCTGATTTTGTATGAATATGAATGAAGGACGTTGTGTCTTCCCCTCTGCTTTGCTGTGAACCTGTTGATTTGTATGCTTCTAAGATCCTGAACTATTAACTCTAATACAACTGTGCTGACTAGAAAGTTTTGTTGATTTAAAATGGTTTAGATGAAAATAAATGATGATAACGAGAAGGTTTGGATGAGGCTCGGCCTGATTCAGCCAATCATTAAACCTTTTGTTAAAGTTTGGTTCTAACTGAGCCTTCCTCCCCAGCTAGTTGTTTTAAGTTGTGAGTAAAGAGGAGATGGAAACTGCCATCTGCCTGCACTAATGTGTTTGGGGTTGAGGAGCTCCTCGGGCAGTTTTTAATGTGAGTTGGCTCATTTTCTGTGACAACCTGATCATCAGCAGATGGACCTCAAGGATTTTTATTTTCAGCTTCAGCACAACAAAACATTCATTACTGCACTTTGTTTTTTATTGGGTTAAAGTAAAACAACTGCACCAGTGACAAATGTGGTCACAAGTAGCATCGACATGCTCGAGTTGTCCTTTCATCCTGCTGTTGTGAGCACCGTGTTCCTTCACTAACTTAAGGGAATTCCTTTGACATTAGCTTTGAGAAAGAGTGGTTTAGGGTGTCAAAGGTTAAAGTCACAGAAAAGTCACGTACATGCCCTTATTTTGAAGGTCTAAAGAAACACATCAGAAACACAGGGATGATTTTTTTCCTAACAAACATCCACCTGAACTCAACCATGGAAGGCAAAATGACCTTTGTCTAGAGTTCACCTGTTGTACAAATCTTGTTTTGAAAAATGAACAAACTGGTGCAGGTCAAGGATTCAGTGATGCAACAGAACTTATACATGGACATCATCACATGGGTGTAAATGTTAGAATTTAAATTTTGTTTTTGCAAAACTATAAAAATGCTTGATTGATCAGTTATCTCTACCCAGTCATCCTGCCTGCCATATATTTTTCATTTCAAAATATACTCATTGTCTTTAAGTATACATTGAATTAAATATACCAAAATATTTTCTGATTTGTTGTCAATGTCACTGTTAAAACTCTCAAATTGTTGAGAAAATCCGAGATTTTAAATAGAATAGAATAGATTTTATTGATCCCACAGTGTTACAGCAGCACATACATTCAGGTCCTTAAATACTGGGACATTGACACAATGATAACATTTTTGGCTCTATACACCACAATGGATATCAAATGAAGCGAACAAGATGTGCTTTAACTGCAGACTGTCAGCTTTTATTTGAGGGTATTTACATCCAAATCAGGTGAGCGGTGTAGGAATTACACCAGTTAGCATATGTGCCTCCCACTTGTTAAGGGACCAAAAGTAATGGGACAGAATAAGAACCATAAATCAAACTTACACATTTCAATTACAGCCTGTAGTCTGGGACACATAGACGTCGCCAGACGTTGGGTTTCATCCCTGGTGATGCTCTGCCAGACCTCTACTGCAACAGTCTTCATCCATCTTTCCATTTTCTGAACCCGCTTTGTCCACGCAGGTTCGCGGGGTCTGGTGCCTATCTCCAGCGGTCAACGGGCAATCAAGCGGGGTACAACCCGGACAGAGAGCCAGTCCATCGCAGGGCAACACAGAGACACACAGGACAAACAATCATGCACACACACACACTCACACCTAAGGACAATTTAGACATCAGGGTTAGGGTTAGGGCCGGGACTTTAACGTGTTAATTACAATTAATTAATTACAAAAAAATAACGCGTTAAAAAAATTAACGCATTTAATCGCAGCTTGCATTTCAAGCACGGCGGAATCTTTGTCATTGCACGTTTTCCTCGTAGACCGAATATCACTTGACGCACACAACAATGCACAGTGCTGATGGCTACTAAAATGGAATAAAAACAGAAAGAAGTTGCCTTGCTTGGACTGATGCAGGATTTAGGAAACATGTCCGCCTCTTTTCTTAAGTTGGAAAAAAAACAAACTTCCAGACAACAACGGAGTCCGTGTTGTGGACATTTTTCAGAGATCGTCTCTGCTGCGGCTGCCCGGTGGCACCGGAAACTTTACAAAAGTTGCGGTAAGCTATATTTTTAACATTTACGTAACATCTGTGCAGCGCTGAAAGCACCAGACAGAATAATTCTGTGCCCTAACAGTAGTTTATGAAAGTAGTCAGACACACGAGAGGCACCTGGCTGCCGCTGGGAGAACGCTCCGTGTTCTCACTACTCTGTAAACAATCACAAACAAAGTGTCTTAAAGTTGAAAACAGAAGTTTAAGTTAAAAAAGAAACACTCTGAAACTTTTCTGATGATTTTCTAAACAATTCTGTCGGGGAATTCTATGTTTCTGAGACGAGTCACTGTCTAAACATCACAGGGGCAGCTAGGAACGAGGAAGTTGTGATCAGGCTGGAGATCACACCAGATTCGCTGCTGCAGGCGTGAATCTGCGGGTCTGCAGCATCCCCTTATTAACGTAACATCAGGACTTCCCATGTAAGGAAGGTCCGCTCACCTGTTCGTCAGATCATTATTTCCTCGCCATGATCTTTTATCATCCCATCAACCTCCAGACATCCAACTGGAACCAGTTAGTGTTCCTGATCATTCTCAGAATATGTCACGCCTGCTCTGGTGTTAAAAGTTAGTACATTTAAGTAGGGATGCACCGATCAGGTTTTTTGCTGCCGATCACCGATACCGATATCAAAGAATGCTGATCACCGATACCGATCACCGATACCGATCACGTGGATTGGCCAGACATTTTCTACAACATTATAATGAGCGCTACAAACTACATAATCTGGGAATAAAGGAAATGCAACCTAATCTAAAATGGTCCGTATTAGGGTTGTCACGGTGTGAAAATTTAACCTCACGGTTATTGTGACCAAAATTACCACGGTTTTCGGTATTATCGCGGTATTTTTTTAAACGTGCTACATTTTCACACAATTAAATAAACCCTGTATATCAGGAAATATTGTCCTCAGTTTGTGTCTAAATTTAGCCTAAAATGTGTTATTTTGTAATTATGTTGTTTATTTGTTTACATTTTTCCCCTTTAGTCTTTAAAATACCAATATTTGCCCATAACTTCGTATTTTATGTCTGTTTAATGTCATCATTTAAAAATATTAGATCAGATGATACTCAGTACTCAAGTAGCCTTCTAATCAGATACTTTTTTACCCTTACTTGAGTAATAAACCCTATATCAGGAAAATATTGTCCTCGGTTTGTGTCCTTCCAGTGAGCTTTGCAGATGTGGGAAAATGTCATCAGGCAGTAATCGTTGTTAAATTCATAATTATTCTCGGAGAGAGACCAACTCTTATCTGCCCCTGGGAGCCCCGTAATGCGTAGCGTCATTTCAACATGGCGGTGTCCACGACACGGTTTATATGCAGGTAGCGGCGCTGCGGCTGCTTTATATAGCAACTCGTTGCGTTCTCCCTCAACCCAAATCCTCGGATCACGCATTTTAGCTAAAACGCTAACGTTAACTTGCCTTGCGTTGACTGTAGAGTTGTGGGTGATGGTCACGCAGATGTGTCATGAGATTTGAAGCGTTGCTGCCTTTCACAGACACTTTTTCTGCTCGTGCTGCAAACAGGATAGCCGCCCGTCTTCTATAAACTCCCTCGGCATTCTTCAAATATCTAAAATATGCCCGTACTTCCGACTTTGTCTTCTTTGAGGGATAATAAATGTCCTGAGCGCTGCTGTGTCCTCCTTTGACCATTATTTCAGCTTTAGCTTCAAGAAAGTTTTGGTTGTAAACAACAAAGTGCGCATGTGTCGCCGGCAACTTCAGCAGATGATACGGTGGCTGGTAAGGGTCACTGCGCCTACACCGCAGCCACGGTAAACCCACCAAGATAATATAGTTTTTTAAAAACTTTTTTTTTTTACCGGGGTTTAGCGCTACACTGGTTACCGTGACAACCCTACCTGATCGGTTTGCTTTGATCTATTTTGAAAATTCCGATCAAAACCGATAGGGGCGCTATCGGCCGATTACGATCAAATGCCGATCCATCGGTGCATCCCTACATATAAGTACTAGATCATATTTGTGCCTGTTCTACTGGCATTTTGAAGGATTATTATGTATGTGTTTTTACTACATTATGAGCAGAAATGCTAATAAAATCTCCCAATTATACAAACAAGTGAAACTGGAAAAATTAGAATCTGGTGCAAAGTCAAATTTATTTCAGTCATTCAACTAGACAGAGAGACGATTTAAAGGCTCATGAACCATTTGCAGGTGTTTTCTATTTGTAATTATAAATTTTAGTTGATTTGGGTTTTGTTTCATATCACACAGTGACATGTGAATAATTAAAATGCATTTTTTATTAAAAGCTTTAGTTTACAGTAATAACCATGTCTAATGTTTGATTCTCTGTCTCATAATTTTAATTAAAAGTTTTACTTTGAGAGCGCATTTTCCTGAGCAATTAAAATGCGATTAATCGAGATTAATTAATTACAAAGCCTGTAATTAATTAGATTAATTTTTTTAATCAAGTCCCATCCCTAATATATATATATATATATATATATATATATATATATATATATATATATATATATATATATATATACATTAGGGATGTAAGAAAATATTGTTATGGCAATATCTCATGATATTTTCCCCAGCAATATTATATCGATATTCAAAAGCCGTGTATTGGAAATATCGATATGGCAATATATCGTGGTATTTTTTCCTGCAATTATTAAATCGATATTCAAAAGCCGTGTATCTAATTCCTGAAAGAATTTACATGCAAACATTTGTGTATTTTCTTTTTGTTTTGCGCAATTCAATCGCCACCCGCTAGTTGGCAGCAGTGTGCAGCAGGTTTTGTTTCCACCACTGAAATGTAAATCCCTCCATCATGGTTCAGATACTTAATGTTAAACATGGTACGTATCAGTTTGGACTGTTTATTGAACATTCTTACAATAAATTCAGTAAAAAAATAGCTTGTAACGTCTGACTGAATGTATCGCAATATATCGTGATATATCATATCATCTCCCCTGTATCGTGATATGTATCGTATCGCCAGAATTTCAAAAATACACATCCCTAATATATATATATATATATATATATATATATATATATATATATATATATATATATATATATGTGTGTGTGTGTGTGTGTGTGTGTGTATGTATCTGAAAAAATACAGTTGATTGCATTATACATTTAATAATTCTAACTACGGCTGCACGATATTAGGAAAACCTGCGATATTCGATAACAGTGCTTAATATTGCGATATCGATATTACTCGCGATAAATGAACAAATACTAAAGTATGCAGTGTTAATGTCGTCTGGCGTGTGACGTCTGCTCTGGGTTCAAAGCAAACAAAAACTAATGCATGAATTCCATTACAACATAACATTTTTATTACAAAAATATGCAGCTGCACCTGCTACTGTATTAGCAACTACACCCGCTACTGTATTAGCAGCTACACCCGCTACTGTATTAGCAGCTGCACCTGCTACTGTATTAGCAACTACACCCGCTACTGTGTTAGCAGCTGCACCTGCTACTGCATTAGCAGCTGCACCTGCTACTGCATTAGCAGCTGCACCTGCTACTGTATTAGCAGCTGCACCTGCTACTGTATTAGCAGCTGCACCTGCTACTGTATTAGCAGCAAAACAACAAACTGCATACATGCGGTTTCTCAGTGACTTTAAAACATCACCACCACCATAAAACTTTTTCTGATGCTCCAAATACAGAAAAACATCCCTTACCAGGGTTTTTTGAATGAATAAAAACATCAGAAAATAAGTTTAAATGTTAAATAATAGTTAACATCACTTAAATGCAACAGCTAATTCTCTCATTGCTACTGAACATTTTCTCCACTTATGTGGTTATGATATAAGGCTGTTGCTGTAATTGGGAAGTGAACTGTGCTGGGCCAAACTAGGAGAATATTAAGATTTCTTGAGGGAAAGAGAAAAACAATTGTCTACCTTTCAGAAGAGGAACTGGCAAAAAAACTACATGGAAAATATGTGAAAACGTTTGTTTTTAACCCCAAATTGAACAAGTTTACCTAGATCTTAAAAAGCTGCTCAGATGATGAAACTGCAACTATGATTCTGATAACAAGCTAACTAATTGAACTAGCGCCTCTAAGATAAGCGGCTAGCAGAGCTTCTGACTGACAGTTTATGTGCAGCAGCAAATCAGCTATCCTGATTAACAAGGTTATAAAAGCTCATAAATGAAAAATCACTTTGATGTGTGGGGGAACTTTTCCAGGCCCTCTTTAGCAGGGTGGGACTGGGAGGAGAGTGCTGTAGCCTTTTAGCTGGAAGCTAACCGGAGCCTGGGGCTAACACTAGCGACATGAAGGTGGGTTGGTTCACCGGCAAGTGTCGGAGTCAGCCCGGTAAAAATGATTAACGACACCGAGCGGCTCACGTTCACGTTTGAAAGCAGCGCTGAATCCAGAAACCTCAGCACAAAGTGCGTTTGTTGCTCTGAGCCAGCATGACGAACAAGGGAACGGCGCCGCAAACTCTGTTCGGATGTTGCTTTCCAAAAGGGTCTACGTAGGGGGCGGGCGTATTACGTGAACGGAACCATCTGGTTGGCCGCATATCAGAAGGACTACATTTGATTGGTCAAATAATACTTCCACTTAAAAAACAGAGCTGGTTTACAAAAAGCTGATGTATGACACGGATGGAAATGTTTGAACCAAACATTTATCGCTGTTTTTGCCGTGTTTTGCGATGGGCCTATCGCACGTCCTGTTATCGCGATGACGATAATTTTTCGATATATTGTGCAGCCCTATATTATACATATATGCACACTAAGGATAAAGACATTAATTAATGCTTAATTTTTTAAAAGACAATATTTAAGACAGTTATTTAAACACGGTCAAGTTTTAAAACATAACTCCGCGCAGATAACCTTCGACCCCATGACGTAGGCACGTACAGAAAGCACCAGTGAAGTGTGCCTAAGCTCCAAGCAGGTGGCAGGCAGCCACGTCAACAATACGATGGAGGACAATATTTTGAATAACATTCATTCGGAGTTTACATTCTTAAATGAAAGGAGGGACAAACTGCTAAGTCGCATGTTTGGGAAAGATTCAGCGAGGTAATCAGCACAGACAACAACAGCAGCATTGGCTGGACAAAAACAAGGACATAACAGGTAATGAGTTTGTTGGCTTTCAAAATGTTTGATAAAAGTTGTAAAATGTTTTACTATTTTGTTTGCCCAAGCAGGGGCTCTAGGTGCTGTTTCTGTATTGGTTTATTGCACTATTAGTAGGGTAACAAACAAAAATAACCCTTAAATACCCTTTAATAAAATTTTAAACTTTCTTTATCTGCCAATTTAATAATTTTTTATTTTAGCCTTTAAAAATGTAAATGTTACTACCATTTTCCAGTGCCAATTTGGGGGACTGTTTAACGCACCTTTGTCTGAAATGAAAGTGCATTCAATCAATAACGTGTTTTTAATGAGGCGGGTCGGGGTGGCGCGGGTTGTAAAAATAGACCTAGTGATGTGGGGCAGTTTGGTGTGGGTCAGACGTTATCAAATCTGCGGTACCCGCGGGTTGAAAAAACTCCCGAGCATCACTAGTACATACATACACACACACACACACACACACACATATATATACATACATATACACACACACACACACACACACACACATATACATATGTATATATATATATATATATATATATATATATATATATATATATATACACATGTATATATGTGTGTGTATATGTATGTATATATATACATATACACACATACACACACACACACACACATATATATATATGTGAGAAAAAAGGACTATGAACTAGTTCGTTTTTGAAACAGTGAACTTAGTTTAAATTTTTTAAATTATGAACAAAAAGTGAACTAGTTCGGTTTAAAATGTATGAACTGAACTTTGAACTAAACGAACTTTCCCGTCACTAGTCACACCACTACAGAGTCCTGTAGGAAGCAGCCATTTGCGATGAGATTTGTATAGTAAGTTGTCTTTGCATTTTTTAAACCTTTAAACAAAATGTTTTTTTAGCTGCCATCTTTTGCTTCTTTCGTTATTTTATTTATTTAAAATTTTTCTTAAAATGTCTGTTTGAAAAAACTCACCTATCCTTTTTTATCCTGTTTTTATTCAATTTTTTTCCAGTTGTGATTTTTACTCATTTTAGCAGATGACGGGCGGGCCGGTAACTTTTCTGACTTACCGGCCCGGCTGGCCAGTTGGTTGTGTAGTTAATTTCCACCCCTGAAGGTATTTAATATTTGAGAAAAAAATAAAGCTTCTGTTTTATTAATAAACTAGTTGATTGCATTCTGGACTGGACTTATTTACTGACAGTGATTGATCAGCGCTCACGATACGTATCTGCAGACTGTTGCTTTTTCTGTACTGTTGAGCTCTTATGTTACTGGTGTAATAGATATTTATTCTGATATCTGGTAAACATGTTAGTAATATCAGCCCTCCTGACCTTTGACCTTTCATTACACCGAGTCTGATGAGACATGGCAGAGATGAAGAGGGGCCAAACAGGAGATCAGGTTCTTTTCTTTGCTCTGCACTGCTTGATCTTTGTGGATTGACCCTCATGAACCTGTTTGTTGTGTGGCCAGAGCCTCGGTTCTGCTGCGGTCCTTATTAAGAGAGGAGAGGCTAAATGAGGTGAGTTGGTTTTATGGGTTGTGAGGAGTGGGTATGTAAATACAGAACAGTGAGCTCTATTCTCTTTTATGAAAGATGGGTGTGAACTCTAGATGTGCACACTAGTGTTCATATTTTTTGCCTGTACTGGGTGTGTGTCCATGTGTGGGAGTATCTGGTGTCCCAGGACTGTCCTAGGAGAGCGTTTGTTAGTGCATGCTCCTGCTGTATTGGGTTTCCTCATGACAGGTGGAATAGACTTTGCGTCATCTGTGATTGGGTCAGATATCATATTTTCTCTGGCCAGTCTGTCACTAAGTCCAACCTCCAACCATGTTCCTACAGCAGAGGTGGAAGCAGCAGGCCTCACTCAGTTCACCGCCCTGTACGCTCTCCCTCCTGATCCAAAGATTAACTACAGGACAGAGATCCTGGGTTCAGAAGCTGAAGTAGAGAAAAAAACAATTTTATGATCTTCGGTGCTTCCGTATACAGTGTTGTCTCTGGAGTAACCAGCCAACCTACCCATTTCCTTTTTGAAAATATCTATTGTTCACTTTTTTAGTAGCCTTCTTTAATGTTATAACCAAGGTTTGAACTGTGCCAAGCCCCGACACTTTTCTCTACTAGCCTCTAAGATCTCTAGGCATCAAGTCTGTGATTGCTGTGGTTTGTTTTAGTTGCGGAAAGCCAAGACTGCATGTCCATCAGAACTGATCCTTGCTCGTGTACACCCATCGGTCTTTGCTCTGCTATGCTTTCACATGCTGGATGCCAGGATGAAGCAGACTTAAGTTAGGAGACGTTATCAAAAAGGTGATTAAGATAGTGCCGAAGTGAGCCGACACGGATCATCTCAGCTGACCTGGTTGGAGATGAACCACACATAGACATGTTGCACTGTGGAATTTCTAAATCACACCCATCTCCCTCTGGTCCATGGGTTCCCTACTTTCAAAAGTATAAATGAGGGTCTAAGGAGTGATGAAGCCCCACCCCAAGATCATCAGTAATCCCAATCAGGCTGCCCCTTCTGGGCCCCTCCACAGCCCCGTCACATAACACCAGTTTAGACTCTTTTCACATTCTCCTTTATTAAGACCTCAGAGCAACAGAGATAAATTGTGTGCTTTTTTGGGCTAAACTAGTTTGTTTATGTTTATAATGGAGGTACATTGTTGATTTGTCTTGCATTACTATGTGTGTTTGTAGTTATGGCTGAGGATGTATGGTTACCTGCCCCAGGCCAGCCAGCAGATGTCCACGATGCGATCAGCTCAGATCCTGTCCACCGCCATCAGTGACATGCAGCGGTTCTACGCTCTCGAGGTCACTGGCCAGATGGATGCTCAGACCATCAGGTCAGCAGCTCGACACACTAACACCCAGCGGTTAGGGACTTCCCGCTGAGACATTTTGAGTCCCAACTTGACTTTTTTCCTCAAGTTTTAAGAAGGTTAATGTTTCTTTTACAATCATCTCTAAAGAACAATCCACACATTCTCCATAAATATGTATGGAGTATGGCTTGTTAAACTGCAAGTACACACAGACTTCAGTGAAACATAGGAGCCGTAACCCCTCCCCACCCTCTTGGGTGCTCCATATCTTCAAACATAAACCGGTTTGCCTCTCCTGACATTTTTCAACTTTCAGCGCCATGAAGAGACCCCGCTGCGGCGTTCCTGACAAGTTTGGAGGGCAGATCAAAACCAACGTGCGGCGGAGGCGCTATGCGCTCACGGGACATAAATGGAACAAAAACCAGCTGACGTACAGGTAACAACACAGGAACTCTAACCTGCAGCACAGCAACTTTCTGTGTTTTACTTTGAGGCTGATGACTGCTGTTCTGCTTGTCACTGAGACATGAAACAAATCGGCTTTAATGTGCATCATTATTTCTGTGTCCGAAGGCACGATAAATAATTCCTGATCTTTGGGCTGCATTGAGTTGTTGTCTATACTGAGGTTGTTTCTTTGCTTTGTTGTTTATGTTGTGATGTTCAGTTGTTTTTCCGTGTCGTTCCGTCTCCTTGGGCTGCTGTTTATTGTTTTCTCTATAGCAATGAGCCTGGATTTGTGTTCTGGCTCGTTGAAAGAAGCAGCCAATCAGATGGATTATACCATTCTGTACCAAACGGGGAGTGCAGTAGTAGTCTCCTACTGATTTTACTATTTCACTAACAACCCTATTTTTAGAGATGACTGGCTGTCTTAGCGCTGTTGCCTGCTCATTTCACTCCTCCCTTACCTTTAGGTTAAACCATCAGATTGGCTTAATGGAATAGAAACAAGTCCAGAGTCTTCCACAAAGCCACTTAGTGTACAAACAGCATCACTAGCTGGTTGCACTCAGTTTGTTATCATATATTACACAGTTTCTAAAAACCCATTATTTGTTGATGATGCAATAAGCCACGGCACAGTAAATGTTCTTATAGAGATCTCTGATCTTAAAAATAATATAAAAACAGCCCCAATCTTACTTCAGACTGATGTAGTTCTTTGGTTTCTGATAGGGCTGTCGCGGTAACCGCAAAAATGAAATATCGCAATATGAAGAAGCCCACCGCGCTGCAACATGCGCCACCACGATTACTGAACTTGGTTCAACTCAGTGATGCATGTTGAGAAGGATGGCTGCACTGGTATCAAAACGAAACGTTACTTCGCTCCTTTGGGAGCGCTTTGGTTTTCAGTACGTCAGCTGCTGCGCAGCCAGGGTCCTTGGCCGAGACAGAGCTGCCACCAGCGGCAAAAATAAATAAATAATAAACGCTCTGAGACCTGCTGAAGTCCCGGACAAGCACTGCTTCTGCAGCCGTCCTGAAGAGAGTTTGAGCCGAGCTGGAGCTCACTCGCTACCTGCAGGAGGAATGCATCCACCCTAAAGAAACCCCCCTGACATGGTGGAGCAACAACCGGGAGAGATTCCCTTTGCTCGCCAGAGTCGCACGCAAGTACGTGTGCGTTAGTGCAACGAGCGCACCATCCGAGAGGGTTTTCAGTGTTGCTGCAAATGTTGCCCCCCCCTCTCAGATCCTCTCTCAAACCGTATGTGGTTAACATGCTGGTTTTCCTTGTGGGTAACAAGGACGTGACCGAGCTATAAAGCACCGTCATTCGTGTGTGTGAAAGTGAAAGTGAAATGATAGTGCCCCGCCCCCCGGCGCGCGCGCCCGGTACATGCAATTTTTTATGCTTGATTTTAAACAACTAAACAAAAGGGGGACTTGTTTCTTATTTGTTAGATGCTGCAGCCAAATTTGCATTTAAAAGTTTAACCTTCTCCTGAATTTTGTTGTTTTTAAGTTCAGTCGGACTCCGACTGTCGGAGAAACAAACGTTACTGTGATCTGTGTTGTTACTGCCCTTTGATCTGCATTCAGTAAAGCGTTATAAAAGAAGGCACGGCAATTTTTAACCTTTTTTTAAATGTGTAAACATTATGTTTAGATAGTACTGCAATAAAAAAAGGACTGCAATAATATCGCACACCGCAATATTAAGCCACCCTGAATCACCGCAGGGGGAATTCCTCAACCGCGACAGCCCTAGTTTCTGACATATGTCCCCTCCCTTGCTCCTTTCTTCTTACAGTATTCAGAACTACACTCCTAAAATTGGAGAGAATGAGTCCTACATGGCCATCCGGCGGGCCTTTGACGTGTGGCGGAGTGTCACCCCTCTGACGTTTGATGAAATCCCTTACCAAGAAATCAAATATGGACGTCGTAAGGAGCCCGACATCATGATCTTCTTTGCCTCTGGTTTTCATGGGGACAGCTCTCCTTTTGATGGGGAGGGGGGCTTCCTAGCTCACGCCTACTTCCCTGGACCTGGAATGGGTGGGGACACACACTTTGACTCAGAGGAACCGTGGACCACAGGGAGCCACAATGTACAAGGTAAACAGCATCAGTTGTGTTTGTTTATCTTATGTAGCGTAGAAATAAAGGACTTCAGGGATGTCTGCCAGCAGAAGGGGTCTGTATGACAGCCTCCAACATCATTCCTGTACCAACCCCTGAGACCTTGACTTCAGTCTGCCGCTCAGCTGCTCCTAATATCAGTTTTATGTCTCATTAATCATTAACCTGTGCAAGCTCCACTCGGTATACACAACGTGGATAATTCTCTGCATTTGAGGGCCTCGACCTTTCCTCGTGGTCCTCTGTGCTCAAGGCGAATACATCTTCACACAGATGCTTGGTATCTAATGAAACTTGTGCACAAGTTAGGAGTTTGTAGGAATAGCATCAAATGTTTTATTAGCTTTAGAGAAGAGGCACCTTGTGAGGGCATTCCCTTTCCTGCCCTGTTATCTACAGTTGCAGTGTAAACACAGCCAGCCAGTGGTGTGTGTGTGTGTGTGTGTGTGTGTGTGTGTGTGTGTGTGCGTGCGTGTGTGTGTGTGTGTGTGTGTGATTTGTTTCAGAACAGATCACAGGGATGGGGGGTGCCAGTAAGTGGGCGACTGTTCCACTCACAGGTCTGGAGACTGCTCCTCTTGCTGGGCCACGCTACTTAAACAGCTCAAAAGCACAGAGCAGCCAAATGACATTCTGCTCCCTACTCAGACACAAGTCTCCTTTTAATTATGGGATGTTTGCTGTCTTCTAGTGAAACTCATGAAATGTGGAGCTGAACTTTTGTAAACTTAAACATGGTCACTCTTTCATCTTGACTGGGTTCACACTAATAGCTCCAATGAAGTCAGTCTTATATTTGTTTTTTATTTTTACAACATTTTGGCAGATTATTGTTAAAGACTGATCAAATGAGTCAGAACGCCATGAGGTGGAGTTGTAGGACCCAAACGCAGTCAGGTGACGTGATATCCAGGAAACAGTCTGACAGGTCTAAAGAATAACAGCCTTTATTTTATGGCGTGGTCAAGAGCAGGGACACGAGACAAAACATGAGCATACACACACCAGGAACTGACCAGGAACTACGTATTCTTCTCCAGTGGAGATGGCAGGCTGGATGCCCACAAGGCATATTGCTGCCTCAGCACCGGCACCGAGTCTAATCACAGCCTCCCATACACACCAGTCTTCCAACAGAATGGTACCCATTGCAACGATGGGCAGGTGTGACTAACTGACTGAGGGATGGATGGTAATCCAGAAACAGAGGAGGACTGAAGCTGAACAGATAAAGTAATAAGGCACTGTAACTGGAAAAGATGAGCCCAGAACTAAAGACTAAAGGAAGGAGACTATTCTGAGAGACACTGAAGACACGAAAAACCATAATGATGATAATAATCTAAACAGAACAACTAACAATTACTAAGAGCCAGAGAGCAAGGGCAGGGAAAACTGAAAACCTAGACAATGAGAAACAAAACACTGAAGAGGCTGGGGAATGGGAAGACTGATAAGTGTAAAAGGAGCTGGAGCGAACAACCAAAATGATACGTCTGAAGGGACAAGCAGCACAAGAGAGATGGGATATGGATAGGATATGACAGAAGCCTGTTTTATAAAAACAGTGGTGCCATTTCTGCAAAGCTGAGGTGGCAAGAAGCCATTGGTCATTCAGTAGTGGTCAGCCTGTGGCGGTAATGTAGCGCTATCACGAGTTTGTGATGCGGTAAAAAGGGAGTGTGGCGCTGGGCTCCAAGTTGTCTACGCACCGTCACAGCCCTCCTTTTAGCTTGGACGGAACTTGTTTTAATCCTGATTGAAGTTGCGCTCTCCGCTCCAAAAATATGTATTCATGCACCTTTCACAGAAAGAAGGGCAAAGTGCATAAAAATGCCATAGAGATGGACTGCCACTACATCAAAGTAAACACAAACCTACACTCAAAGAAATCACTTGTTGGATGAGCACAATCTAATCATGGCACCTATGTCCACGTAAATGAACCAAGTACGATAACCCATTTTCATCATGTCAAACGAACACAATTGGAATTTGGTGGTTTAATGTAATCAGATTACATTGGATCAATGTAGTTTCCTTTCATTGACTCAAAATTATTTATTTAAGTATGTAGAATATTTTTTTATTCATTCAACAACAGTTAAAAACTTGAGAAAACACAATTAAATCTTGTGGTTTGAACATCTATCTCGTTAATCAAGGCAATTACTGTTAGTCTTGCTTAATGAACCAATATGGGGGTTGATGATTTTAATCATATCAATCTATGTATTTCAATTAGATTTGTTTTCATTTGTTACATATAATTAGAACCCATAATTTTACAATAAAAAAATCACAATTAGATTATGATGACATTAACTGGATTTAGTAGACAACATAAAAGCGTACCATTTTTGTACATCTTCTGCAAGCATAATGCAATTTCAAAGGTGAACACTAGAAAACTTATTTAAACAGGAAATTCCATTGTAATCATGCGAATCAGACAGTGGAACCAAAACTGCATTTCCCCTTCGGCAAGATGAAAAATGACAAAATACAATTAGTATTGTGTGAATTTGAAAATAAATAAATAAATAAAAAGTACCAAAAGTATAGAAATAATTCAGGGGCAATACACCAAAAGAAAAATGTGGGGGAAAAAATCATAATCCATAGAAAATAAGTACAGGGAGTTAAACACAAAATAACTTTTAGGAAGTAAAACTAAAACAATAAAGGGCTTCAAATCGAATTAAATTACAGTTGACAAATCATTTTTCGCTCAGGGATGGAATATTCCTTTAACTATAAAAATCTCATACAAATTCATCCCTGAGTGAAATTGTGTCTATTTCCATATTTCCCAGTTAGATAAAAGAGAAAAAAGCATTGTGTAACCAGCGCAGCAATTCTCCTGGTTAGGCAGCCGTCCGTCTGCTTTAGCTTAGCATAAACAATGGAAGTGAAAAGCGGAAAGTAGCATTTTCTGTGCAAAAGTGATCTCAATAATGACACCAATTATTCCTGCTGAGCTCAATAATGATGTTGACTGCAAATGAAAAGCCGTTACTCGAAGGATTTCCAGGAGCCGATTTAGACTTGGGACTACATTATGACAAAGCACTGCTGCATGGCGAATGGATATAACACAGCAGTCCAACAAGAGACCGGTGGCTGAAAACAGCAGTCTCATACATACTTTGTGAAGGATCAAAAGTGCATCATTCCTCTCTGTAAGTGGTCTTTTTAAAATCTAATTTCTTGAGTGTTGCTGGGCAATTATACAGGTCTATAAATGTGAAGTGTGGCATGTGTTTGTTGACGGAAGCCGGTCCGGAGGCTTTTTCGACTGCTGAGTTATGTCCATGCACCATGCAGCGGCGGCTTACAGCGGTTCGTTGTCGTAATGTAGTTCCAAGTCTGAATCGGCTCCTGGAAATCCTTTGTGTTACTTCTTACTTTTCATTTGCAGTCAACGTGATTATTGAGCTCACCAAGAATAATTGGTATCATTATTGAGTCATTTTAATCACTTTTGCACACAAAATGCTACTTCTGCCATTCACTTCCATTGTTTATGCTATGCCAAATCACAGACGGCTGCCACACCAGGAGAATTACTGCGCTGATTACAAAATGCTTTTTTCTCACTAATCCAACTCTGAGGAATACAGAAGTAGACAAAATTTAAATCATGAGTGGAATATCCTTTTTACATGTTTAGGGTTTTTCCTGCGTTCAGATTTGCGTGGCGCCTGCCTCCAGCTATTTTTGTGCCGCCCCAGCATCATCTCACTCTGCCCCCAGCTATATAGATGTTATTTTAACTGCAGCTGCAGCTTTGCGCCACTATAGGCTCAGGGCTGTACAACGTGGGATGAAAAAAACTCTGTGCGATAAACTATTAATAGATGTAGCACTCGTGCGATATCTTTCTGTCGTGTTTCAGTCACTCTTTATGAGAATCAGAGACAGGAGGGGAGCATCCTCTTGTTTACAAACTATCTTTGTTCTAGCGTGTCTGTCAGGTGTTGTCATCTGACCAATTACTCACACGCTGCAGCGATGGAGCAGAGCGCCGCTCACTGAGAGTATGATGAGTTCAACATCTCGCAGTAGTTTTGAGCTAAAAGCATGCTGAATAAAACAAAATCACCACTAAATAACACGGTTTTCTGTCAAGGACAGATGTACCTCCTTTTAGCCTTCATAGTTTTTCCTCCGAGTCTCATTTATTTTGGAGTTGAGTTTGGAATAAACACCGCCAGTATTTAACCCCGTTAAAACCTAATAACAAGTACTTTATTTCTGATTTTAAATGGCCACCAGTGTGCTACAGCCTGACTCTAAAACAAACCCCAGTAACCTGGTGTCCACACCAGGTCTTAAATGTACATGGACAGTTTACATATGTACAAAGATAGCGCTGGCTGGGTCCATAATGGCGATGTAATCTACGGTGTATGAATCATTTGTACCTACTGTTCCCTGATGGAACAACTGTTGCTCTGCCACATTCACGTCACTGCAAGAAAAAATGAGAAGTAGTTTTTAAGGATGGTTTAATTGGCACATTTTTCTTTTTAAACAAATCATAAAACTATCATAAAAAAATCTATGATGATAAAATACTTACCATGAGGAGGCGAATAGGAGGCACAAACAAACAGACAAAGGGGGCAGCTTTCTTTGTGGTAAAGAAAACAGACTAAATTATTTAATAAAAACTTCCACAGTGTAATTTCTTCTTACTTTTCTGCAAATGTATATTACTAACACATGCACATCCATGCACATGTATAAAAATGCAAATATACATAAATACGTCTTGCAATATACAATTCACAGATAAATATCCAATCTGCTGCCAAATGTTATAGCAGTGCTTCAAACCATGCAATAAAACTGGTGGTAGTTGCTGTAAATGTTCATGCGCTCTTCATAACTATCTGCCACTGGGTTTTCCTCTGACCTCCTAGTCATGCTTTTATTCCCATGAGACTCGTCACTTCGAAGTATGCAGCCCCTGAATTTGGACACAGCTAATGTTTAGCAACTCGCGCGTGCTACAGTTTAACTTTCATCAACGCGATATGCAAAGGATCATAAAAAATGAAAAGAAAGAAAGACCACAATGGCTTGCAATAACCGTAATTTAAGAGCAATGTTACGGCTAACGGAGCAAGGTTACAGTACGAGACAGGCATAGTTTATGTTAGCTAACTTCACTTACTGTGGAAAGGTGAATTACAAACGTTAATATTTTACTAAACATCTCAATATCCGCTCAAAACACTACTCACAACTAACTACAGAAATGGGTTAACAAGAAAAAAATGAAAAGCAATAAAGTGGTAATGCAAAGAATGACACGAACAGCCTTAGAAACCAGGTGTTAGACGGTGCCAGTTGGCAGTGTGTGTTAGAGAGGACTCTCATCTACTACCACGTGTACCTTAATATCCATAAAATCAGCCTAGGTGTGGCCTCTTCTGCATTTGCTAATATCAGACAGCAGCAAACTTGAATTAAGTCAAATCTAAAAATTGGTCGGTAAATGGTCATAGTATGGTCATTTTTGAGAATTACACAAGAATCCATCCAAGAGGTCATGAGATTTCTAGCTAAGAGCCACACAGCTCCCCCAGACAGGCGTTACATTATTAGCGACATTATCAATAAAACAGGTAATTTATTGACTGTTGGAAAAACCTTTCATTATAGCTCTGCTTGAGAATCTTCTACTGTTTCAAATGGGGCGGTAGCTTAAAATAGCCCAAGTTATTTAATGAAATTTAGAGATATGACAGAGCGTCTGCCCTGCTGGAGTGTCCTTGCTGTTAACGACGCTCTGACCTTCTCTAAACCGCTTCAGCGATCAATAATTTCACTTTAACATTTAAAAAGACATCAGCTGATGAAAAGTCTCTTTTGGACTTGGATGGTTTCCTCCAAATTCCTTTATCTCTGTTTCAATAAATACCTCCAGTTGACGTCTTTTTTGTGATTTACTTATGTTTAATTATTAATACCATTTCCACGTTTTCCTAAAACTCTCAATCAAACATGTAGAAACGAGGTGCTCTCAGAAGAATGGCACACTCTTTTGTCCTTCGATGAGACTGATGTGAGCTAGCTCTTGAAAGAAATGCAGAGTGTGTTTTGGTTGTCAAGGTGCTGCTTCAGTTCTTTTGCTCTGTGGGAGTCCCCTTGGTGATGAATAAGGTGTCAGATGGAGCAAACATGAGAACAAACCTTTAGGGAGTTAGAATAAAAGCTCACTGACAAAAAGCATCAGGATTCAGATAGGCTGAACTTTTAACCACTCTGAGTCTTCTGGGGTCTACAGCTGACTGTTTCACAAAGCTCTCAGTCTCTCCATCTCTCATGTCTGTATCTGTAGCTGTTCTCCCTCCCTGAGTGTTAGCTAGCTGCAGCAGAGGATGTCCATGTGACAAAAAAGGCACAAGGGCTGGTGGTGAACTGTGTGTGAGATGTGCACAGAGACACATGTAGAGCATCTCCACTGCAGACACAACAGTGACATCAATAAGTCTCTTTTGCTCTAATGTTGCTCATTATGGGGTCAGAGGTCATGCAGACCTTGTGTGTGCAATAACAAATTGTGCTAAAGCAAAGGAAAAAAGGCAGCTGGCTTTACTTCAGATCTGAATCTGCAGGGATTAGAGAAGCCTGTGGTATAAAACATCTTCTCAGAGTTGGATGTAGTAGATGCTCACGTCACAGCACTATCGCTTCTGAGTCAATGAGCTGCTGCTGCCGCCACGAACAACAGGGAGCTTTGACTGGTTATGAGTGGCAGGAATGTGTGCAGATCCATATCGGTTCTCATTAGCATGTCTGTGTGACCGAAGTCACACTGTGGAGCTTTTGTTGAAATCATACATGAAGAACAACAAATATTTCTATTCATTTGAAATTATTCTCAACTTAAAATATCAACTTAGACAAAAAACAGGCAAAGCATCTCCATCTACTTCTGTTTCTTCTGAAGTGAATCTAAATACCTCCATTTACTGGTGATGCCAGTTGTGTCTGAAATGTTTACTGACTCACTAGGTAGTGGACAATTTCATGAGTCATGTTTATAAATGGGACTTAAAACCGGTCTTAAAAATACTGCAACCAGCCACTAGAAAGACCTTGTTTACTTTTGGCTTGAACAAGACAGTTAAGTGCTGCAGAAGTATTTTCTACGACTTTATATAACCTTGAATTAGTTTATTTGAAGCCTAAGACGACATACTAAATCATAAATTGTATAATATAATCCCACACCAGTAAGTTTTAAACTGACCGTTAAAAGAACTGATCTGGATGATTCTAACCCTAACCCTAACCCTGTTAGCAGTAGATCTCCCTGCTGCATACTTAAAAACATAATCTTCATTATGAAGAACCAGAATTGCATACACTTTCATGCAGCTATTTTTTTCCACCCATCCATCTATCCATTTTCGTCCATTTATGTGGAGTCAGGTCGTGGGGGGAGCCGCCTAAACCGAGAGGCCCAGACTTCCCACTCGCCAGCTACTTGGGTCAGCTCCTCCAGGGGAATCCCAAGGCATTCCCTGGCCAGCCGAGAGACATAGTCCCTCCAACATGTCTTAGATCTTCCTTTAAGTCCCCTCCTGGTTGGATGTGCCCGGAAAACCTCGCCAGGGAGGCGTCCCGGAAGCATCCTAACGAGTCCCAGAGATACTCTTCCACTTGGGGCAGAACCTCATCCCTGACCTGGAGAAGGCATTCTACTATTTTCCGACTCAAGGCCATGGTTTCAGATTTAGAGGAGCTGATTCTTATTCCGGCTGTGAACAGATACAGCAAAAGCTGGAGATCACTGTCTGATGAAACCAACAGGACCACATCATCTGCAAAAAGCAGAGACCTGATCCATAGACCACCAAAATGAATCCCCTCAACATCTTGACTGCACCTAAAAATCCTGTCCTTAAAGGTTATGAACAGAATCTGTGACAAAGGGCAGCCTTGGTGTAGTCCAACTCTCACTGGGAAGGAGCCTGACTTACTGCAGGCAATGTGGGCCAAGCTCTGACACCAGCCATACAGGGGCCTAACAGCCTGTATCAGAGGGCCTGGTACCCCATACTCCCAAAGTACACCCTAAAGCGCCTCGAATGCCTTCTCCAAATCCACAAAAAAAAAAAAAAAACTTTTTAAATAGAGGGACCACCACCCCAGTCTGCCAGTCAAATGGAACTGTCCCTGATGTCCATCCAATATTGCAGAGCCCTATTATATCCAAAGCCTTAAGGAGCTCCGGGCAAATCTCATCCACCCCTGGAGCCTTGCCACTGAGTTTTTTGACCACCTCAGTGACCGCAGCCTCAGAGCTTGGAGAGTCCAACCCAAAGTCCCCAGACTCTGCTTCCTCACTGGAATACCTATAAGCTGCCTCTGGAGTCCCACAGGCCAAAAACACCCAATAGGACTCTTTCTTCAACTTGACAGCATCACTAACCATCAGTGTCCACCAGCGGGTACTAGGGTTGCCACCACGACAGGCATCAATGACCCTGTGGCCACAGCTCTGTTTGGCCACTTCAACAATGGAGGCGCGGAACAGGGTCCACTTGGACTCAATGTCTCCCGCTTCCCCGGGACGTGTTTGAAATTCTGTCGGAGGTGGGATTTGAAGCTCCTTCTGACAGGAGACTTTGCCAGACATTGCCAGTAGACCCTCACAATACATTTGGGCCTGCCAGGTCTGACCGGCATCCTCCCCCCACCATTGAAGCCAACTCACCACCAGGTAGTGGTCAGTTGACAGCTCCGCCCCTAAGGTATTCTGGTGCCAAGAGTACATATGGACACCTTTATACTTGAACATGATATTCAGTATGGTCAATCCATGATGAGCACAGAATCCAAAAGCAAAACACTGCTCAGATTCAGATGAGGGGTTCGTTCCTCCCAACTACATCTTTCCAGGTCTCACTGTTATTGCCCACATGGGTATTGAAGTCCTCCTGGAGAGTGCTCCTTCCAGTGACTCATAAAAGGGTGCATGGTCTGAACTGCAGTGTAGTCCATAAGCACAAACCACAGTCAGGTCCCGTCCCAACACACATAGGCAGAGGGAAGCTACCCTCTCAGTCACCGATGATAAACCCCAATCTACAGGCACCAAGATGGGGGGCAACTAGTATGCCCACTCCTGTTCGGCTCCTCTTGTTGGGAGCAATTCCAGAGTGGTAGATTGTCCAACCCTTCTCAAGGAAACTGGTTCCAGAGCCATGCGTTGAGGTGAGGCCAACTATATCTAGTTGAAACCTCTCAACCTCAACCTCTTAAAGTCCGCTTCTGTGGTCGAGGATCAGACCACCAAGGTCCCTGCCTTCGACTACCAACCATCACGCAATGCACCCAACCCCTTTGGCCTCTCCCATGACTGGTGAGCCCGTGGGAAGGGGGGACCCACCTTTCCTATTTGGGTTGTGCCAGGCAGGGCTCCATGGTTAAAACCACCAGGCACTCGCCCATGTGCCCCTGCTCCTGGCCTGGCTCCAGTGTGGTGAGGGAACACTGTTTCCATTGGTATTTGTCATCATAATGGGTCTCTGGGCTGCAATTTGTCATACTCTGTTTTGACTAAATGTGGTCTAGACGTGGTGCATCCATAGTGAAAAATGTGATACGTGGGAAGCTCATGATTATCACTGGAAACATGCCATGTTGTGGGAGATAATTTAGAAATTTCTGATACTTCTCAGTTTCAAAACTTTTAATTCCCACCACAAAGCCCCAATCCCCAATCAGATGTGAAGAAAGTCTCAGTTTGCAAAAAAGAGCTGATTACCAATAGCAAATGAAGCTTTAATGTTTTATATTTGTGTTTTTATGCAGTTTTTCATTAAGGCGTCTACATGTGACTGAAGTGTAACCAAAACACCTTTGTAGGTAACCTCAGGCCATTTTCAGCAGGGATTTTTTTGGTAACTGTTAAATTATATAAGATTTTAATAGCAGCTGATTTTTGCAGTCAAACTGTTGAGTATGATTCATCTGTCAAAGATAAGAGCGCTGGACCACAGATGTTCTGACAAAGTTGTGAAAACTGGAAGACATGTAACGGGTGGAGCAGCGTGTTGTAAGTGTGTACAACATGTTTGTAAATCTAGACAATCACACACATTTCCTCTCAGAGGCCTCAGTCATTAGGATCTAAAAGCTGTGTGTCCCTCTAACTTGCTCTATATCCAACCAGGTAATGACCTGTTTCTGGTGGCAGTCCACGAGTTGGGACATGCTCTGGGTTTGGAGCACTCCAGTAACCCCCTGGCTATCATGGCCCCCTTTTACCAATGGATGGAGACTGAAAATTTCCAGCTGCCTGATGATGACCGGCTAGGCATACAACAGATCTACGGTAGGTCTTTAATATGATTTTTTGGAGTTTTATCCATCAACGTCAATGCCTTTTTTCATCATGGCTGCACAAGCAGCAGCCTATTCAATTCAATTCAAGTTTATTTATGAAGTGCCAAATAAGGACAAGAGTCGTCTCAAGGCACTTCACAAAGTTAACATTCCAATACAGGCCAGTGCATTAAGCCAATCAGTAAAAAGTTTCCTATATTAGGAACCCAGTAGGTTGCATGTACATTTACAACAATCCTCATACTAAGCAAGCATGCAGCGACAGTGGAGAGGAAAACTCCCTTTTAACAGGAAGAAACCTCCAGAGAATCCTGGCTCAGTATAAGCAGCCATCCTCCACGACTCACTGGGGATGGAGAAGACAGAGCACACACACACACGCACACGCACACACACACACACACACACACACACACACACACACACACACACACACACACACACACACACACACACACACACACACACACACACACACACAAGTAATGTGTCTATAGTTATATTGTGATTTCTTAGTAAATATTCTATTTGGTGAGAGATAAACTTTATTGTATTTATCCTAGTGGATCTATAATTAAACGGGTAAACTAGTAGTAGCACATTCAACGTCAAGGAAAGTAAAAAGTTATTATCAGGAGAGGGAGAATGTTTAAGTGGTTAGCAGCAGTGTGCTAGTCGATGGCCCCCTCCATGAGGCCACCACAGCTCAGCAGAACATCGTTGTAGCTTCTTCTGGGGAGAAAAACACTTAGAGAGAAAATAAAGTTAACAGCTGAAATAGCAGGAAATAATACAGTTAAAGAGCAGACTGTAGAATAAAGCAGTAGAGTGTGAAAAGTGGTCAGTGTGTCCTCCAGCAGTCTAAGCCTATAGCAGCATAACTACAGAGATAACCCTGGATAATCTATCCTATTTAGATGGAGGCAGGGCAAGGGAGAGCCGTCTTTATTGACTGTACACTCCACCTCCCTCTACTCCCCCACTTGTCCAGATCTGGGCTAACATCAGAATTTAACCATAGGCCCTATCAAATAAAAATGTTATAAGCCGAGTCTTAAAAGTAGTGTTGCAGCAGCTCTCACTTCTTTTCTTCTCCTTTTATTCCTTCCTTGTCTTGTGTGACATGTTTTAAATGCCTTCAGGGTGCGCACATATTCTCTAAACAGCACGATCCACAGGAGTACTTTTGTGTCATTGGGCTCATTTTTTCATTGTTTATGGAACGCGCTGGGAAATTCCTCCAGCTCCATACAAGAATATACTGTATGCACCAGAGATCAGCTGTTAGCGCTGTGGACACCGTTTTTTATCGCTACGTAAGAGCCATTCTGCCTCCAGAATTATGGAGGAAACGAAGAGGCTGCAATGTGGGACGTAAGCTCCAGGAGAGGCAATGGAGATATACACCAAATTACCCTCTGTGATTATGGGAAATGTCTGTTCTCTCCCCAATAAAATTGACGAGCTTACGGCGCTGACCAGGCTGAAGCGGGACTACAGACAGTGTAGGTTGATGTTTTTTACGGAGACGTGGATGAATGAGCTAATAGGTGACTCTGAGGTTTCCCTGGAAGGATTTAAAGTCACGCGGGCCGACAGGAGCATGGAGTGGCTGTGTTCGTTAATGAGAGGTGGTGCAACTCGATGCATTTAACTCACTGTTAAACAACAGCTCTGCACAAAAGACATCGATTTACTGGCTTTTGGTCTCCTACCTTATTACATCCCGAGAGAGTTTTGACGTTAGAGTAATTAATGTCAGTGGCCTAGTGGTAGAGCGTCCGCCCTGAGACTGGGAGATCAGGGTTCGATTCCTGGTCGGGTCATACCAAAGACTTTGAAAAATGGGACCCAGTGCCTCCCTGCTTGACACTCAGCATTAAGGGGTTGGATTGGGGGGTTAAACCACCAAATGGTTCCCGAGCGCGGCTCGTCTGCAGCTCACCGCTCCCCCAGGGGATGGGTCAAATGCGAAGAACAAATATCGCACACACACACCTGTGTGTGTGACAACTAATGGGACTTTAACTTTAACTTTACATCCTTCCCTCAGCAGATGTGGCTACTGCATGTTAGCTGCTTCAAAGTTCAGTGGAGAAGCTGCAGACCACACATCCACATGTACTTCTGGTCTTCAGTGGGGGTTTTATTCATGCCTCACTCTCCCCCATTCTTCCCACTTTTACCCAATATGTGAAGTGCCACACCAGAGACAATGAGAAAAATTATCTGCTGTATGCTAATAAAATAAAGATAAAGAAACGCACACACTTCCAGCCCTCTGCCACTGCTTGGCCGGTTTGATCACAGTCTTATACATCTGATCCCTGAATGACAACCCAGGGTTAGAAGAGAGCCTCCATGGAAGAAGTCTGTGAAAGTGTGGTCTGAGGAAGCTAGATACTGAAGGATTGTTTCCAAACCACTGACTGGGGGACACTCTGCAGCATTCATGGAGAGGACCTTGAAAGCCTGACCCACTGTGTCACTGATTATGTAAACTTCTGTGTGGAGAACACTGTCCCAACATGGAGAGGGAGGTGTTTCTCCAATAATAAGTCCTGGCAGACCCCTGAGCTCAAATCCCCGCTGGACCATAAGAAGAAAGCTTTTAACGAGGAGCAGAGACGAGTCCAGAAGGAGCTTAAATATGAGATCAGATGAGCTAAAGACGTCTACAGTGTTATTGTTGACGTCTGTAGAAAGTTTTTTTATTCACTTTTTTAGTGCTTGAAGGTTACAATGATAGCCTACTGCCTATGTGTATGTACTTTTCTCTAAGTGTGTGTGCTGTTGTAATGAGTACATTTCCCCACTGTGGGATTAATAAAGTCTATTCTATTCTTGAAAAACTGTCCCTTTCATTTCACACTGTTCATGCAAATGATCATTTATACATGTTTACCACCTAGATGGACTGCTAGTACTATATTTAATTGCTTTACACATGTGAATAAACCAGCCGTTCCCTGTCTAAAGGAACCAATTCAATTAAATTCAATTCAGTTTATTTTTAGCACCAAAGCACAACAAGAGTTTTCTCAAGACACTTTACAAGTAAACATTCCAAATCCACCTACTCAGTGCCTTGAGTTCAGTTCATTATGCATGTTCGTTAAACATTTCCTACCTAAGAAAAGCCAGCAGATTGCATGGAGAAAAAACAGATAAACTAGTAGTAGCACATTCAATGTTAAAGAAAGTTAAAAGTTATTATCAGGAGAGAGAACGCTCAGTGGTGGGCAGTAGTGTTCCACCTGGGGCTGGGGCCCATTTCAAGGAAGGTGTCACAGCAGCAACACCAGACCTGGTGTAGCTTCTCTGGACAGAAAACCTGCAGACTCTATTGAATTTCTACAATGAACCAAAATTTAGATGGCTGATGTAACCCTTTAGGTGTTAGCTGGCTGAACTTGATTAGTACCAGTTTAACCAATCGTCACGTCTGTCTGTTCTCATGAAGGTCTCCCCCAAAGCGGCCCCACCGATGCTCTACCCACAGTGATCCCCCGCCGCCCTGAACCCAGGCCACCTCACCCGCCCCCACGACACCCAGACCGCCCCAGAACCACAGACAGACCAGACCACTATGGACCCAATATCTGTGAAGGCAACTTTGACACTGTTGCTATGCTGCGAGGAGAGATGTTTGTTTTCAAGGTGAGTGTTTATAAGTGAGGAAGTTGAGGGAACATCACACAAGATGGTTATTCAGACGTCGTCGGTCAGCTGTAATGACTAAATCGCTGGTGAGCAGTTAAAGGCAGAGTGCGTGCTCTGTGTCCTACCACATTCTTGTTTGTAAACAAGTGGATGTGTTGTTGTTTTTACATGAAACTGGACTGTTAAGGGGGCTCAGCCTCTGAACCCAGACAAAGCATTTAAAGTGCATTCAGCAGCAGTGAGCTATTAGCTGAGCTTTAAAGGAGCAGTCACAGAAAACAACTGATATTTAAACGGACTCTTGCTCTCAGCTGGGTCTGGTTGCTTTTAATGTTGTGCAAACAAGGCCTGTGGTTACTTGTCTTATACGTCTGCTGTGTGTGCTCAACAACATTTATTGATCGGTGATGGAAGAAGTAAACAGGAATTGACCTAGAACTGAGTTTACTGAAACCTCAACAGCACTTAGGAGGACTACTGTTCTTCCTGTGAGTTTCCACGTGTGCAGGACCTAGTGTTTGAATCAGGGGACAGTAATGAGGTCTGCAAAGGACATAGTTTCTCTGATTCCGATTTTACTGTTAGACGTTACAAATGTTCTCTTTGGAATGTAAAACTTCAGAACTTGATGCAAAGCACAGCGGGAACAGGCCAGAACTGTTGGTCCAAACTCACACATTAGACTGTCACTATCTCCTATCTAGGAGTGTGGGTGTGTTTGATGCTGGGCAGCTATTACTAGACCTGCTGACTGAACATGAGCTGCACACGGTCTAACTGTTCCATTTGTAGCTTTATCTGTTTCCTGGATTTCATCCAATCAGTTTATCTGGAGCACATTCATCTGTTCAGAATAAACACTTCCATGGGCATAGCTTCTTAAAGTACAAGTGACTCTAATGTATTATTAACTACTGCAATAGACAAATGTGTCTCTGGTCAGAAGTGTGTGTTTGGCAATCAGCTACAATGAATCAGGATCTTCAGTGTGTCCGATCAGCAAATAAAATTCACCATTAGAATATTGTCCCTAAAGAAATACTAAATATTATAAAGGGTTCCATACCAGTTCACTTTGGGCTGGAGTGTATACAGGGGAAACTGGGAAAATTAGAATCTGCTGCAAAAGTTCATTTATGTCAGTAAGTTAACCTAATAGGTCAAACTAATATACGAGATAGATTAGGACTGGGCATAAAATCGAACATTTATAGTTATCAAAGTTTCTGACTCTTATCAAGATAATTTTTGTCATGTCAATAAATTTGATAATAAAAAAATGAAAAGATGTGTTTAGGTTGGCAACGTTCATGTCCCTTTAAGAAGCAGTACCACCTTGAGTCACGAAAAAATGTGACTCCAATGTAGTATATGTGACAGCCCCCTCTAGTGGACAGCTTATGTTTCTGCACATATTTGTAGTTATTGTCCATTTATCGTTATTGAGCTGAAATCCTCAGTATATTGTGATATTGATTTTTGGCCATATTGTCCAGCCCTAAACCAGATATTTCAGCCTTTATTTGTTATAACTGTGATGAATATGGCTTACAGCTTGTGAAAACCCTACATTCAAAATCTCAGACGATTAGAATATTGTGAAAAATTTCAATATTCTAGACTCAAGGTGTCACACTGATCAGATGGACACGGTCAGAAACAACGCTCAGGTAGCCCGTGGCATTTAAACCATGCCCAACTGGCACTACGGGGCCAAAAGTGTGCCAAGAAAACATCCCCCACACCATGACACCACCACCACCACCAGCAGCCTGCACAGTGGTAACAAGGCATGATGGATCAATGTCCTCATTCTGTTTACGCCAAATTCTGGTTCTACCATTTGAATGTCTCAACAGAAATCAAGACTCATCAGACCAGGCAACATTTGAGCAGATTGTGAAATACTCAGACTGGCCCGTCTGGCACCAACAACCATGCCACGCTCTAAATTGCTTAAATCACCTTTCTTTCCCATTCTGACCTTCAGTTTGGAGTTCAGGAGATTGTCTTGACCAGGACCACACCCCTAAATGCATTGACCAGGCATGCTGTTTTTAATTGTAAAGTATAGAATTAGTTTTCAATGGCAAAGTCAAAACTAAATGAATAGAATCGTAACAAAACAGATATCCAAACTATTCGTTTTCTTTAGTTGTACACAATGTAATGAGGGTTTGTTTTTACCTTTGCCGACATGTTTCGACGTCACTGCCGTCTTTGTCAGGGTATCTGCCGGATGACGGGGGCGTCACTTTGTTTAATCTGCGGGCAGCAGAGGATGATATCGCCCTTTGCTGCCCGCGCCCTCTCCGCTGATCACAGTGTCCCTTGAATGGCCCAGTGTGTAGACTCCTTCATCCCAGTTCGTGGTCCTGATAAGAGAGGTGGAACCCTGAACATCAACACATACAGAACACCAATACACACAGACCAGTATTTATTATAAACATCTGAACATCCTACCATACATAAAACGTCAGTAATCAGAACACTTTACCACCAAGCAAACATAATAACAGAAGAAGAGGAACGCAGACCAGAGGACCAACACATACAAAACGCTTTAAAAACATGTGGATACCCAATATGGGCAATTAACAAAGTAAAGCAACAAGTAACAACAAAAAGAAAAGACGAACCAAAACAAAAAAACAGAAAACACTGAGCCAAAACCAGTAATAACCCTTCCATACATCAAAGACATAACAGAAAAGATTATAACAGCAATGAGAAAACACAACATAAACACACCAACAAAACCGTATATGAAAGTTAGGAAGAGACTAGTACACCCAAAAGACAAGACATCACCAGCGCAAAAATGTGGAGTCATACAAAGTCCCATGCAAACTCTGTAGCAGAACATACATAGGAGAAACTGGACGCCTACTCAACACACGAACAATTAAACATAGAAAGGAGTGTGAGAAGGAAATAAGTCGAAGACACACAAGAGCAGCAAACCAGGAAGCACAAAGCACAATAAAAATGTCAGCCCTAAGAGACCACTTTACAAGAGAAAATCATATACTTTTACTTAAAGTTTTCACAAATTTAAATATGATAAAAGTGGCATTCAATTTACCAACCAATGGCAGTGGGAGTCATGCAACTGTGCTTCAAGAAAGGACTTCTCCTTGCACAGACCAAAGGCCACATGCACATGCAACCCTCTTTTTATTGGACTTTGACATTTCTGAAGATGCTTTTATTCATTCCACACCAAAAAAAGAAATAAAGGGCACTGTGAGGTACAAATATATGGTTTGTTGCCTGAAGGCAACGGTATGCCATTACTGACATAAATGGAATTTTGCAACCTATACAGATTTTTTCTATTTCACCTGCAATCTAATTTTCAATTTACCGTGATGTGGACACATTTGTGAATTGATTTAAAAATGTTCAAAATTGTTAACTAATGATAAAACACCAAGGAATTTAATTAAGGCTCTTTCTTTCAGACTAAAACTAAATTTCTGCCCTAAAAATCATTTAAATATTCTATCTGTTCACCAAACCTGGATTTCTGTGACCCTCAGTGGAGTCTTGGCCTCAACATTCGACCCACCGTCCTAAAAGACAGCAACTCCAGGGTGAACCAGAAAATCAAAACCCAATGTCTCTCCTGATAAATTTATGAAAATAAACAAACAAGCCAGAGCTCACCACAAACATTGACCCCTAAAATAACATGAACACGAGAGCACCCCCATGGCTGGAGTTATCCATCCATCAGTGAGCTTAGTTGTTTACAAAACTATACAAATACTTCCAGCGGAGTTTTCCCACACATCGATAGCAGACTTAGACGTACTAGATGCTGCTACCAGATTGCTGTATTCTGTGGTTTTTAAACTTCCAGATGTCCAGAGAAAGAAAACCAGTAGTCCATTAACTTCTAGCATGTCCATGTAGACCTCCATATGACAAAGGACCACTAAAGAACACTGTATAGGAGAGAGGGCATGCTCTATCCTGACAGGTGGTGCTGCTGGCTTTTAGGATTTAGAATTCACCTTGACATCTATATTTTGTGCTGTTAAATTAAAATTAATCATGTACTGCAGTTGTTCGGCACTAATTTAGCTTATTTTATTAAATCACGTGTGTTTTAAGAATTAAAAACCACTTGAGATGAACGTGGGTCTTCCTAACTTACAACGTATAAAGAACAAGATAACTGAGTCAACAAGCAAAAAGGGCAAGTCCAAAGTCATGAAGCTCAGACAGCAAAACTAAAAACCAAGATAAATTAACCAAACAACAACAACAACAATGATACAACAACAATATTCAGAAAAAAAAATCCTGCTGTGAAAAATGTATCATTCATGCATTGCAAAATGAAGTAGCTGGTAGTACATTGGGTACTGTTGTGTTTAATCAATATATTTGCAGTCTTGGTTGCCTGGGAGATACATCATCAGGAACTGCCAAGGCATGTTCTATCGAGGCGTCTCTTCTCTGTTTGTTAGCCTTTGTTACACCAAGGATACACACCTGACCAACCAATAGTCAGATGTAGAAGAGATGGCATCCAACCAGAAATACGGATAAGGATCAAGCGCAAGAAATACTGTAAAAGGTCAAAACCAGAGGAGGAATGTGTTGTTGGAACAAAAAAGAAAACCTTTGTGGGCATGAACATCCCAGCTGCTGTTCATGAGACAAAAGAGAAAATAATCGTGTCTGGATGTGGACTGAAGGTGGAATTTTACAGCAGGTCTCATTATCAAAGCTTGACGCTTAGCCACGGCCACACCTTTCAACTTTTGAAAAAACCTGACAGTTGAATTTTTTCCCCTATGTCTTAAGAGTATATAGCAGAAGTGTGAAGGCGATTGGTGTAGCACAGGGATTCCCAAAGTGTGGTGCGGGTGCGCGAGCTGCCGCTAGGGGGTGCGCGAGGTGAAAAGTGTAATGGCTGCGGAGCTCAGAGAAGTCTGTCATATGTCACCATTAGCGTAGAAACTCATTTGTGGGTGGGCCTAAGAAAAAGTAAGTGGGCCCAATAAACGTAATTGAAAACAAGTATATTTTTGCGCGTGTCCTCCACATGTGCCCTAGCTTCATAATAACAATGCGCCGAGCTTCAGCGCTCTGGCCTGCGCACGCCGATATGTTCCGTATTTGATCATTTTTAACGGTGTTGGAGGAATCTGAAGGTGGCGAGTCATTCTGGCAGATTGTAATTAACACCTGTCTCATGCAGGTGTTCTGACGTTGTAAACCTCACACACAGAACATTGTGGATGTAACTAAATAAATCAAGAAATGATTCCCATCTGAGCATTTTAGCATTATTATATTATTATATTAGAACCAGGCGCATTGCAAGATTTTCACAAGTGTGGGGGATGTTGTCTGTGCCTAAAATAATTTCATGTTATTCATCTTGTTAGTTTAATTTCCATAATAGCGGAGCAGGTGCAAATTTTAGACGCGTCACGCATGTCTCCGTTTTAAACATGTTTAAACTGTTCAGAATACAAATCCAGGCTCTGTCTCGTTAGATCGGTGTAACAAAAGTTTGTACTGAATGAAACTTTACATTAAACCATGTTGAAAAGAAAAAGAAAAGGATCCGATTAAATCGTTTCCCCTCATTTACAGTCACGACGTACAGCGCAGTGCGCGTGGCTCTGGGTTTAATCAGGTTTAGTTGTTTCTCTTTGCAACAATCTTCACAAGAAGGCAAAACAGTTAAATGGCAGCTTACAGATATTTACATCTGACTTTTATTTTGACGGATAAACTCAAGGATGCTGGTTGTTTTGAAAGAATTACCCCGACGCACACTGATGCGCATGGATGAGCTGACATTTTAATCGTTACGCACATCGCAGAGGTAACTAAATCAATCAAGAGATGATTCCCATCAGAACATCAGAGCTTTATACTGGACACTGTGTTCAGCGCTGCTCGGAGCGCCCACGGTGGACAGTGAGCTGAAGATCTAGAGGGGAGCGCAGCGCAGTGCAGAACCACGGTGCATGCGGTAAGATTTCCTCCCACTGAAGCGGTCTGGAAACCCGGTCTCTCTGAGGGATGTGTCACTTGGAAAAATGTTCTCTGGTTATGAAACTTTGGCTGAACAGCGCTTGTTCCCGTCTCTAATATGGAGACGCATGACACATCCAGTCTGAGGCAGAATCGCCTCTTCAGCTCAGAAAGCTCCTGTAGAGACATTTGATCACGCACAAAGTTTATGTGGAGCAGAAGCGGTCGGGCCACGGCAGGTGAAACGTTCCTAGCCTACATGAAGTGAAACTGTTTAATTGTAACATTAATGTGTTACTGGACACGCTGGTCTGGTTGGTTAGACCAGTGTTTGAAGTGGAAAACACACACACACACATTCAATAAGCGCACGCTGCGCAAACTCCGGCGCGCCGTCAGACTGAAGACAGAAGTGAGTGCTGCCTCCTGCATGATAAAAACTTTTGAGATTTTATAACAACATTTTTCATTCAAGGCCAAATTAAGATATTAGCTTCTATTTTGGGATGACGTATTAAAGTCGGGTCTGCTCCAGCCAGTGACTCCTCATGAACCTGACTACAACTCATGTTACTGCAGCATTTGTTATTCCAGTCCGCGTGGCAGCGGATCGCAGATTCAGCCACACCATAAAACAGCAATAAGTCGGTCTGAGGCAAAAGTGAACATCATGGCTATAGCTTAACCCCTTTTCCCCTATAGACATTTGATTACGCACAAGTAGGTGATCAGTTCAGGTTTACGCAGAGCAGAAGAAAGGAGCAACGTTCCTACTTTAAAAAAAAAAGTTAAATTGCATTGATTATGTGCTACCTGGGCACTCTAAATATTAATTTAAAATTAAATCAAAGGAAATTGTAATTGTATCGAATGTTTATTAATTACTATTTAAAAAATGAAAGTGATGGGGAAAAAGGTCGATCATATTTTTTAACCCTGTCTGTTTAGCTTGACGTCTGATATATATATATATATATATATATATATATATATATATATATATATATATATACACACATATACATAGCCATGCCCTGATGTGGGGGCTAGGGGGTGCGTCAACATAGTCGGGAAATAGAAGGGGGTGCGCGGCTAACTAAGTCTGGGAACCACTGGTGTAGCAGAAGTGTGAAAGCGATTGGTGAAAAGGGCGATGGGGCCTAACTCTCCAAACTATATGTGCGAAAACCACTAAATTGAGTACTTGGACCAAAATGGCCGACCTCCTGTGCGACTTTGGGCTTGGCTCCAAGAGACTTTTTTGTAGGTCCTGAGACACCACATTATTGTACCAAATTTCACAATCCTCAGTCAAAGCATGGCTTGGGGCTGACAATTTTAATGGTCCTAGGGGGCGTTATTTAAGAAAGTAGGCCAAGCACACTGGATTTTCACATCAGATTTTTTGGGGGGCCGGACTAGATCACTCACCAGAAGTTTTGTGGCGATATCTTTAGAAATAACGAAATGGGTGGCAAACGTATGGCCACGGCGGTACGCCTGACTTCGCCGTGCCGCCACAGCCCCGCCCTCTTTTGAAAACTCCCATTAAGTGATGCCAAGTAACACCCACTTGTCTTGAGTTACCAGCTACAAATTTGTGGTGATTAAGTGAAATGGGGCGATTTGGGACCTATCACAGTAAAACTTGACCTTTTTGGTCCTGAGGGGGCGGGGTTCGTGTGATGTAATCATCTGATCATTCAATTTAGTTTGTGGCTGGATGTCGAATGACCACAGAAATTTTTGTAACTCTACTCTATTCAAGTATGAAGTCATAGCCATTTAAATTTTTTGGGCGAGTAGTCGAACTTTGAGGCCTGGCCACACCCCCTCAGCATATACGAAAAGTCAGTTTAGTTTTTTCAATTTGATTGCCCATCCCTTCTGAGCAATTTCCCACAACTTTCAAGACGATCGTGCGAAAATTGATTGAGTAAATCAATCAGAAGCAGACCCTAGAAACGGCCAAAACAGGGTAAAAATCACCACTTTAAACCAAAATGGCCGACTTCTTGTTTGATGTTGACCATGGTTGCAAGAGGCTCTACTGTGCGGACTGTTGAGTACTACAAGTGTACAAAATTTTATAACTATAACTAAGCTAAGGTTTATGGAGGGGGTATTTTTCACATTCTAGGGGGCGCTGTGGAGCTAGTTTTATTGCGATTTTTTTGGGACCTTTAAAATACAAAATTTTACACCACGCCTGAAATGTGTGCATAAATTCCTGAGTTTTCGGGTTATGTTAAGGCCTCCAAAAAGCCAATTTACTTGGCGGAAGAAAAATAAACAGAGCAGATACAATAGGCCTTCGCAGCTTCGTTGCTCGGGCCTAAATAAATGACAATGTATGGAATTTTTGCCTTGCCTTTAAAAAGAGCCAGAAAATGCAATGGTGGGTTCTTAAAGAGCAAGTCACCCCCTACCAGAGTATTACTCCACTCCAACTTCCTGTTTGAAAAATGCAACAAATGCTGTTGCCTGGCAGACCGAGAGGGTGGAGCCGCTAACAAATACACTCACACACAGGCTCACAATGACATTGTGACATCATATCGTACCAGCTAACGTTCTAGGGTACCTCTTTACCAATAGCAATGGCAGATTTAAATTCAAATGCAGGGCAGAGTTTTTAACCTGAAAACGGCACAACACTGACAGTTTTAGGCAGAAAATTTAAATTTTAACTAAAATGCACTAAAGTGCTAAACTAGTGACTGCACGTGTCTGCAGCACGATTAGACATGCATTTATATAGTTTATCAGGAAAAAAAAAGTTGATTTAGGGGTGACTTGCTCTTTAAAGGAAATCTCTAAACAGCAAAAAAATTTTACAAAATCAGAAAGCAAACAAACCAAGCTCTGTTTACGTAAGGCCTTGTGTCCAAGATAGTTAATTACCACTACTACTACAGGTTTTCATTTTTACCAGTAATTGCCTTACCATTACTCATGTGTATCTGTAATTGTTAACCATGCTCATCGATTTTTGATTTTTAATAGTTAGAATTAGGGCTGCATAATATATGGAAAAATTATCGTCATCGGGATAACAGGACGTGCGATAGGCCCATCGCAAAGCACGTCAAAAACGGTGATAAATGCTTGGTTCAAACATTTTCATCCGTGTCATACATCAACTTTTTGTAAACCAGCTCTGTTTTTTACGCGGAAGTATTTGACCAATCAAATGTAGCCCTTCTGATATGCGGCCAATCAGATGGGTCCGTTCACGTAATACGCCCGCCCCCTACGTAGACCCTTAGGATGGGTGGAATGCAACACCCGAACTGAGTTAGCTGCACCGTTCCCTTGTTCGTCATGCTGGCTCAGAGCAACGAAAGCACTTTGTGCTGATGTCTCTGGATTCAGCGCTGCTTTCAAACGTGAACGTGAGTCCGCTCGGTGTCGTTAAGCAGCTGATAATAACCGGGCTGACTCCGACACGTGCCAGTGAACCAACCCACCTACCTTCATGTCGCTAGTGTTCCACCGGGTGGTGATGTTAGCCCCAGGCTCCGGTTAGCTTCCAGCTAAAAGGCTACAGCACTCCCCTCCCAATCCCACCCTGCTAAAGAGGGCCTGGAAAAGTTCCCCCACACATCAAAGTGATTTTTCATTTATGAGCTTTTATAACCTTGTTAATCAGGATAGTTGATTTGCTGCTGCACATAAACTTTCAGTCAGAAGCTCTGCTAGCCGGTTATCGAGCTAGTTCAATTAGTTAGCTTGTTATCAGAATCATAGTTGCAGTTTCATCATCTGAGCTGCTTTTTAATATCTAGGTAAACTTGTTCAATTTGGGGTTAAAAACAAACGTTTTCACATATTTTCCATGTAGTTTTTTTGCCAGTTCCTCTTCTGAAAGGTAGACAATTGTTTTTCTCTTTCCCTCAAGAAATCTTAATATTCTCCTAGTTTGGCCCGGCACAGTTCACTTCCCAGTTACAGCAACAGCCTTATATCATAACCACATAAGTGGAGAAAATGTTCAGTAGCAATGAGAGAATTTGCTGTTGCATTTAAGTGATGTTAACTATTATTTAACATTTAAACTTATTTTCTGATATTTTTATTTATTCAAAAAACCCTGGTAAGGGATGTTTTTCTGTATTTGGAGCATCAGAAAAAGTTTTATGGTGGAGGTGATGTTTTAAAGTCACTGAGAAACTGCATGCTTGCAGTTTGTTGTTTTGCTGCTAATACAGTAGCAGGTGCAGGTGCTAATACAGTAGCGGGTGCAGCTGCTAATACAGTAGCAGGTGCAGCTGCTAATACAGTAGCGGGTGCAGCTGCTAATGCAGTAGCGGGTGCAGCTGCTAATACAGTAGCAGGTGCAGCTGCTAATACAGTAGCGGGTGCAGCTGCTAATACAGTAGCAGGTGCAGCTGCTAATACAGTAGCGGGTGCAGCTGCTAATACAGTAGCGGGTGCAGCTGTATGTTTTTTCAATAAAAATGGTATGTTGTAATCAGGGTCCGAAATAAAATTTTTTACTCACCGGCCAAGTTGGCTGGTAGATGATGAAAATCTACCGGCCAAGCATATCTTTTACCGGCCAAATTTCTAAATGATTTAGATCTACCTAAAGCATGTAATTCTATATTATGTTGATTCCAAACAGAGTGGCAAAATAATTAAAACACCAATTAATAAGAAAAACAACTCTTTTGTCATTTTTACTATTTATTTATTTATTTATTTTTAGAGATGTTTTTATGAACTCTTTCATTGAAATCTAGTCGGACTCCTTGTTTTCTCTGTCCATGAAGTCTGGCCTCCTGCTTCTGACACCGTCTTTGTGCCAAAGCCTCATTTGGGTCCTAGTCCTTGATCTCTGGAGAACACAGCTGCACCATGAGAATATCTGAAAGTGTGTCAGGGCTAGGGTTGTCACGGTAACCAGTGTAGCGGTAAACCCCGGTAAAAAGGTTGACAATAATAATAACCGTCTTGTTTTAAAAAAAACTATATTATCTCGGTGGATTACCGTGGCTGCGGTGTAGGCGTGGTGACCCTTACCAGCCACCGTATCATCTGGAAGTTGCCGGCGGCACATGCACACTTTGTTGTTTACGACCAAAACTTTCTTTAAGCTAAAGCTGAAATAATGGCAGGAGGAGACGGCAGCACTCGGGACATTTATTATCCCTCAAAGAAGACAAAGTCGGAAGTACGGGCATCTTTTGGATATTTGAAGAATGCAGAGGGCCAGTTGTCTGTGAAACGCAGCAACGCTACTTGGCCATCATAATGTAGCCATTGTCTCACGACTCCGCCATCTCCAGTTCGCCACTTTTCACAAAATCTTCTGGTTGCCACTGGTCCTGGTGGTTTTCCTTCCAGTTCGACGAGTTTTCTTTTGGAAGGCTGGCTGACTCCAGTTAAAAACCGCCACATTTCACCGCTAGTTTTAACCCGAAGCTAACTGCTAACTTGATAAACTGATTGAATGGGATAGGAGGAAATGATGTTGGATGCAGCGTTCACGTTTCGCGTACGTTTGTGTACGTTGGATGCAGGCGGGAGGAGTATCAGAAATCCATGGAAGACGACTGATAAACATAACTAATTTGGTGCAAACATTTACTCGCTATGTGGCAGGTAGAGCTCAAAAATTTACTCGCCAAATGGAGCAATTTGCTCACATTTGGCGAGTGGCGAGTTAATTTCGGACCCTGGTTGTAATGGGATTCATTCATTAGTTTTTGTTTGCTTTGAGCCCAGAGCAGACGTCACACGCCAGACGACATCAACACTGCATACTTTAGTATTTGTTCATTTATCGTGAGTAATATCGATATCGCAATATTAAGCACTGTTATCGAATATCGCAGGTTTTCCTAATATCGTGCAGCCCTAGTTAGAATTATTAAATGTATAATGCAATCAACTGTATTTTTTCAGAAATGTATTGCAAAAATAATGCAATAGCAACATTTTAAACATTTACATTTTTTTCCCATTTCCCATTTAAATCTGAGTAAAGTGCAGTCTTCTGCTCTAACCTATAATAGCAGTATTTGTTTTTTACATTTCACCACGTTAAACATTTACAGTATTAATTTAAAGCCAGATCTGAGTAAAGTGCTGTCAAAACAATTCTGCATTTAACTGTTTAAATAATGTGTTTGCAAATTTTTTTCTTGGCAATTTTAAATAATTGTGCAAAGAGGAAAATGTTAGAATGCCATTTTATAAAATAACTGAGTCATCATTTATGATTGACACCTTTAATCTGGTAATAACACTAATTCGGAGCCCTATGGCGTTGACAGGTAAACAAATAAATTGCCAAATAAGAATGAGCGTTGCTAGCTTGTTCATTAAATATTTAAACTTGAAAAGCCTTCTTTTTTAGAGACAAAAACTAGCATGTTGGCATGCAGTTGTACTTTAAAACCCCTTAGCATTCCAGCATGGGACAAAACCCCATTGCGTTCATTAAACCTGGAAATTAGGGTTAAAATACGTAGTAATGAGCAGGAACATTTCTGCGTTACAGCTTAAAGTTCGCTCTAAAGGACAAAGCTGGCTCAATCCATACACTTTAATATCAGTGAAGGGTTCAGAAATAAACTTAGTTGGAAACAATCTGCAGCACATCACTGTTCATCCTTTCCCTGTAGCACAGAAAATGGATGTCATAATACAGAATATTACGAATCACTTTTTGTGTACTCAGTAGCAGAAATCAGTGTGTCACAGCTGATCTGAAGTCAGTTTTGTACCTACTGCCCTGACCTGCTCTGCTGAGGCCTAATCTGGTTGAGGCTGGGTTCTGTCAGACCTCACAAGCTGCAGAGCTTCTGTTCTGTTTCTCTGGCTCCTGTCCTGCTCATCTCCAGTCTGTTCTGTTCCACACAGAGTCGTGCAGTTCTGTCTGCCAGTGCATGAAGGACGACTAGAGGCTTTAGCCAGAGAGTAGCAGCTCTGAGCTTTTTACTGCCACATTATGCAGGAAACGGAAGAAAACTCATGAATGAATTACAACAGACAAAGCCAAAGGGATGGCTTGATTAGGAGATGATAATGTTTCTTAGTGCCTCTAGGATTTTACACAAGCTGTGGTGAGCTGGGCGGGATGTGATGGATCCTTCAGAGCAACCGCTGTTACCAGACTTCTGATGCTGCTGCTTTATTGTACGTTCTGGTGTTGTTAAATCAAGAAAATAATCACAGACTGTTCCAAGCATGTTCGGACCTCAGTGGGACAAATAGTTTCATTTTGTTGGCCTCTGAAAACTTAACCAGTTGCTATCTGTGGTTTTTCCATCCATGAAACTAGGGATGCACCGATGGATCGGCATTTGATCGTAATCGGCCGATAGCGCCCCTATCGGTTTTGATCGGAATTTTCAAAATAGATCAAAGCAGACCGATCAGGTAGGGTTGTCACGGTAACCGGTGTAGCGGTAAACCCCGTAAAAAAAGTTGACAATAACAATAACCGTCTTGTTTTAAAAAAAACTATATTATCTTGGTGGATTACCGTGGCTGCGGTGTAGGCGCGGTGACCCTTACCAGCCACCGTATCATCTGCTGAAGTTGCCGGCGGCACATGCGCACTTTGTTGTTTACAACCAAAACTTTCTTGAAGCTAAAGCTGAAATAACGGCCAAAGGAGGAGACGGCAGCACTCAGGACATTTTTTATCCCTCAAAGAAGACAAAGTGGGAAGTACGGGCATCTTTTGGATATGTGAAGAATGCCGAGGGACAGCTGATAGAAGACGGCTATCCTGTTTGCAGCACGTGCAGAAAAAGTGTCTGTGAAAGGCAGCAACGCTTCAAATCTCATGACACATCTGCGTGACCATCACCCACAACTCTGCAGTCAACGCAAGGCAAGCTAACGTTAGCGTTTTAGCTAAAATGCGTGATCCGAGGATTTGGGTTGAGGGAGAATGCAACGAGTGGCTATATAAAGCAGTCGCAGTGCCGCTACCTGCATATAAACCGTGTCGCGGACACCCCCATGTTGAAATGACGCTATGCATTACGGGGCTCCCAGGGGCAGATAAGAGTTGGTCTCTCTCCGAGAATAATTATGAATTTAACAACGATTACTGCCTGATGACATTTTCCCACATCTGCAAAGCTCACTGGAAGGACACAAACCGAGGACAATACTTTCCTGATACAGGGTTTATTACTCAAGTAAGGGTAAAAAATTATCTGATTAGAAGGCTACTTGAGTACTGAGTATCATCTGATCTAATATTTTTAAAATGACATCAAACAGACATAAAATAAGAAGTTATGGGCAAATATTGGTATTTTAAAGACTAAATGGAAAAAATGTAAACAAATAAACAACATAATTACAAAATAACACATTTTAGGCTAAATTTAGACACAAACTGAGGACAATATTTCCTGACATACAGGGTTTATTTAATTGTGTGAAAATGTAGCACGTTTAAAAAAATACCGCGATAATACCGAAAACCGTGGTAATTTTGGTCACAATAACCGTGAGGTTACATTTTCACACCGTGACAACCCTAATACGGACCATTTTAGATTAGGTTGCATTTCCTTTATTCCCAGATTATGTAGTTTGTAGCACTCATTATAATGTTGTAGAAAATGTCTGGCCAATCCATGTGATCGGTATCGGTGATCAGCATTCTTTGATATCGGTATCGGTGAGCAGCATTCTTTGATATCGGTATCGGTGATCGGCAGCAAAAAACATAATCGTTGCATCCCTACATGAAACCAATTAAATGACTTTTAATTTTATTTTATTTCTTTCAAATATTTTGTTTTATTTTTAGTGTTATGAAATCCACATGTTCTGATTTGACTACTATTCTTTCAACTATCAAGTGTTTCATTACATAAGCGAGGCAAGGCAGCTTTGTTTATATATGGAGGTTGCACTCCCAGGGATTTTTGACCCCAATGGCCATCCGTTGGTAAGGTCTTAACACAAAAATACTATTTGCTTGCAATGATTTAATTATACACTGCCCCCAATTACCAGGGAAAATACTCACCGTCACTTTAACACATGATACAGAAAAAGTGTTTCAATTCAACAGAGCATCTAACGTTTAATTAAGGCACTTAATGTGCCGGTAAATTGTTATTATGTACATCTGAGAATATCATTCCTCTCATCCTGCTACAGCATCTTTGATAAACTCACACCTTTTTTCTGCTGTTAGCTAAATGCTAATGAGGCTAATGCCAGCTAATTTCCTCTCTGTTCTGGACAGATTTGTTGGTTGTTCGTGTCAGGAGATATTTGACAAAAAAAACGTTTTCACAAATCACAGACACTATTTGGAAGTTCTGCCCAAAACTGTGTTTAAGGTTAAATAATTTGGATGCTGAAAGTCTGGAGCAGACCCTTTCTCCTCAGCTCAGTTTAACTTGTCCTTCCCCCACCTCTTACCTCCCATCACACCAAACAAACTAGCAGAGTTTCCTGTAGGTAGTCCAAGTGCCTACTGGGTCTCCTGCCTAAAAAATAATGTATTTAAAATTTACAGACATGTTAATTCCATGGCACAAATCATACAGGATCAGAAAATAACTTGTATTCGCTCACAGACTCCTTTTTTTTGGCAGTAGAAGTAGATAGGTGTGACTTAAGCTGGGTGGACACTGTGCAACTTCTTTACTCGTAGCATTCAGCTCCAGCTCGAACTGTAAGACTTCCTCGCAGAGCAAATCTCATGACTCATGTGCTCACACTGTACATCTTGTAGCAACACGTTGGACCTACAAATTAGAGGCAGACCGTTATGGGTTTTTTAAGGCCAATGCCGACACTGATTTTTAAATAATTTTGTTGCCAATGGCTGATATCTAAAGCCGATATATATACGTTTTAGCAGCAAATTGATTGCAAAAGACAACTGAAAACTCAGTGTGTGCAATATATAAATTAAGGAAATAAATCTCTGAATATTGAACTTCAAATATAAAACAAACTCTAAACAAACAATGTGAAAACTGTTTCAGAACAATAGAAAATTAAAAAATAATCTCAATTCTGTATTGTGAGATTTACTATATGATTATCTTTATTATATTTATTTACCTAATATCTGTTGCAGCTCCTAATGAGCAGAAGCAAGTGCCAACAAACTGCTGATCTAGCATGATGCTCTTTATGGGTCACAGACGAGTGTTGCGTTTGACTGCTGATGCTCTGTTTTTATTTTTGCAGGGAGCCTTACTCACTCACCTCATTTTAAATCTACTGTCTTGATGCATTTTAACGAGCTTCCTCCGTGCCGTATTTTTGTTTTAGGATACAAACATTTTGACACTCTCACAGAGTAAAAATTCAACGGATATGTTTGTTTAGATTTTTGCCACTGCGTGCCTACAGTGTGAGGGAAAAGAAGGGAGGGGGCGACGCAATGGTTCAGGGTATCTGTAGGCTCCACAGCAGTAGCGACAGACAGCTGGTTTGACCGGTTCTGAGAGGCGTTAATCAGAATCTGCAGCTCACATTTTTTAACAGACTTCAACTGCGGATTATTTTCCGGTCGGCGGACTGGGCATCAATACTAGGAATCGAAACTTAAAACTTTGAACAATTCCAGGAAAAACTGACAGTTAGTCCCAGTTCCTGTCAATGCTCGATGCCCAACCCTAATCCCTACTAATGTTTTCATCTTCAATCTTCCGTTTATGCCTTCTGCCAACTGACTTGATTTTACTAACAAACCGCAGTAAATTTAATCATGTTGGCGCTTGCCTTTGTTGCTGAACGGAGTGCTAAACTAGCTAGCATCTGAAACCAACATGTTTCAAGCCTAGTGTATTAGAATGTTAAACGGCTTATGTGACGAGTTTGATGACCACTCGATAAATACATTTTAAAGGCTAAATCATTGCATATTCTTTCTTGTAAAGATGAGGAAAGAAATCTTTCTGTTTATTTCAACATAAGGTGACCTGGAACACAGCGCTGGTGAGTGGGTGGGCTCACGGTGTTTTGGGGTGCTTCGGATCCTTGCTTCAGTCTAGTACTGGTGGCAGTTGGCCACACAGGTGCCTGATTTGAATCATTTTCTTATCGGCTTTTAACAATAATTTCAGCCGATGGCCGATATAGAAAAATATTTCTATATCGGCCCAATGTATCAAACGGCCTCTGCTACAAATGTGCTAAAAATAGTTTTTACACAACATGTTGCACTTTTTATGTGTCGTTATTGGTGTCCGTTTTCTTTCGGGAGCACTGTAGGAGGGGACACAGGGATTTATGGGGGTTGGAGGAGGAGGAAGACAAAAGGAATAAATTAAATCAATTTTTATCAGATTTATTTGACAATAACACGGCAAACGTCCTTTGTTGCTAATGTGTGCAAAAATAGTCGTCGTCGTCATCTTTCTCCGCTTATCCGGGTCCGGGTCACGGGGCAACATCCCATCTAGAGAGCTCCAGACCGTCCTCTCCCCGGCCACCTCCACCAGTTCCTCTGGCAGGACCCCAAGGCGTTCCCGGACCAGATTGGAAATGTAACCTCTCTTACGTGTCCTGGGGCGACCCGGGAGCCTCCTACCGGCAGGACATGCCCGAAACACCTCCCCAGGGAGGCGTCCAGGAGGCATCCTGACCAGATACCCAAACCACCTCAACTGACTCCTTTGGATCCGGAGGAGCAGTGGCTCTACTCCGAGTCCCTCCCGAACGTCCGAGCTCCTCAACCTATCTCTAAGGCTGAGCCCGGCCACCCTATGGAGGAAACTCATTTCGGCCGCTTGTATCCGCGATCTCGTTCTTTCGGTCATTACCCAAAGCTCATGACCATAGGTGAGGATTGGGACGTAGATCAACCGGTAAATTGAGAGCCTGGCTTCTGGCTCAGCTCCCTCTTCACAACGACAGATGGGCTCAGCGTCCGCATCACTGCAGACGCCAAACCAATCTGCCTGTCGATCTCCCGATCCCTCATACCCTCACTCGTGAACAAGACCCTGAGATACTTAAACTCCTCCACTTGAGGTAGGACCTCTCGCCCGACCCGGAGTAGGCAAGCCACCCTTTTCCGGTTGAGAACCATGGTCTCGGATTTGGAGGTGCTGATCCTCATCCCAGCTGCTTCATACTCGGCCGCGAACCTACCCAGCAAGAGTTGAAGGTCAGAGCTGGATGAAGGTAGGAGGACCACATCATCCACAAAAAGCAGTGATGAGATTCTCCTGCCACCAAACTCGACACACTCCACACCACGGCTGTGCCCTAGAAATTCTGTCCATAAAGGTAATGAACAAAACCAGTGACAAAGGGCATCCCTGGCGGAGTCCAACCCTCACCGGGAACAGGTCCGACTTACTACCGGCTATGCGGACCAAACTCATGCTCCTCTGGTAAAGGGACTGAAGGGCCCTTAACAAAAGGCCACCCACCCCATACTCCTGGAGCGTCCCCCACAGGGTGCCCCTGGGGACACGGTCATAAGCCTTCTTCAAATCCACAAAACGCATGTGGATTGGTTTGGCAAACTCCCATGCCCCCTCCATCACTCTTGCAAGGGTATAGAGCTGGTCCACAGTTCCACGGCCAGGACGAAAACCACATTGCTCCTCCTCAATCTGAGATTCAACTATCGATCGGACCCTCCTCTCCAGTACTGCCGGTTTAATTAACAAACATTTTTAGTGTACAGCGCCTTGTTTGGTTGTAATGCCTTGTGAATGCGCTTTATAAATAAAATTAGATTGGATTGGATTGGATTGGAGTACATTGGAGTAGACCTTTCCAGAGAGGCTGAGGAGTGTGATCCCCCCATAGTTGGAACACACCCTCTGGTCACCCTTCTTAAAGATGGGGACCACCACTCCGGTCTGCCACTCCACAGGATCTGCCCCTGATGTTGCAGAAACGTGTCAACCATGACAGCCCTACCACATCCATAGCCTTGAGATACCCAGGATGAATCTCATCTGCCCCCGGGGCTCCGCCGCTGTGTAGTTGTTTGACTACCTCAGCAACTTCTGCCCCAGAGATTGGACAGTCCATCCCCAGGTCTCCCGACTCTGGTTCCTCCTCGGAATGCGCGTAGGTGGGATTGAGGAGTTCCTCAAAGTATTCCTTCCACCGCCCGACTATAACCCCAGTTGACGTCAGCAGCTCCCCATTCCCACTGTAAACAGTGTGAGCGAGTTGCTGCCTCCCTCTCCTGAGGCGCCGGGCAGTTTGCCAGAACCTCTTTGGCGCCGATCGATAGTCTTTCTCCATGGCCTCACCAAACTCCTCCCACGCCCGAGATTTTGCCTCAGCAACTGCCACTGCTGCACCCCGCTTGGCTATCCGGTACCTGTCTGCTGCCTCCGGAGACCCACAGACCAGCCACACCCTGTAGGCCTCCTTCTTCAGCCTGACGGCTCCCCGAACCTCTGGTGTCCACCAGCGGGTACGGGGGTTGCCACCACGACTGGCACCGGCTGTGTTGATATGTTGTAGAAAGTCACTGTTTTACATGAGTGACCAGCCGAGGCCACTGTTTTTAAAGAGCACATTAGGGTAGCACAAAGAAGAAGACCACAGGTGGTGTTGATATAATAAAGAAATGTTTGTTGGAGCTGCAGGCTCAGGGACACGGAATGGTCGGCTGTGTGATCCTTCACTAACCCCTAAAGGACAAAACATGGTGTCAGGAGTGGGATTGTGAAAGTGAAGGCCGACAGAGATACCAGGCAACAGTTCCTATCAAGATGGAAAGTTTGAAGCCACCGGAAGGACTGAAGCCGGTGGGAAATGTCGACAGCAACTGGAGGTGTTTTAAGCAGCAGTTTGAGCTGTATATGGCTGCCATGGGGCTGGACTCCAAACCAGATGCAAGAAAGATTGCATTGCTACTCACTGTAGCTGGTCTTCAAGCCATTGAAGTCTTCAACACCTTTGAATTTGAAGAAGCAGTGGACAGAACCAAGTATGACAAGGTGATTGAGAAGTTTGATGGACACTGTTCGCCACAGAAAAACACTGTGTATGAAAGGTACGTCTTCCGCTCTCGGATGCAGCAACAAGAAGAGACATTTGATTGCTTTGTGACTGATTTGAAGCTGAAAGCAGTCATGTGATTTGGGAGAGTTAAAAGATTCTATGTTTCGGGATCAGATCGTGTATGGAATCTACTGTATGATAAATGGACTAGAGAACGACTACTCAGAGATGCCAAACTAACTCTGGATGAAGCAGAGAGACTGTGTCATGCCAGTGAGCTAGCTCTGCAGCATGCAAAGACCTTCGAAACAAGTGTCGCAGCATTACATGACAGTGCTTAAGTGGCTGTGGTAACACAAATGAAGAAAAACGTGCCTCAAAAGATCAGCAAAGATGACATGTACACCTGTAAGCGGTGTGGTGGCAAACATCAACCTCGTCAGTGTCCTGCTTATGGCAAAATATGCTTGACATGTAATGGGAAGAATCATTTTGCCAAACAATGTTTCTCTAAAGTCAAACCAAAATCAGTGAGACTAGTTGAAGAGACTGATTTAAGTGAAACTTTCTTTGTGGGCTTGGTGTCATGTGAAGATGTAAGGACTGTGCACAATCAGGCAGATGACAGCTACCAGTGTCCAGAAGACATGTGGTCTGTTTCCCTTCCAATAAATGGGGCTTTGGTAACACTAAGGATTGATACAGGTGCACAAGTTAATCTGATCAGCATGACAGAGATTCGAGGCATGAAGAATAAGCCCAAGATACTCAAGAACAAAGTACCATTAAAGGACTATAATGGAAAGGACATTGAAAGCCTGGGGCAGTGCAGACTTAGAGTAACAGTGAAACGCAAAGAGTGTGATGTTCTGTTTACTGCTGTCCCAGAAGGACGTGAATCACTGCTAGGTGGTGCTACATCTAAGAAATTGAATCTGCACCAAAATACCGCAGCAATTTCCTAATGTTGTGACTTGGCACACATATGGCAATAAAAACTTCTGATTCTGGTGAAAAGAGTGTTTTACATCAACTATGAAGAAGTAGTGGGTCCACACCCAGGGAGTGTTGACTCCATTGTGCAGCATTATGAAGATGTGTTCAAAGGCCTGGGATGCCTACCATACACCAAAAGCATTCAGATGAAAGAAGATGCGACACCAGTGATCCATGCACCAAGGAGAGTCCCTGCTCCGCTAAAAGACCGTTTAAGAAAGGAAGTGGACAGGATGTCACAGTTAAAGGTCATCACCAAGGTGGAGGAACCAACTGAGTGGTTCCTCCCCCTCTCAAGGACTTGGGTTCCAGAGCCAATGCTATGTGTCGAGGTGAGTCGGACTACATCTAGCTCAGTATTGCTCAACCTCTGCCACAAGCTCCTGCTCCTTCCCCGCCAGCGAGGTGACGTTCCATGTCCCAAAAACCAGTTTCCTTGTCCGGGGATCGGACCGCCAAGGCTCCCGCCTTGGTCTGCCACCCGATCCACATTGCACCGGACCCTTCATGTTCCTCCTGCGGGCAGTGGGTCCACAGTTGGATGAGCCCATGTATCCGGTTCGGGCTTGGCCTGGCCGGGCCCCATGGGCGAAAGCCTGGCCACCAGGCACTCGCTCACGGGCCCCAACCCCAGGCCTGGCTCCAGGGTGGGACCCCGGTAACCCTCTGGGCCAGGTACTCCGACTCTTTGTTTTTACGTCCATGAAAGATCTTCTGAACCGTTCTTTGTCTCACCCTTCACCTAAGACCCATTTGTCATGGGAGACCCTACCAGGGACACAAAGTGCCCCAGACAACATAGCTCCTTGGATCATTAGGACACTCAAACTCCTCCACCACGATAAAGTGACAGTTCAAAGAGGAGTGTGCGAAAAGAGTGTAAAAATAAAAACGAATGACATGTGTTCATAGGGGAGTAGCTGGTGTGCTGAGTCGATGCATTGCACGTGAGCGGTTCTGGGGATGCAGCCGCTCACAGCGCCACTCCAACAGTGCGATACCCTCACTAGGGCCGAGCAAAATGTCAAACACACCAGAAATATGTGCAAGCTCACAATTGCTGATTGTTAGATGGTCATGTGGTGTTAATCGCCTCTCATAAGCCCCTGTATACCACACCACAGCTCAAAGTCAGCTCAAAGTCAAAGTGTACGCCTGGCTTTAGACCCCCAAAGTGTGACATCAAAACAATCCCTGATTTGATGGATTGCTGCCATCTTTCAATGGTGTGGAACACTGAAAAATAAATTTTTTGTTGATTATTTCCTATTATAATCAGTCACTCTAAGATTTTCATGCAGGCTGAACATGGAAATGGTCTCCTACATCTGCTGCATTAGCTTTTGATAGAAAATAGACTCACAGATCTACGTCACAGCATCGCCTAACATTCATTAACTCACCCTTCTTGACTCACGACGGAGAAGGCTGTTTGTTTAGCGTCCAGGAAACAGCAGAGAACATCTCAGCTAGTGGAAGCTAACCATCAGCATTAGCAACTTCACACAGCAGAACTCCTTCAGGCTTGTGCTATTTTTGGAGATAAAACATCAGTGTTGGAGAGCAAACAGAGTTAGTGGTAGAGTGGTGTTGCTGATAGCCAATCAGAGACCAGATACCCAAATATCAAGAAATGGGTCCTGCCTTCTGAAGCTACTTTCTCTTCCAGCTGACTTCTCTGAGCTGACAGAAGCCCTTCTGGACCTGCAGGGCATTCATTTTGACTAGACCGTTGCAGATGTATTGATTAAACGAGTATTGAACACCTTTAACATTCTCCATGACTTTGGGTTTTTATGTTTGTTTCTGTAAGTAAAGGTGTCCTAAAGATGTTATTTAACCAGTTCCTGGTTTCAAGATCTCCCTTTATAAAAACATGACTAGCTAAGTTTAAGACAAAACCAAATCCAGCACATTTCCTCACATTGTCTCCTCAGGGCCGCTGGTTTTGGAGGGTTCGCAGGAACAGGGTTCTGGATAATTACCCAATGCCCATTGGTCACTTCTGGAGGGGCCTGCCCGGAGACATAGATGCTGCTTATGAAAGACATGATGGCATGTTCGTCTTCTTTAAAGGTAAGCAGCAGGTTCTCATAAACACACTGATGCCTTCAAGCTCCTCAGGGAACAATTTTATGGAGTAAAAACTCATGAAAAATGTGTTTTCTGGCTTTTTAACATGAGAGCTATTTCATGACCATGTGGACTTTGTATGAAAGCTCATAAAAACTTTATTCTTTAGATATTTAGTCCTTATCATAACTCACCCACTTTTATGAAATATACTGTTCTTTTCTCCCGACTCCAGATAAGTAAAAGAGGATGGTTCATTTCTAATACAATTTGTAGATTGTAGTTTTCTGAGCATATTGGATATAAGTAAGCATATATTTCATGTGTACTTTGGGCTAAAAACTTCCACCATCTGTTTTCTCCTTTAAAATCCAAATAGAGTTATATTTCCTCCGGGTGACTTCAGACTGTCGTGCCCTCATGCTATCATATAGTCATAGTAAAACCGATCCCAGAGCTCGGTCCTCCGTTTGCAGCGATTCATTATGCATTCTACATGCAGGGCATAAATCTTTATTAGCACGGCCTGTTTTTTAGACTGTGAGAGCAGATTGTCTTTTATAACTCTCAGTGGAAGTTGTTGAATGAAAAAGGAAGAGCCCAGCCTTTAATTGTGCTTGACTCTGGGAGCTTCAGGCTTCAGGGCAGCTGTTGATAATGTGGGGAATGATGTCATTGGCAAGGCGCTCAGCGTGACACTTGGCTTCGATCCAGGAACGAAGGAAGGGCCAGACGAGCGAAAGAGGAGGAGGGATGAAAGTAAGAGCTAGCAGAGCTGAAGGCCTAATGGGAAGGAGGGAGACAGCAGTGGGATGTCTGTTACTAATACACGAGCCCATCAGATCAGTCCGTTTTACGTCACTCTTCTCTGCTCGTGCTCATGTTAAATGGGCCGACATAAACTGATTGGGCCACGAATGTCATCAGTCACTGTCTGATGCAGATATTCTTTTTAAGTATAGCTGAACACGTTTAAAGTCATGTGATTGTAGAAAAGGTGGATGTTTAACATTTGCTTTCTACGTTCATCAGTTTGTATTTTAACATGGCCTCATTCACATTTAGTCTAGGGCTGGGCTAGGCTACAGTAGCTGGAATAGCTCAAATACAGCCTCTTTTTCATCATAGAGTGTAGGTTGTTCAGAAAACTCCAGGTGTGTTTGATCACTTCCCCATATCAATAAATCTGGCCCCTCCTGGGTTTGTTTGGTCTTTCTGTTTGGAGTGACTCATCAAATCTCACAAGCAGCTGCTATGAACTCCAAAATAGTCGATAAAAAAAAATGGGTTCCAGAGTGAAGCATTTTTTTCTGTTGTATAGACAGATCCAACACAATGTTTAGAAAACAGTGATGTCAGCAGTGACGAGGCTTTATGTGGGGGATCCACGCCTCGGCGCCAGTGTGTGGTGGCAGCGTTGCAGCGCCACTTACAGCGTGCCGCGTCATTGTCAGGGTTTCCATGTGGATAAATTAATTTCATGGACTGATTCTCTTTATCAAGAGTAGATTTAGAAGATTGCTTTGGAAACACATTATTTCCATGTGGACAAGGTCAAGGAGGAAAGTGCACCAATACCTTTTTTTCCTCTTCTGGTCGGTAACAAGATGGCGCCTGTGCTTGGCTTAGCCGCGGTCACCGGCCACTTTTTCTAACTTTTCTCCACTAACCTCCTCTTGTCCACCTTGCTCCTGTCTGCGATCGTCTTCAGTAGTGTCCCCGCTACCATCTCCTATGATCGCCAGACTCTTTTGTCCTTCCGTTCGTTCACGATCGCCCAAGATGCACCGAGGACATACCTTCCTGTTTGTTTACCTGATCGGCGTGCTGGCCCGGAGCCAAATGATTCCTACCAGGATGCCTCCAGCGATGTTTATCCGGTCCCGGGAAAACGTCGAAGGAAAAGAGGTAAACGAGCAGGAATCCAGGTGAGAATAAGACTTCTCTTAAAGCGTGGTTTATCTGGTAAACATCGGCGCGATCTTCTAGCTTCTTGTCCTTTGTTTGGTGACTTGAGCACAACTTCCGCATTCCCGCCAGGCCGCGTTGCGACGCGGTTCATCCTTCCAAGTTTTTTAAGGTCGGTTTCTCCTCATTCCTCAGTGGTTTCTCCTCCTGTTTTTAGAAACACCGTGGATCTAACCCTGCTAATTTACGTCCACTAACTCCAGCTGTTTCTGTAGTTTCTGATTCCTCCACCTCACTCAGCATGGCTCTATTAAATTCCCGCTCTGTTAACAATAAGACCTTCCTGCTCCATGATCTAATTCTGTCTATAAACCTGGATTTTATGTTTCTGACTGAAGTTTGGCAGCAAACATCTGATTATTCTGCTCTGATTGAACTCTGCCCGAGTGGTTATTCTTTTCTTAGCCAGCCCCGGGGTTCTGGTCGGGCGTAAGGACCCGTTCTACTGTGCTGTGGTCTATCGTCCACCTGGTCCAAACAGTTCTTTCCTTCAGGAGTTTAGTGACTTTCTATCCTCCACTGTGAAGCTGTCCAGACTGGTGATTGTTGGTGACTTTAACATCCACGTTGATGATCCCTCCGATCTCTTTGCCATGAATTTCTCCAGCCTTATGGACTCCTTCAGCTTTACCCAGCATGTTTCTGGCCCCACACACACCAGGGGGCACACTCTAGACCTTGTTTTTACCCTGAGTCTAAATGCTGACAGTGTTTGTCCTGAGGACGTTTATATTTCAGATCACCATTGCATTTTCTTTAACTTGTCAGTTTCTGCGTCCCCACCTCCTGCTCGCCGTTTGGTTAGTTCTCGTTTTCTTAATGAGAGCACAGCTAGCAATTTTTCTGCTGCTTCTGATCCACCCTGTTCTTCTGATAACGACCCAGATTCCTTAACTTCTCAGTTCAACGAGCACTGCCTCTCCATTCTGGACAACATCTGTCCTGTCAGAACCAGATCAGTTCCTGCAGTGAACCCTACTCCCTGGTTTAATGACAGCCTTCACAGCCTGAAGCGCCAATGCAGAAAAATTGAGCGTTTGTGGAAGAAAGCCCATCTCCACGTCCATCTGCTGCACCTAAAGGATCTTCTGACATCCTTTAACTCTGCAGTCAGACGCCAGGGTTTCCTATTTCTCCAACCTGGTGTCCCAGAGCAAAGGGAACCCCAAGGTGCTGTTTAACACCATCAGCAGCATCGTCTCTCCTGCCTCTCCTACAGCCTCCATCCACTCTGTTGCAGACTGTGAGAACTTTCTGTCTTTCTTTGTGGACAAAGTCAATAAGGTTAGATCTAGCATCTCTCCTTCAGCCTTATCGCCGCCTCTCCCGACTCCAACCAGGCCCATCATCCTAGATAGCTTTGCTCCTGTTTCTTTGCCTGAGTTAACCAAACTAGTTAACTCTATGAAGACCTCTGCATGCCCCCTCACATCTTACCCTCATCTTTGTTTAAAAGTGCTTTTCAGTCCATCGGTCCCAGCGTGCTCTCTATAATTAATGCTTCTCTGGTCTCTGGTCAGGTCCCTGCTTACTTTAAGAACGCTGTAATCCACCCGCTTCTTAAAAAACCGAGTCTCGACCCCTCTCTCCATAGCAGCTTCAGTCCCATCTCTAAACTTCCGTTCATCTCCAAGATCTTGGAAAAGGTTGTGGCTAAACAACTCACAGCTGCTCTTGATGAACAGAACATCTATGATAGCTTCCAGTCAGGTTTTCGTAGAGCTCATTGTACTGAAACAGCTCTTCTTAGGGTCTCTAATGACCTTCTGACTCACAGTGATGTAGGGGACTGTTCTGTTCTGGTCCTGCTGGACCTGACTGCAGCCTTTGACACTGTTGACCATCACCTGCTACTGGAGAGGCTGAGAGACTGGGTAGGCCTATCAGGATCTGCTCTGGAGTGGTTCTTCTCTTATCTCTCTGAGCGCTCCTTTTCTGTGGCCGTCTCCAAGTTTAGGTCCTCCACCACCTCTCTTACCCATGGTGTCCCACAAGGTTCTGTGCTGGGGCCTCTGCTCTTCCTCCCCTATCTGCTTCCTCTTCAGCACATCCTGAGCTCCTTCAAAGGAATCTCCTACCATCTTTATGCAGATGACATCCAACCGTACATCTCCTTTAAGCCCCATAAGATGTCTAAGCTGCAGCTGTTACACACCTGCTTAGACTCTATCAAAACCTGGATGGTGGGAGCTTTCTTCAGCTGAATGAAGATAAGACTGAGATCCTCATCTGTGCCCCAAAGTCAGAGACTCTCTTGGTCAGCTTGCTTCTCACACCAAACCTTCCGCCAGGAATCTTGGCGTGACCTTTGACCCAGCTCTCACCCTGGATTCTCATGTCAGTTCTCTTGTTGGCTCTTCCTTCTTCCATCTCAGGAACGTTGCTAAGCTGAGTCCCATTCTGTCCCGCTCTGAACTTGAGACAGTTCTCCACACCTTCATCTCCTCACGCTTAGACTACTGTAACTCTCTTTTCACGTGTCTGAGCAGAACCTCCCTGAACCGTCTACAGGTGGTTCAGAACGCCTGTGCTCGGCTTCTGACCAAGTCCTCCAAACACACCCACATCACCCTGCTTCTCCTCCAGCTTCACTGGCTGCCAGTCAACTTCAGGGTTCATTTCAAGATCCTGGTTCTGGTCTATAGGGCCTTACATGAACAAGCACCATCTTACATTGGTTATCTTCTTAGTCCCTACACCCCCAGCAGGTCCCTGAGGTCCAGTGATCAAAGCCTACTGGTTGTGCAGCACCAGGCTAAAGGTCAAAGGTGACAGATCATTTGCTGCTGTGGCCCCCAGACTCTGGACCTCTCTCCCCCTGAGCCTGAGATCAGTGGACTCAGTGGTCTCCTTTAAAAAGCAGCTGAAGACTCACTTGTTCAAGCTGGCTTTTGTATGACCTTCTTCACCTCTCTCTCTTTATTCTGCTCTCCCCACCTATTCCACCTTCCTCAGGATCCACTGACTTCCCTCTTTCCTGTTCACTCTCTCTCTTTCTTTACATTTTTTAAGCACAATTGTCTATTTTTTGCTAATTTTAAATATATTTTACACATTTTCTAAATTCTTTTTTATATTTTTACATTTTTTGTTTTTGTGAAGCGCCTCGTGATTTTTGTCTTGAGAGGCGCTATAGAAATGATATTTTCTTCTTCCTCTTCTAACCCTAATGGTGGTTTAGATTTGCAAAGTTGACTTTTGTCTACGAGTTTATCAGAGTTTACCTCTTAATTTAATGTGTTTGGGTGAAAAATCTGTGTTTTTTTTTTTGAGTAAAACACCTCTATCTGAAAATGCCAGGGAAGTTGTAGCTACATTGTAGTTTATCACCACTAGTGTGTGAATGTCTGTGCTTGTGCTGTAAAGCACCTTGGGGGGTTGTAGAACCCTAGAAGGTGCTTTATCAAAACCATTTACCTGAAAAGAATGAATCAATCCATGTTCATCATATATGTCAGAGACCTTTATGTGACTCGTTTATAGAAACCAGGTGTGTTGAATCAAGTAGGACAGGCAGTGACTTCTGTAGATGAAAACAGAGGTCTTGTTGTTCATTATAGAAGATTTATATTTATGGTGAATGTGCATGGCACTGGCGTGATCACAGGCACTGTGGTTATCGTCACCTGCCCTAAATATAACTGAGCTATTGATGTCGAAGAAGGTCGAGATGATGTGAGAAAATCCTGAGAGCACTGCTTGGAGCTCCACTCAGGATTGACTATCAAAAATATCTAGAGAGGGTTAAAGGTCACTAGCAATGAAGCATTTGGTCTGGTTTTATTTGGGACGTGAATGGTTGGATAAACAGATGTACAGTGGGTGTAGAGCTGGAGGTTGGTAAAGGGTTTGTGCTAGAGGGAGGATTATCCATCCATCCCATCTTTAACCATTTAACCAAAAACTTTTCATGGAGGTAGAAGATTCAGAGCTGAAACTGAATTTGATGAAAGCTCTCCTCCCAATGAGATGCGCACCTAGAGAAAAGGGACCAAAAACATCACAATCAGATTCCCAAACCAAGTCAGTGAACTCTGATGAGTGGGGAGCAGTAACTGCTCTACTCCAAGCTCTACCTGGGTAACTCTATGTCTAAGGTAGAGTTTAACCCTCTTAATGAAAGCTTATTTTCATCCTGATTGTCATTCTTTACATTATTCCAAGTCTTGAGACCTAAAATGGGTGTACAACAATAGATGGACCATTTAGCCGGGGGCTCCTTCTTCTCTAAAACACACAAGAGCATGGACAGTGAAGCACTGGCCTGTCAGGTCAAGTCTCAGATCTGGAGGAGCTGACTGTTTCATCTGATCTGCATCATCTCCAGGAGCAGGGATTCCCAAATCAGAGCCCCCAGGACTGTACCCTACATGGGGGAAAACAGCAGAAAGAAACCTGTTTTCAGTCTGACACAATACCAGCCACTCCTAGTAAATAACTGCAAGCCAAACCCAACTTCTTTGTCAGTGACGTCGTACTTTCTCCTGCTCTGTTTGGATCACTTGCCAGCAAGTCATTACTGCACTTGTATCATTTACGAGTGTTCGAAGGCTGCTTTTGTTTCTGGGATGGTTGTTTTTTTGCTGAGAATGCCAGAAAAAGAAAAGCACAGGCAAATGCGTTCCCTTGCCTGTCAGAATGAGACTTAATTTTTAGACATGTTTGTAACCAAGCGCACATGTCAGTATGCTTGTGTGTTAACATGTTCCATGTGGTTTGTGTTTGACGTTGTAAAGGGAATAACCAGATCTTTAAATGAAAGTAAGATCGTAAAACACTTTTTTTTTCTTTGCTTTCTCAGGAAACAGGTTTTGGCTTTTCAGGGAGGCCAACCTTGAGCCGGGATATCCCCTGGATCTGGTTGATTTTGGCATCGGTATTCCGTATGACCGAGTAGACACAGCTATCTGGTGGGAGCCCACTGGCTACACTTACCTGTTCCAGGGAGACAGGTAAGAAAGCTTCCAGTCCCAGTAAAACTCTCGGCTTGACCAGCTGCACTTTTAGCTGAATAATGTTTGTGTAACCTGAGCGTTTCGGTTTGTTTTAGACATCCTTTAGCTCTGAACTCCTCACACAACAGCCGACCCACCTTTACTCTACACAGGAAGTGATTTCACTGTTCGGTCATTGCTTTTATTGCTCTTTAAGATTCCCAGCACTACTTTATGCTCACTAAGCTAAAGAAATGAGTGTATTGGAATGTGCCAAGTCATGAAAATGTGCTAAAGTCAGACTTTTTATTCTGTAAGATGTAGCTTTAACGAAAACCCGATGTTGTAAAAAGAACTGCAGGTCTAAACGACTGGTGGAGGATCTCTAGGCACGGGGCAGCAGGCTGGCTTTGGTCTTCATGAATGTTGGGAGCAGATTTAACTGTTTGCTCCGTAAACACATTATTTATTCTTTACTCCGTACGAAGGCTGATTTGTTTGGGTTTAGACAGCCAGGAAACACATAAACCTGGTTCCTGCTTATGTGTGCAGCTACTGGCGCTTCAACGAGCAGTCGCGTGTGGCTGACAGTGGCTACCCTAAGTCTATCACCATTTGGGACTCCTCCGTCCCTCCTACTCCCAAAGGGGCTTTCCTCACTGATGATGGAGGTGAGCTTTGACAGCATGGATGTGTTTGGGTGTGTAGATTTGTGAGAGATCGAGGCATGCCTGGAACGAAGAGATTTGGTTTGATATGTGCATGTTGTATGATTTCACTTGAGCACATTCTTCATCTCTCTGTGCGCATCCTCATGGTTTTTTACGTGTTCTGGTGTTGTTGCATTTTTCAGCATACACCGTCTTCTATAAGGGATCCTATTACTGGAAGTTTGACAACCACCGTATGAAGAGCGAGCCAGGCTATCCAAAGTCCATCCTGAGAGACTTCATGGGCTGCAGCGTGGACCTGAACCCAGACAGAGACACTGACTTGGGGCCTAGATATCCCGATGTAAACCGCCCACCGTTCAACCCAGACGCAGGGCGTGATGGAGACAAGGGCAAAGGTCGGGGCGGGACAGATCGAGACGATTCAGACAAAAACAAGGGCAAAGGCTCAGACAAGGACAATGATGAAGACTATCGCGAGGGCCGGGAGGAAGACACCAATGAAGTGGACGTGGTTTTGAAGGTAGATGACAGCGTAGAACGGACCATGAACATTCTGATGGTGACCATCCCTCTGGTCCTGGTGCTGTGCATTCTGGGACTGATCTATGCCATCATTACCACGCTTCAGAGTAAAGGGGCGCCCCGGCTGCTGGTGCACTGCAAGCGCTCACTGCAGGACTGGGTCTGACCACGGCTTGGGGAGGCACTGAACTTTGAACTTGAAGTGAATTTTAGATTCCTCCGATGTTCTAACCCACACCTCCTCCTAGTGATCCATCTGTCTCAGTGGCCCCTGCAGCTCTTCGTAGATCCATGCTGATACCTTATGGAGACATAGGCACACGCAAACTCTGAGCAGACATGAATAGTGTCTTACATCTACACACACAAAGACCTAAACCGCCTTCATCTCCCATGGTGCTCTGCATCGCACTGACTGAAGTCTATTTACAAGAGAGAAGTTTGCACATTGTTTTTCTTTGTATTCATTCTGTGTGAGACTTTCTGTTGTTGGAAGGCTCTTCTGTTCTCACCCATCTCTGCACTCCCCCCTCCTTTCACCATTCTGAGCTAGAGTTGTTTCCTCGTGGGACAGACAGCGTAGGACATCAAAGATGTTGGTTCGACAGTAGCTTGGTCACTACAGACGTCTTATTGTAGTCAGGAGCGAAGATGTCCGATGAGCCTGGGAGGATTCTTTTAGCGATGAGGCAAAATTCATCAGTAGTCGTAACTTTGCATTTATTATTCAAGCCGGCGTCACGCTGGGTTGTGACTTCTGGTGGGAACTTAGGAATAGTACTTATTCATGTTTGGGTTTCCAAAAGGTCTCGACATTTGTGGTTCTCAGCTTCTTCGAGTGAGGCTCAGGCCAATGCAGTTACTTTTTCACCAAATATTCTCATCCACATTATTCCTACAGGAGCAGCTCAACTACCCCATCAAAGCACTAGGTTAGCAGCTCACACCCATTCAGTGGAGGTTTTTTTTATGATGGGTGGACAGGAAGTGCCAATAGAATCGGATCCAGCAGTGTTGCTACATAAACTGATGACAGGTGTCTGGAACACACTTTAGAAATAGTTGGTGACTAAATAGGATGAGATGGTCAGGAAGGCACTTTGAGTCTGAATGTGACCCAACTCATTTCTCGTGCTTAAGTGTTCTTTAGCATTCAGGTCGTTTTGGCCGTGGAGGACAAAGACCGTCCTTGTTGGACACACCGACATTGTGATGCAGGCATGTTTGCGATACGTTTGGCAGTACGGTAGCCTGGCCTGCCAGACTCGCCCTCTGTCTAGTCTACACAGAGGACGAGTCTGGATGCTCACAGGCAGAGAGGCACATGAGGGGCGGGACTAGCCAGCTCAAAATAACCAATCAGAAAAAAGATGGAAATGACGACTGTACCGCGCGACGATGTCGTTTTTTAGCTGTAGTCAAAAATGGCGTCTGGCGACAACACTACCATCTTTCTTTAGAAGAACGTGTTCAGCACTTCTACTTGTTGTGGGTTTAAAGATGTGTCCAGGCCATTTAGAACAGAGGAAAGAGCCGCAGCCAACTCCGCTCCAGATGCCATCTTCATTGTTTATGAGAACCTGAGCGTGTGTGATGTACGCTGCTCAGCGCTGATTGGCTCGGTTAGAATTCTCAGGGGAGGGGTTATCTGAATGAGAGGGTTACCAGGCCCTTAGCTTCCCGTAAGGAAGCGTTGGCGTGGCTGGCCAAGCTAGCAGTCCATATCACACGCTGGTTGTAAACTAACTACTAAGGTCAGAAAGAGAAGACAACCTCGGGTTATGTAATGCGATGCTTTGCATTAGTGATGTGTTTGTTTCCTGTTCACCTTCCAACAAAGCAGTGGTCTAAACTTCAATGATCTTTATTGGCTGCTTAAATAACAACTTTTATTGGTAAAATCTGTTTTACAGACAACTGTATGAGACCACCCACCTGTGTGCTGAATATGACGCTTAAAGCAGCACAAATGTAGCTGAGAACAGCCATTAGCTCCCTTTGGGGTCTGTTGGTGACAAAACCATTCTGACATGTCTCTGAACTTCATGTTAGAGTCTACCATGGCTGGAAATGAGATCATATTCATAAAAAGTTCCAGGACACATGTTCTCTCAGTCACATATGGACGTGTGGAACCAGCTCAGTCCTGTTCGGGTTTTGTTTCCGTGGGCGAGGACGTGTAAGAAAGCTTGACAGATTTGGAAGTGTTGCAGAGACATGATTGAGACTCTCTGTGACTAAACTGCAACAAGAACGTTTGTTGTTTGATTTTCACTTGACACGTCCATTGAACTGCTCACTAATAGGTCATGCAGATCAGTTCGGTGTGGCCGTTACTCAGGATTTGCAGATTCATTTGCAGTTGTGTGTAAACGACACAACCCAGTCAGACTTCAGACTAAATAATGCTCGCACAGTTGGACAGCAAATCCTCTTCCTTCTCCTTAAATGGAAGCGGTTTAACTACCTCTGTGTCCTAAAGGGTAACCAGCCTTGAAAGAGGACCTCTTCCCTTTGGTCTGTGCTCCGGAGCTGATGCTCCGTCTGCCTCCTCTCTGTCAACAGCCAAGCCCTCTGCCTTGCTGCGTAGGAGAGGAACCAGTAACTAATGCAGCACGATGACATTACACCAGGGTGGGAGCGCCGACTGTATAAGAAGCTTAAACTTGATCAGTGGCAGGCCACAGGTAGTGTAGCAGTTAATAACAGACTGTCTGTTAAGAATGGAGACCTTTGACCTCAGCGTTGGCAGATAGGGTATCTGTAAGCACCAGGGTGGGCTCGGGCCTCTCAGGCTCATGTGAGCAAAGACTAATCCTCTTCATCAGAAACAGCAGGTGTGTGCAAATGCCATGAACCCACAGGACCTTTCACCGAAACCTTTAAATCACCGAATCCAAACGCTCTCTGCTGCTCTTTCATCTCTCCAGAACAAAGAAAGTTTCCCCCAAAAACATTCAGATCAGCCATCTACTAATGACCTCAAGCAGCTTTACAGATCAGATCCTCATCACATGGTTTTTTTTTCCTGCAAAACTAAATTCTGCTTTTTCATTCAGAGTAAATTCATAACGTAAACATGATATTTATTTTTACAAATATCTGATTCCAGATGTACGATTATTTGCTTTAAATGGATTCTTGGGCTATCCTTATTAAAAACACTAATTATTAGCATTAGTGGCTAGCCGGAGTGCAGCTAGGCCAGATTGTGCCATCTTAAAACTAAATAGAAAGATCTAGTGTTTTAATTGTCATTACTTTGTCATTTGTCATACAATCACATAATAATTTGGTAAATGAAGGAAGGCCTTCTGCTGCTGCTTGCATCTGTGCTCGTGAACAAGAAAAGACATCCAGAACCTTACCATGAGATGCAAAACTGACAAAAATGCAAAGGTTCATCACATTTAATTAGCACCAACCTTTGTGAAATTGTAAACATTGCAGTAGTTTTAAAGTGGAAGCAACACATTGTGGTCTGTGCTGTTCCCAGACCAGCCGCTAGCAACACTGAGTAAGGTAGTCTGGATGAGTCACTGGGTAGGTGGGGTTAAAGAGCAAAGGGAAGAGAAGTGAACAAAGCTTCTTCTGGAACAACTAACGGGTTGAGTGAAGGTTGACAGGAAGGAAGGACAGGCTTATCTGAGGGGTCGGGTTACTGAAAGGGAGGGTGAGGAGAAATGAGGAAGGGGGAGGGGACTGAGGGAAGGAGGGCCGCTCTTCCTGAGCTTGCAAACTTTGGATGTGAGGAACAAGGAGGGGAAGGATGAGGAGCAGATAGGGAGAGGAGATCCTCAGTAACAACCTCGATGAGGGGGGACGCCGTTGTTAGCACCACGTTTGAAGGCTGTAGTTGTTGATGGAACCTCCCTTCTTCATACTGAGCCCTCCATGTTTATTATTCTTAAAGCCCCGCATTCACAGCCAGAGGCTCTGCGCCTCAAGGCTCCTGCTAGGTGAAGACAGGTCGAGGTTGCAGTCAGAGTTAACAGGTCGCTGGCCTGAGGCAGGTCGATGGTGGTTGCTAGGAAACGGTGTCCTGTGTCCATCACTCACCTCTTCATCACTGAGATTTTGTGGGTTAGGGGTGGGGGGAGCAGACGCAGCTAATCAGCGTTAAAAGCATCGTCCTCTCCCCGTCCCACGCGTCCATCAGACAGCCGGGCGTCTGGACAGGCTCAGAATCTGCAGACTCACTCAGCAGGACACATCAGCCTGCTTCTCTGACCTCCAGACGACCGGAGCGAACAAAGAACCAACTTTAAAGATGTAAAACGCTGAGTGTGCCAGAGTTCTCGTGCTTGAGCGGGTATTGTCTCAGGACACTAAACGGGAGACGAGCACTGAAAGAAAAGTGTCACAGCTGATAGATGCTGGCCTTCATGTGTCGAGGTGTTCCGTTAATCTGGCCTCCTTTCTGTCAGCGAGCCGTTTCCTGGTTGTAAATCCCCCCAGGCCTGGAGGGATCGTAATAACAACAATGGCTGGCTCTCTTCCCCTCTCCTCCTCCAGCTTTTCCTCTCTTCCTGATGAATACTCCCTACAGACACATTATTGTCCCCACCTCCCATTAGGAAGCTGGTCCGAGCCGAGGCCCCGGCCGCACACAGAAGTGCCTGTTTTAGATGCTGCTACAGCCGCTGAGGGATTGGGTTGGATAAACGCCGTTCATATCAGCTTTGTTTGGGAAGATCTGGAAGCAGGTTGCACTTAGTGATTAAAATCCTGGACGCCCAGTTTGAAGCGTCAGCTCCTAATGTGACGTAGGGACGACCTGGACATGCTGAGCTTTCGTCTGTCTCAGGATGCTTCTGGAAACACGATGAGCGCTCGTGGCTCAGGCCCCATGTTTCAGCCCTCAACAGCCGCTCTTCCTTTATCTTTGGCCCTGTTTTGACTACATGAGTTAAATTCAGCATTCAGGTATTTGTCAGCTTTCCACACGTTTGGTTTTATTTGTAATTGCCGTGTGTGTAGAGAGCAAAGTACTGCATCTGCCCCCTGCAGGCTCTAACAGAAAAGTCTGGAATCAAAAATCTGAACACTCAGGATTCAGTCACCTACATAACGGTACATCTAAATGTCCAGGTTTACATCTAACGGGGTGGTTTTCACTACATGTTCAGCTGTGATGGGCTGCTCACCTTTCCTCTTTCCCATTGTGAGCAGGAAAGAGTGAATTCATGTTGAACGGACACGGAGATCCAGAAAACAGCAGAATCTCTGCAGAGAAGAGACCTAAAGTGTCTGAGTTGTTTTTAATGTGGATCATTTATTATCAAAGAGACCTTATGTAGGGCCTCTTCACCCCATCTTTGTTTCCTTTCGGTTTAAAACTGCCACATAAATGTTTAGACTTTCATATGTTGGTTTCTGCAGGTGATAGATGTTAAGTTTTGTCTAAACATCCATGTTGTAAATGTGGTACTGAGTCAGCGTGTTTCTGTTTACGTCTGAGAAATGCAAACTCCATTACTGCGGCTGAGTTGTGTGATAACCCAAGACTACGGGAGGCGGAGTCTTTGGAACATGGCGGATCGTTTTCTCTTTCAGTTTCACTTCAGCAGCTCAGAGGAGTCATGGCTGTCCAGAATCTCCCAGAAGGCATCTCAGCTTGCTCACTGAGCCCAGTCTCCCCAAAACCACTCGATTAACTTGAACACCACTCAGCATCACCACTCAGCCCTTCACACACACACACACACACACACACACACACACACACACACACACACACACACATGGAAACTGTTGAGCGGGCTCCGTCAGAAAACTGCCTCCATCTTCTAGTTGCAGCTACAGCCGTGAGGAGAGCTCGTTGGACTCCGTCGGGTCGGTGCTGACCGTCACTAACATCTCGCTTTAGGTCCTTTGGACTTGTGTCTTTTTAGTGATTTCTGGAAAATAGATCATTTGAGCATCATCTCTGGGATGAGAGGGAAAATGTAGCAGTTGATCACAATAAAAAGTTTTTGTTGTACTTTTTCATAACTTTCTCATGTTGGTTTGATTTTTCTTACTGAAACTTATTCTATGTTTGTTAATAACATTCCAATTAGGTTTTATTTGGGGTATGTTGTTAGTGTTTAAGATTTTCTACATTTGTTTTGTGCGTTCACCTCTAGTTGAGTGTGTTAACAAGCCATGCTGGACATGTACACATTAAAAATACTTGCTGTGAAAGAAAATCTTCAAGCTGCTTGTGCAGCAAAGTGCTTTCTGTGTTTCCCGAGGAGAAAAGCGGCACACACACGTAGTGCACACACCTTCCACGCTTCCTGAGGTGAGGTCACTGTCCGAAGGGCCCAGCTTCCTGGCTCACACGGGACAGGCAGCAGAATGGCCTTCTGGGTCATGGGGGGGGCAGGGCCTGGCTGCTCTCCAGGAAGCCGCATAAGCTCGGAGGAAGTTAGCGGGCTGCTCAGAACCTGCCATGTGACCCTCAGAGGAAGTTCATTGTTCTCAGCACCACTGAGGATTTGATCCAAACTCTAATTGTTGCGATCAGAATTAGACTTTAATTAGATGTTATTGTAACTGCAAACTGCAAGATGCCTGCTCATCTCCCCAGACAACTGTAATTATGAAAAATTCCTGCCAGTTCTTTTGTCTCTTATCTGAATCCTGTAGAGAATAGGAGAGACAGTGATCTCCAGCTACTTCATGTTTTGTTTTACATGAATATAAAAATAGTCCATCTTTGTCAGAAGACAAACAAACCAAATATTTACCTCACAAGTGGAGAAAACCACAAATCAGTGCTTATTCCACGCCTCAGTGCTTTAGGACTTCCTGTTCTTTCACCGAAACAGACTCGGTTCTACTACTCTAATGGTCACACGGAAAGCCGACAGTCAGCTGATGGGAATGTTGCACACTGGCCGGTCTCACGTGACATGAGTATTTACACGGAACTCCAACAGTAAATATTGGCAATATGGAGTACATCTGAATGAACCCAGGAGTCAGGTTTGGAAGGAGTTTCGAAATATTTCTGCCTAAAAAAAAAAAACTATTGCAAAGCTGACTTCATGTTAAGGTTTATATGAAATAATGTTTACATGAACTGAAGCTGTTTTAAGAACATTCCACCATAGCAGTGGGTTTGATCAGAAAGGCAGTTTTTAAGGTCTCAACACTCAAGTCTGTCTGGGGGAGAGAAGGTTGCTTTAAAGTCCTGAAATTACTCAGATTAAGGGCAACAGAGGCACCCAAAAATAAAATAAACCAGAACACACATATTTTAAAAAGTAAGCTGATGGATGAACAACATCAGGTTGGCACAGGACACAATTACCCAAAAACAACAAGTCACAGTTGTAATGTTAGATAAACTGGATACTTATCTCAGTATGTGTATTTGAACTCTACTTGAGACCAATAAACTGTGATACTCTATTTAAATATAGAACATCACCTTGCCTGGTCTTTATTTGATTCAGTCAGAAGATTCTAGGATTCTTTTATTCATTAGGGAATTGTACACACTTCGTTTCTATTCAAGAAACAGTCAGGTTTATAAAAATAAGACTTTATTTTACAAACAATTAAGACTTGACAAATTTTTTAAACTATCATTTACTGTGAGTGGATGCGAACTACAGGATGGCGTCTGGAACTTATGAGTAAGTATAATGTAATGAGAATCTCTGTATCTCAGAGGGCTGAGTTTCTGGATTTAAAAGAATTTGGTTTGCAAATAAGCTAAGTTGTTTCTTATTAAAAGCACTGAGACACAATCTGTCTGAAGTGTCTACCTCACCCGTTCTGGAGACCCCTGTCTGGATCCGAGATGTGAGGAGTGATGACCTCAAGCACGAGATGGGTAGAGAAACCTTAATACAACCAGGTCGGTCCTGAGATGTCTCTGGGTCACAACGACTGATGAAACTGGTTGCGTCTTAAAAATAACTCTGAAGGAGTTTTGCAATATCACCTTGTTCTGCAGGAAACTATCTTGTTATCAGCTTCGCAGGTGCGAAAAAAGTTTTGACGATGTGTCAAAATCTTTGCTGGTTGAAGAGGTTTGCTAAAGATGGCCAGTCTGAAGTTTGCCCTCAAACTCACAAATTACTCAAAGCCATCTAGTTTTAAGGAATCGATATGATTTGGCCAGCCAATTAGGGGCTGACAAGTTTGAGAGATGTTACCAAGAATCTCAGAAACACGCCCTCTTTGATCTGGAGACTATGAATCTGGGCAAAAGGTTAACTAAGTGTCATGCGTTAACTTAACATTACTCTGTCTATGTGTGAGTGCAGATGTTATGACTTTATCAAGTAAGTAGCAATAACAAAGGTTTATTTAATGATTATCTTTAATTATAAAAATCTTTTCGTCTGATCTTCTGTGAATCGAGGAGTTCATTTAATGAGTTCCTCTGTAAAGGGGGACCTTGGTAGGAGAGAATGTTATTGTTATGATTTTATTATCTCTGTCCGGCTCTGACTCCAGCTGGTGTGATGAAGTCAGGCTCTGATTTAAAGGGACTACGTGCAGACTTCCCGTCTCCTGTGACGGAAATCAACGTAGGTTGGAGTCGTAGTCAGGTCAAGTCAACCTGACTGTAGATTTGACCTGTGGGTCTCAAAATCAGGCCATTTCGTGATGTTACACAGCTGATGAGGATGAAGCTGGCTAGTCAACAGGTACTTGTGGGAAATGACTAGAGTAGCTGGGCTGGTGCATGGATGGAAACCAGGTGAGTGAAGGGCAGAGTCGGCAGGAAAAAAAGTCCTACTACCATGTTGTCAAAACAGACTTAACACCTCTGGATCAGTCAAAAGCTTCTTCTCAAACCTCCAGTGACTCGTGACAGATGGCTGCCCATACTACTCCAGGTTCTGTTGGAGGTTTCTTCCTGTTAAAAGGGAGTTTTCCTCTCCACTGTCACTACATGCTTGTTTAGTATGAGGATTGCTGTAAAGTCTGACACCAGTCAGTGACGTGATGAGTTTTCTTCCATAGGAAACTTTAATAAGTGCTCTGAGAACACTGGGCAACACTTTACAACAAGGGTGCTGTTAGTAATGTTACTTAGTGCACAATTAGGCATTAATAAGCAATTCAATTCAAAAATACTTTATTAGTTCCAGAGGGAAACTGATTGCTGTAGTAGCTCAGAATAATAATAATAATCAAGTCGTCAAAGAGTTGTTGTATATTACAATGGCTGTTGGCAGGAAGGATCTCCAGTAGCGGTCAGTGTTGCAGCCAAACTGAAGAAGCCTCTGACTGAAGACACTCTTCCGTTGTCGGACAGTCTTGTGAAGTGAATGCTCAGGGTTGTCCATCATTTTCTTGATTCTCTGGAGAATCCTTCTTTGCATTATCTCCTCCAGTGGTTCCACAGTCGTCCCCAGAACAGAACCAGCCTTTTTTATTAGGCTGTTGAGCCTTTTCAGGTCCCTGCTTCTGATGCTGCTACCCCAACAGACGATGGCTGAAGAGATTACACTCTCAACAACAGACTTGTAGAAGATCTGCAGCATCTTGCTACAGACATTGAAGGACCTAAGCGTCCTCAAGAAGTGCAGTCTGCTGTGTCCCTTCTTGTAAACGGCTTCTCTGTTCTTTCTCCAGTCCAGTCTGTTGTCCAGGTGAACTCCAAGGTATTTGTATTCCTCAAACACCTCCACTTCTTCTCCCTTGATGGAAACAGTGTTTGACTCCACCCTGTTTCTTCTGAAGTCTAAAATCATCTCCTTTGTTTTGTTCACGTTCAAGGTCAGATGATTGTTTCCACACCATGCCACAAAGCGCTCCACCAGCTCTCTGTACTCAGCTTCCTGTCCATCTCTGATACACCCGACAACTGCAGAGTCATCTGAGTATTTCTGTAGATGACAGGTCTCTGACTTGTACTGGACGTCTGAGGTGTACAGGGTGAAAAGGAATGGTGAGAGTACAGTCCCCTGTGGTGCTCCAATGTTACTGATCACCTGGTTTGATGTGCAGTTCTTCAGCCTCACAAACTGTGGTCTGTTTGTCAGGTAGTCTTTAATCCAGGTGATAGTTGAGGCCCCCACCTGTGTCTTTTGGAGTTTCTGGCAAAGTACATCAGGCTGGATTGTGTTAAATGCACTGGAGACATCAAAGAACATGACCCTCACAGTGCTGCCTGCTGTGTCCAGATGACAGTGGGTTGGTTGAAGCAGCTGGATGATGGCATCTTCAACTCCATCTCCATGGCGATAAGCAAACTGCAGCGGGTCCTGATATGTTCTAGTTTGCTTATTCAGGTGGACCAACAGGAGTCTCTCCAGGACCTTCATGATGTGGGATGTCAGGGCAACCGGTCTGTAGTCGTCATTGACTGATGGGCGAGTTTTCTTTGGAACTGGAACAAGGCAGGATGTCTTCCACAGGACTGGAACCTTCTCCTGGGCCAGGCTGAGGTTGAAGAGGTGCTGCAGAATCCCACAGAGCTGCTCTGCACAGGCCTTCAGTACCCTGGGGCTGACACCATCTGGACCTGCAGCCTTGTTCCTGTTCAGTCTCTCCAGCTGCCTCTTCACCTGACTTCTAGAGACAGATAGGTGGGAGGGGGAGGTAAATGGGGCAGCAGCATCTCCTGACTTGGTTGAAGACAGATTTATAGAACCAGAAGAGTCCATGACTGTGTTAGAGGACAAAAGAGCTGGCATGTGACAGGAAAATGTTGGATCAGAGGAGGATGGGATGTCTGATTGGCTGGGGACAGGTGAGGAGGATGCTGGGTTTGTTCCTGAACTGAACCTATTGAAGAACTTGTTCAGTTCATTGGCTGTGTCCAGGCTGCCATCTGTGCAATCCTTCCTCTGCTTGAAGCCTGTGATCTTCTTCATTCCTGACCAGACATCTCTGATATTGTTCCTCTGTAGTTTGTTCTCCAGCTTCTTCCTGTATGCCACCTTGCTGTCTCTGATCTTGCTCTTTAGTTGCTTCTGTATACTCCTCAATAATTCCCTGTCTCCCTCCTTGACAGCTCTTTTTTTATTTAGCAGATTCTTCAGTTCACTGGTGATCCAGGGTTTGTTATTAGCAAAGCATCTCACTGTTCTGGTGGGTATGATGTTGTCCACACAGAAGTTTATATAGTCAGTGACACATCCAGTCATGGCATTGATGTCCTCTTCATATCCTTGGCAGAGAGTCGTCCAATCTGTGGTCTCAAAACAACTCTGCAGGGCTTCTTCAGCGTCCTGTGACCATTTTCTCACAGTTCTTCTTGTCACCGGTTGCCTCTGAACAAGTGGTTTGTATTCTGAGCAGAGAAAAACAAGATTGTGATCTGATTGTCCCAGAGGAGGTCTAGCTTTGGACATGTATGCATTCTTTACATTTGTATAACACAAAACCAATGTCTTGTTTTCTCTGGTGGAGCAGCTGACAAACTGTTGAAATGTTGGAAGTGTAGCAGAGAGCGAGGCATGATTAAAATCACCAGATATAGCCACAAATGCATTGGGGTGCTGAGTTTGTAGCTTAGTGACAACGGAACTGATGGCATCACATGCATTTTCAGCAATGGCAGAAGGTGGAATATAAACGGTTGCCAAGACAACACTGGTGAACTCTCGTGGCAAACAATATGGGTGACAACTTACTTCCAAGAGTTCAACATCTGGGCTGCAGAGACGACATTTCACTGAAACATGACCTGGATGGCACCATCTGTTGTTGACAAGCACTGCCACTCCACCTCTTTTCTTTTCCCGCTCTTCTTCCGATCTCTGTCTGCTCGTACAGTCAGGAATCCTGGCAGAGAGACGCTGGAATCAGGGGTAAGGTCTTGCAGCCACGTCTCACTGAAACACATAATACTACACTGCCGATACTCTGGCTCAGTCCTTGAAAGGGCTTGGAGTTCATCCATCTTGTTGGCCAGTGATCTCACATTGCCCATTATGATCGATGGAAGAGATGGTTTGAATTTCCTCTTTCTTTGTCTCCGTTTTGCTCCCGCTCTGCACCCACGCTTCTTGCATTTTAGCTCATTTGGGATTTGTAGCTTCAGGTGAGGTATTATTTCAGACTTTCCTATGTTAATCAGCTGCTCCCAATTGTAAACCAGCTTGTTGTCAGGGTTACGCATAATAACAAATGCTCAAAAAGGGAATAAATAGCAGTAAAAATCCTCTAAGCTTCACAGCACCAGAAACAGAAAAGTAAAATGTTCAAAAAACACCATTTTTTGTCATGACTGCCAATCCTTCACCCTCCTCTGCCTCTTCATTTAGCCTTCAAGCTGCACACCTGGTCCTCTCATCAAGCTCCTTACAAGCCCTGTTTCCCTGGCAACCACAATCAGCTTCATCCACTTCACCTGCTCCTGACTCCTCAGCTCATCACACACACACCTGCTTCCCCTGCTACAAAAGAACCAGCCATCCAGCCATTCACTGCCAGATTATTGAAAGCTCACACCAGTAAATTCTCCAGCACTCCTAACCTCTGCCTGAATCATTGATCCTGACCTTGTTCCTGAATCTCTACCTGCCCACATGCCTGCTCCCTGCCTGGATTGTTTCTCTGCTTCTGACCCCCTGGATTCTTGACCTGCGGACCATTCTCTGGATTCTGCCTCCTGCCTGCCCCTTGTAGCATTCACGGATCTCTCTGGTTTTGACCCATGTTTCCTCCTGACCCTGCCTCAGCCTCACCCACCTCTGGTAACTCCACATCAAATAAAATACTTTTTATCTACTTTTTACTGTGTTTGGCGTCTTCACGGGTCTTCTGAGTTCTGTTCGTGACATTTTTCTTGAAACTAGAAGAAAAAATTTCCAAAAGAAGGCAAAACATACATATAGTCAACAGAGCTACTCCAACATGCAGCCACCCAGAGCAGAGCAGTTCCGGAACAAAGGGTCCCTTTATTAACATTCACGTTATTAGTAACACATTAAAGGGGTTACAAGTCCTTAAGATTAGGACAAGGGCCAGGGGAGGTGTCTGCTTAGTAATGCATTACATAATATGGTTAGGCAGTTATTAATGCTATTTAATTCAATTCAATTCAATTTTATTTTTATAGCACCAAATCACGACATGAGTCATCTCAAGGCACTTCACATAATAAACATTCCAATTCAGGTCAGTTCATTAAGCCAATCAGAAATAATGTTTCTTATATAAGGAACCCAGCAAATTGCATCAAGTCACTGACTAGTGTCAGTGACTATACAGCAATCCATATAGCGACAGTGGAGAGGAAAACTCCCTTTTAACAAGAATAAACCTCCAGAGCATCCTCCATGACTCACTGGGGATGGAGAAGACAGCAGACACACACACACACACACACACACACACACACACACACACACACACACAGCAATGTGTCTATGGTTACATTGTGATTTCTTAGTAAATATTCTATTTAGCAAGAGATAAACTTTATTGTATTTATCCTAGTGGATCTATAATTAAACGGGTAAACTAGTAGTAGCACATCCAACGTCAAGGAAAGCAAAAAGTTGTTATCAGGAGAGGGAGAAAGTTTAAGTGGTTAGCAACAGTGTGCTACACGATGGCCCCCTCCATGAGGCCACCACAGCTCAGCAGAACATCGTTGTAGCTTCTTCTGGGGAGAAAAACACTTAGAGAGAAAATAAAGTTAACAGCTGAAATAGCACAAAATAGTACAGTTAAAGAGCAGACTGTAGAAGAAAGCAGTAGAGTGTGAAAAGTGGTCAGTGTATCCTCCAGCAGTCTAACCCTATAGCAGCATAACTACAGAGATAACTCTGGATAATCTATCCTATTTAGATGGAGGCATGTTGGAGTCAGGGCAAGGGAGAGCCGTCTTTACCGACTGTACACTCCACCTCCCTCTACTCCCCCACTTGTCCAGATTTAGGCTAACATCAGATTTTAACCATAGGCCCTATCAAATAAAAATGTTTTAAGCCTATTCTTAAAAGTAGACAAAGTGTCTGCCTCACGGACTAAAGCTGGGAGCTGGTTCCACAGGAGAGGAGCCTGATAACTAAAAGATCTACCTCCCATCCTAATTTTAGATATTCTGGGAACCACCAGTAGACCTGCAGTCTGAGAGCGAAGTGCTCGGTTAGAAACGTATAAGAGCTTTATATGTGAGACGAAGGATCTTAACATCTATTCTGAATTTAACAGGTAGCCAATGTAGGGAAGCTAAGACAGGAGAGATATGATCTCTCTTTTTAATTCTCATCAGAACTCTAGCTGCAGCATTTTGGACAAGCTGAAGACTTAACTACATTCTGTGGACTTCCTGAGAGTAATGGATTACAGTAATCCAGTCTTGATGTAATAAATCAAATAAATAATTGATATATATCCGGTTCCGGTTGAGTGAACGCTGGCGCGTCTCGCTGCCGCTGCTCGCTGGCAAACAAACTTTTTGTATTTTTTTTTTCTCTTCTTTTTCACCCTGGTCACATCCCTGTGTCGGTGAAAACTCATTTTCACCTACCTGCTCAGCTTGCGTTCTGGTTGCACATCACCACCTCCCTGCTCCACTCCATAATGTGGTCCAGCAGGATTTCTGTGTGCCTCGCACTGGCCTGGATCATCCTGTCGCTCATTCTTCTGTCCGTGGATGGCCTTCTCCAGTACTCGGCGGCGGAGCTCTTCAACCTCCGCTTTCGCTACTCCGGATCTCCACCACCAGCTCTGTGCCTCTTCCCCGACATCACCTTCCAGCCTCGCCGTCGGTATATCCATCGGGGGTCCCGGCGGAACCTCCATCTCGACGGCTCCAAAGGAATACCCTCCTTCTGGTCCACGACTAGCCGGCGGCTACCCAGGAATACCTGCCGAGCTGCCGACTCCAGCGTGTTAGCCCGGCTGGCTAGTCGGACTAATGCTCCTGTCGCCAGGGACTTCCGCACTGCTAATTTTGGTCTTCTCAACATTCGCTCCCTCTCTGGTGAAGGACATCTCCTCCAAGATACCATCAGTGACCATAAGCTAGACTTTCTTTGTCTGAACGAAACATGGCAACAACCCAGCGATTTCTCACAACTCAATGACTGTACTCCTCCCGGATTTGTTTACCTCTCCAAACCCCGTGGGTCGGGCCGCGGCGGTGGTCTCGCGATACTGTATCGCGAGACTTGGAAGGTCCTTCCCGTAAACCTTCCTCCTCTCACCACTCTGGAATGCCTCGCCTGTCAACTCTCCGGCCCGACCCCCACAATAATTGTCACTGTTTATCGTCCCCCCAAGTTCAGCCCTGAGTTTTTAAATGAACTCTCTGCTCTTTTATCCCATCTGTCCGCCCTTTCCCCAAATGTAATTTTACTTGGTGATTTTAATATTCATATGGACAATATGGCCCTCCCCCTCAGCAAAGACTTCTCCTCATCTTTGGACAGCCTCAGTTTTCATCAATATGCCAATTTTCCCACTCACATTAAAGGTCACACCCTGGATTTAAGCTGCTGCTCCGGCCTGACCCCCTCCAACTGTACAGCTGACCCGCTCCCTTTCACGGACCACTTCCTCATCTCCTTTTCTGTTCCCCTCCGTCTCTCCATCATCAAGTCACCACGTATCATTTCTTTTCGTAATATTAAGGACATTGATCTAGCCTCCCTGTCCTCCAGTTTTGCCACCTTGACCCCTAATTTGTCCTCTACTCCCGATGATCTTGTCATTCAGTACAATAACGGTCTGGTTTCTATCCTTAATTCATTTGCTCCCATCAAATCCCGCTCTGTATATTTTACTCGGTCTGCTCCATGGTTCACTCCTGCCCTTCGCTCCTTGAAAGCTACCAACCGGAGGCTTGAAAGACTCTACAAGAAAACCGGTCTCACCATCCATAAAGACTTATATTCTGCTCAGATTTCTCTCTACAAGGACTCCATCTCCCATGCCAAATCTCAGTATTACTCCGGTCTCATCTCGTCCAACTCCAGCAACACTAAAACATTATTTTCCATCATGAACAGCATTTTTCAGCCTCCCGACTCCTTACCCATCCATCTTTACTCTTCAGAAACCTGTAACTCTCTCCTTCAGTTTTTTAATGAGAAGGTCAATAGAATCCATCTCTCTTTACCTCATTCCTCCCCTCCCTCTCCTGATTTATTTGAACCCACCATTCCGTTCTCCTCCTTTGAACTTCCCCATCCCTCAGAAATATTAGATTACATCACCAAATCCAAACCTTCCACCTGTCAACTGGACCCTATTCCAACTGTTTTAGTTAAATCCTGCCTTTCTTCTCTGCTCCCTTTTATAACAGCCATTATTCATTCCTCACTATCCTCTGGTACGGTCCCATCCCTATTCAAATCCGCTTCAGTCAGCCCTATTCTAAAAAAACCTGGTTTAGATCCCAATGATTTCAATAACCTCCGTCCCATTTCCCATCTTCCCTTCATTTCCAAAGTCCTTGAGAAAACTGTTGCATCTCAGCTCCATTCACATCTCACCCGCAATAACCTTTATGAACAGTTTCAGTCTGGCTTCCGTCCCCACCACAGCACAGAAACAGCTCTCATCAAGATCACTAACGACCTACTCATTGCTGCTGATTCTGGTTTAATCTCTATTCTTATTCTCCTCGATCTGAGTGCGGCCTTTGACACCATTTCTCATCCCATCCTCCTTAATAGACTCTATTCCTTAGGCATCACTCACACCCCCCTCCGCTGGTTTCAATCTTACCTTACTGGCCGCACTCAGTTCATCCAGTTAAAATCCTTTACCTCAGAACCCTCCCCAGTCAAGTCAGGTGTGCCCCAGGGCTCTGTCCTGGGGCCCCTCCTCTTCATAGTATATCTCCTCCCTATCGGCAAAATCTTCCGCAAATTCAATATCCAGTTTCACTGCTTTGCAGATGACACCCAGCTCTACATTTCCAGTAAGCCCAACTCAACTCTCCCACCATCCTCCCTTACACTCTGCCTCTCTGAAATCAAATCATGGTTCACCTCTAATTTCCTCAAACTCAACGGCAATAAAACTGAACTTCTTCTAGTTGGCACTAACTCCACCCTCTCAACATCTGACAGCTTTTCTTTAACTATTGACAGTGCCACAGTCTCCCCCTCACCTCATGTCAAGAGTCTGGGTGTCATTCTCGACAGCTCCCTTTCTTTTCAGGCTCACATTAATAACTTAATTCGGTCAGCATACTTCCATCTACGTTCCATAAACCGTCTTCGTCCCTCACTGACCCCTCACACTGCCGCCATTCTCGTCCACAGCCTCGTCACCTCCCGTCTCGACTATTGCAATTCACTTCTTTATGGTCTCCCCAACAAACTCCTTCATAAACTGCAACTGGTCCAGAATTCAGCAGCCCGTATTATCACCAGAACCCCTTCCTTTCACCACATCACGCCGGTTCTCCAGCAGCTCCACTGGCTCCCAGTTAAATTCAGGTCCATCTTCAAAATTCTCCTCCATACCTTCAAAGCAATCCACAACCTCTCTCCTCCATATATCTCAGACCTTATAAGTATTCACACCCCGTCCCGTTCACTCAGATCTTCTTCTTCCATCCATCTTGCGGTTCCTTCTGCCCGTCTCGCTACCATGGGGAGCAGAGCTTTCAGCCGCTCTGCTCCTCGACTCTGGAACTCACTTCCCCCAGACATCAGGAACATCGACAGTTTTACCCTTTTCCAATCAAAACTCAAAACACATATGTTTAAATCTGCCTACAACCTCTGATTTTATTGAAATGTTTCTCTCTGTTTTTTCTTCTTTGGGTTTTATTATTGTTTTATTGTATTTTATTACGTGTTTTGTGTAAAGTGACCTTGGGTGTCCTGAAAGGCGCTTTGAAATAAAATGTATTATTATTATTATTATTATTAAATGCATGAACTAGTTTTTCAGCATCACTCCTGGAAAGGAGTCTTCTAATCTTAGCAATATTCCGAAGGTGGAAAAAGGAAATCCTACAAACCTGATTAACCTGGGATTTGAATGACATGTCCTGGTTAAAGATAACACCAAGGTTCCTTACTTTGTTCTCGGAGATTAATGTAATGCCATTAAGGTCATGCGATTGGCTAAGCAATTTCCTTTTCTGGATTTCTGGTCCAAAGATGAGAACTTCCGTCTTGTCTTGATTTAAAAGCAGAAAGTTTTGAGTCATCCAATTTTTTATGTCCTCAAGACAAGCCTGTAATCTACCCAACCGATTAGGTTCATCAGGGTTAATGGATAAATATAACTGAGTATCGTCAGCATAACAGTGGAAGTTTATCCCATGCTGTCTAATGATTTTACCAATTGGGAGCATATATATGTTGGATAAATTATGGATACATTATTTATTATTTTAAACGAAAGCTCATCCAGCTCTTTTTCCCCCGGCAACAGACAGGCGTTTGACCTTGCTTCTTCCCAGTCCTGGCTTATCAGTAAGAACGCCCTGTGCCAGCGTCTGGGTGTCTCCCTTTCGAAGTCTAAAGGAATGTGTAAATGTGTGTGCATTTTATCATTTCTTTGTGTCCTTAATAAATACTCTTGGGAGGGCATTGTCTGACGAGAGTGAACTGACAACTCGTGTGTGGTGTGTTTCATTTTTGCTCTCCCTTTGCAAAGTCTAAATTGTTTAGTTATTAGTAAAGATTGGTATGGGTTAAATCGATCAGCTTGTTAATACAACCCGTGCATGGTGAGTTTTCTCTTCAGGTAACCCTGGATGGGAAAATGAAAATACCTAACATTTTGGTGCCGTGAAACCCGTCGTGCAGTTCGGCCGCTGAGGGGTAGTCTCTGGGGAGCCGTTTCCTGCTTGTTCCGTGGGGCTCCTCTCTCCGGCTGTCTCGCGCGCGTCGGACTTCGGGGTGACTCCGCCGCGCGGGGGGGGGATGGGATTGGATTGGAGGAGTGAGTGAGTACCTCTTTTTTGCAACCTTGCATATATAAAGCTGGTTGACTTGACAGTGTGTTTTACGTATGTGTGTGTCTGCCTTCCGGACGCGGAAGACGTTAAGTGTTTCGGCAAACGATCTTGGACTGTCCTGGTGAAAAGAGGTGAAAAGAAGGTGACGTGGCCGCCGAGTCGCGCCTAGACCCGGTTGTCGGTACCTGACCTGTATTACTTGAAAAGCTGTGAAATAGATTATACAGGAGGTTCCAGCACCGCTGGGGAAGGCTGAAAGGCGATCGTAAATGCAGACTGTTGGAACTTATGGAAATAAACGAAACAATTAATATATGATATAATAGCGCCGCTGGCGTTATAGACACAGCGCCGGCTGATGGCCGTGTGCTGGCATTTTTGAGTTGATAGAGTCTCTTGTAAACACGCTGTCGAGTGGATTGTTAAATGGTTTCCTATTGCTGCTGACGTACAAAGATTTGGACACCGCTGCTTTTGGCTTACTACTCAAGTCGACCGGAAAAACAATCATATTGCTTCATGATTTGTGTGGTCCTCATCGGTTTTTGGTGTTGTGTCTGTTGTTTTCGTCCGCCGCTTGCTGATCATTGTTGTCTGTGTGGCTTTGTGGGTTTAATTGTGCCGGAGCTTGTTAAGAGTGTTAACTGATAATGAACACAAGTAAACCCAAGCAAGCATCTTTTACTTAAGATCATTGGAATGTGCATGCTGAGAACCTGACCCTGCAGCTCATTAGACATTCCAAATGTTCCTGTTATCTGCTGCTCACCCCTCCTTTCGGGTATTGTGTCTCTGCACATAGGTTCCTGTTATCTATGGAGATGGTAGCCGCATTCTTTTTAACATCAACTCAAGGGTGCAAGTCTGCTGTTCAGACGATTGCTCAAACTGAACCTTGTACAACCACGTGACCTCTCCCTGCTTGAGTGAATAAAAACAGCCGTGACAGAATGAGCGACAGAACACAAGCTGACAGCTGCTGGAGCAGGACCGTGGTCCCTGCATGAGAGCTGTGTGTGTTCTCCCTCTGTAGCGGTGAATCTTATTTTGACTGTTTTTTTGACTCCAACATCAACTCGGAAGCGAACATCTTTTTCTCCAATTGCTCCGAACCTGTCTTGGTCTTTTCAGGACCAACAAGCTCTGTGCTGACGAGTTTCAGCTGTCCTTTGATCCATCTGGGTGTGTGAAAACTGGCCAGTTCTGCCTGGTTCGGTTTCGTGTGTGTGTGAAAAACCTGCAGGTTCTGTTCTGTTCTGTGGTCTGTGTATTCGTGGTTTTGTGGGCTGCGTCCCATTTCTAGTTGTGCAGGCTTGTCTGATCTCTGTGGTCCTGTGGTGTTGTTATCGTTCGCTGCTGGTATCTGAATTATTGGTGTCAGCTGTCCCATTGCGGTGTGTGTGTGTGTGTGTGTGTGTGTGTGTGTGTGTGTGTGTGTGTGTGTAGAATTGACTGGAGTCCGAAGGGTGTGTACGGAGAGGGAAAGAGACAGGGAAGTTGTTGGGCTAAGGATAAATTTTGAAGGTTTGGGGCAATGTAACCCTTTAGGTCTATGGACGCGTGTGCGCGTCTTTTGAGCCGGTCTGATCTGGGACATTGTAGCAGCTAAACTCTGCCTCCCTGAGTTTCAGTTTCAATTCAGCTTTAAAAATGTTTTGAGTGACTTAAGGTCTAATATGCAACCCTTTTAGGTCCAAATATAAAAAAAAGTATAAATTCATAACGTCCAGGTTGTGCTGAAAAGGTTGATACCACATAAGGCAGTGGTTATGGTTTTTATTTTGCAAATACAAAGGAAGACTCTAAATTAGTCAAAAACTGAAAATTACACCCTTAACCCAGAGGGTTAAGGTCTGATTGACGAGCGTGGGAGGGAGTCAAAGTCCAATGAGCCACATTTCCACCTTCTGCCCCCGGAACAGGGAGAATTATAGAAACCCTCAGAGGTTTAGCCGAGTGCAGGTTAATCCACATCCTGTCTGCGCCTGGTTATTACTGACCAAATAATATCTTATCAAGGCCTACGGGGCTATAAAATAAAATTAAAAGTCAAATGAAATCAAATTAAAAATCGAAATGGTGGTCGAAAGGGCATCTCCAAATTGTAGTTTTACCCTAAAATAAAAACGAATTAAAAGTTGAAAGGGCTCCTGCAACAAACCAAAATAAAAGTGGCGCAACTATTAATTATTTATTGCTCTTGTGACCCGATTATTTTAATTATTTATGGTGGATGGTTGTGACTATGGATGAAAAGTTTGGTTTAAAGTAATCTAGATTACACACTGTTCCCCTGCTATCATGCGACTGTCTTCGCCATATTGATCTTTTACATGCAGTTAATTGTATATTGGGTTTTTCTTTTTCTTTTTACTTTCTGGGCGTACTAATTTTCCAAACCTTCATATCCAGGCAGGGGATTTCGGGTGGTGACAACCCAAAACCCGGGGTATATATGAGGCCCGTAGTGCCTGTTTGAATTCAAAACTACAGATGGGGTATTCCAAAATAATGGTTGTCATCATTTGAATCTCTCCGGTATCTGACTTTATGTTAAACTATTTAGAAATCTGAAGTGAAATGAGAAAGTCACAACTGAGGTGACTCACATTGGCTTTGTTTTTCTCTTGTTTTTTATGGTGGCCACTTTAAATCTTCATTTGGTTTGTTTTTTCTTTTGTTATAAAAAGCCTTCGAACGCCTCAAGGCCTGCAAGCCATAGGAATTGGATTTGGGTTTAATGTATTCTATACAATTTATTTTTCTTATTTTTCCCTTTAGTTAGACTAAGTGTTCTATTATGGATTGTAATGTATTGACTGGTAGAGCGATAGTGACCGTCTGCAGTGAATCATTTGTTTGGTATCCTGCCACATGTCTCAGTTTGACTACCTCAGTCCTTCATGGAATGTAAACACCAGCCAGAAAATCCCAGTCGAACCAAATTCCCAGTTTAGGTCCAGAGTTAAACAATTCCCCACTTTACAATACCCTTTGTCCCCTGAAGGAATGCATTTTTAGGTTCCCGTGCATTCTGACTTTGGTTTGCTTTCATCTACAAAACTAAAAGCACAACATATAAAATCCCACTATTTTTACCACAGCAATCACTAATTGTCTCGCTGACCTTTAATGTTCAGCCACTTCTCTGAAATCCTTGTTTACGTGGATGATGGTTTGATTGCATCTGGCGGTGCAGAGTTTTGCCTCACAGACTCTCATGCCTTCTTGCAAAAGCTTCACCTAACAGGGAACAGAGTGAGTAAAAGAATCTACAGTGGGTGAAGAAATCTCCAGTCCGGTATTTTGGGACACACTGCTGTCAGGTGAAGGCAGATCCAGTCAGGAAGACAGGAAACCATGTTGCCCCAACACCCCCGACTACGGAGCAGATGATGCAGTTTTTAGACCTTCCTAAGTAGTCCCCGTAATGCAGAAATGACCCAGCCCATTGCACATTTCTCTTTTTTGCTGGTAATTTTAAAATAGGATGTGTTCATTCTGACACAACTCAGGTTATACCAGACTCGGTTTTCTGTGGAAACAGATTAGCTGTGAGGTGGCTAATCTGCTTTTTGCTACTGGACTAAGGTTAAAAATGCAACTTTGACTCAAGATGGTCCCCATTTTACACTTGGTAAGGCTGTTCCTTCCTGGAATGTGAACTTCAGCTCCGCTCCGCTTGTGAAAGTTTGAAGGTTCTCAGCCAAATGTTTACATTGGCAGCCTAAACACCCGAGCCAAATATTACGAACTCTTTTACCTGTTTTATTTATACTGTTTTGACTAATTAGAAACATTTTGAAAGAAGTGATTTCATTTTGACCTTTGTCATTTTCCTTGGAGTAATGAGCTGATTTTTTTGAGACTTGATTGTTAAATTTTACGGTGGGACCTTGTGACCATTTTCACCATTGGATTTTCAAAATGATAATTGGAACAATAGAATTTGTTTTAAATGGAGGTGTTGTTGTTAAATACTCAGAAGAATGGGAATGATGGTTGGTGTCCAATCCAATCCAATCCAATTTTATTTATAAAGCGCATTCACAAGGCATTACAACCAAACAAGGCGCTGTACACTAAAAATGTTAGTTAATTAAACCGGCGTTATACAAACATGTCGAACAGAGATAAAATATAAAAAGGAAATACAACAAAATTCCCAAAAACTAACAGCTAAAAATCATTAAGACACAGGGTGAATAACAATTAGAGAAACATTTAAAAAAGAACCTCAATAGTACGGAAGTTGATATTGTAAAGTCCATTTTTAAACAATGCAGATGTAAGTGAGGGTCATAATTATGTGGTATAAGCTAGGTTGAAGTAGTGAGTTTTCAGGCGTGATTTAAAAATGCTAGCTGTTGGTGCTAGCCTCACTAGCAGTGGTAATGCGTTCCACAGCTTGGGTGCACAGACAGAGAAAGCCCTTTCTCCACGGCTTTTTAAACGTGCATTGGGAACAGCTAGGAGGAGCTTATCTTCAGACCTGAGAGCACGCGGCGTGTTGTAGTAATGGACATGTTCACACAGATATGGAGGAGCTTGATGGTTCAAGGATTTGTAAGTCAGAAGCATAATTTTGAAGTTTATCCTGAACTGCACGGGCAACCAGTGGAGAGATTTCAGAATTGGAGAAATGTGTTGTCGTCTGTCAGCTCCAGTCAGCAACCTAGCTGCTGAATTCTGGACCAGCTGAAGTCTAGAAAGAGCTGCTTTACTGATGCCGTATAAGCTGGAGTTGGAGTAATCCAGCCTTGAGGTGATAAAAGTGTGGACCACCGATTTCAGAAGACGTACACTCAGGATGTGCTTTAGTTTTGAGATGCGTCTTAGTTGGTAAAAACATGATTTAACTGTGTTATTGACCTGGGCATCCATCTTCAGAGCCTGGTCCATTTTTACTCCAAGGTTGGAGATTACAGAGGATACATTAGGTGAGAGATAGTTGAGGTCAGGTTGATGAGTAGCCGTGGTACTGTTAGGACTGAAAACGATTAAGTCAGTTTTGGAGTCATTAAGATGGAGGAAGTTGTCAGCTAGCCATTGCTTGACCTCAAGGATACAATCAGACAGAACTTGCGTTGACTGAGTTGGCTTAAATGAAAAATAGATTTGACAGTCGTCAGCGTAAAGATGGTATGAGACAGCGTGCTTTCTGAAAATGGCTCCTAAGGGCAGTATAGAGGTTGAACAGTAACGGGCCGAGAATTGAACCTTGTGGGACACCCCAACGTAGAGGCTGTGACTCTGATGAACAGCCGTCCAACATGACCCTAGCAGACCTGTTACAAAAGTATGACCTAAACCAATCCAGGGCAGTGCCTGAAATACCAGCCCAAGTGTGAAGTCTTGTGATCAAATTGTCATGATCGATCGTGTCGAATGCTGCAGATAGATCCAAAAGTACCAGAACCACATGGAAACCTGAATCTAAAGCCAGAAAAATGTCATTAAACACCCGAACGTGAGCAGTTTCAGTGCTGTGCTGTTGTCTAAAACCAGACTGACAGATGTCCATTACCTGATATTCATTTAGATGGTTCACCAACTGTGCATAGACTATTTTCTCAAGGACCTTAGATAAAAACGGTAATTTGGAAATTGGTCGTAGATTAGAGTAATCGGTGGGATCGAGGCCGGGTTTTTTCAAGATTGGTTGTAGAACAGCGTGTTTAAAGGCACGAGGAACTTCAGCCAATGTCAAGCTACTATTTATGATGCCTTGCACGCTATTGCTAATTAAAGGAAACACCTCTTTCAGGCGTCGAGGTGGGATAACATTAGGGTTGCCAACCGTCCCTTGAAAAACGGAATCGTCCCGTATTTAGAAACAAAAGTGCACGTCCCGTATTGAACTCAAAAGGGACGCACTTTGTCCCGTAATATAGTATGGATCAAAATTAGTCTGTAGTCTATTACCGGAATTAACGCTTTGTTTGAAAGCCAGCCCTTCGCCTGCTCTGTGACTAATGAACTGACCGCATGCTTACACACGAATATGACGATACAGATTACCGCTTATTTCATTGGTCGAGGAACTGTCGCTTGGGGAGAAGATACCGGAAGAAAACAGACGACAGCAAACAGCACGGCCAACCAGGAAACTAACGCCGACACTGCTGTACAAGTCTCGGACGACAGTACCCCTCCGAGAAAGAAGAAAAAAGGCTTCAAAAATACAGGGAGGAATGGGAAAAGGAAAATTCCTGGCTGGAAAAACTGCGCGATAACACCTATAAAGCGCACTGCACCGTGTACCGGCGCAGTTTTTCCAAAGGGCATGGTGGACTCACTGACCTCAAGCAACATGCGTCTAGTAGTAGCCACATGAAAAACATAAAGGACGTGAAATTACGGGGAACCCTCGATCCATTTGTCGTCCACAAGGCCACGGCAGAAGCAGATATGGTAAGTAAACATTGCTTTTTTAAACCCTCTGGTTAAAGTGAAGGTATTTATATGAAGAAAAAAAAACCCACTGTGTTGGGGCTTGTTTACTATTATTTTTATTATTTTTGTTGTCTGTTTCTGTTTTGTCATTAGTTTTTCTATTTTTTTTTTAACTTGGGTGTTTAGTTTCGATGTAGCCTTGTCTTGGTTTATATGTTGTTTGGATAATTTTAAACTAAAAGGATGGATAAATACATAATAAATAAAGTGAACTATTGTATTGTATAAAAGCTATACAATGCAATAAATATACAATAAATGTTTTCCATTTATTTACCACTGTAAGTGTTCTATGTGGTGCTTATAACCCAGGTTTACTTCTTATCTCCATTAGCAGGTTAAACATCTCTATGGATGAGCTTTATGACGAGTGTGTCACTGCAACCAGCCTTCTGGAGCCCCTCACCAAAGGACCTCAGGAGAAGGAAAAGTGGCAGTCCAAGGGAACAGCAGAGAAGTGTATAGAAATTCTTCAGGCAGCTGACCTCTCCAACATCCAGCCTGTTGTATCGTTTGTACTCAGCATCCCATCTTCCACTGGATTGGCAGAGAGGATTTTCTCTCTCATGAAGAATAAGTGGACTGATGTGCGGAACAAATGTTCTACTGAAATAATTAGATGTGAGCTCATTGTCACTCTAAATTGTGACATGTTTTGCTCAGAGTTTCACTCTGCAGTACTGAAAGACAGACAACTCCTAAATGCAGCAAGATCTCAAAAGAAATACAAATGGAGAAAATAGTCTGTTTTCACATAATGTAGCATTGAGCTTTTGAGTTCATGAGTTTGGACTTTTTTTTTTTACTTCAACCGTAGGCTACAGTCAAGGCCTTTGAGGCACAAATATGTTTACAGCTTCTCCACAGACTTTCTGTTTGCACTTTTCTAATTGCACTCAATGTGCAGTTACAGCGTTGCTCTTTCTGTTGTTTTCTATTAATTTATACAATTTTAAGTTAAGCAGAACAGAGTTGTTTTAAAGAGAGCTATTTATATTCTAAAAAGTAAAGCATAACAGGCTACCGTTTAAGAAAGAGACCTACTTTTTTTTGTCATTTTGCACAAAAAGTTGAGCATAACAGTTTTCTGTTTAAGAAAAATACCTTTGTTACTTATAATAATTTTGTAATTTCACGCCATAAATAAATGGCTAAATGATCATTTGTTTCCCATGTTTTCATATCACAAAGAATATGCATCTTCTTAAACCAACTTCAAGTCAAATAGTAAAAAAAAAAAATCCTTTCACACCCACACACAAAAAAAGAGCAAAAAAATCACCACACTGGGAAGGGTGGCCTGGAGCGCCCTGCCCGCGAGGTGTCCCTTATTTATTTTTCAGGGAGTTGGCAACCCTAGATAACATCATCTGGGGAGCCAGAGGGTTTCATGGCTGCAACAGTTTTTTCTAGACAGGCCAAAGAGATGGGCTGAAAGCTTTGAAGTTGCACATGAGAGGGGGTAAATGAATCAGGAACATGGTTGGTTTGGTGAATCTGAGCTCTGATTACAGTAATCTTATTTAAGAAAAACTGCAGGATTTGGCTACACAAGTCAGCGGACACAGAGGAAAATAGATTTTGAACTGGGGAAAGCACTGCATTTATGGTTTTATATAACACACCTTGATTATTTGAATTAGCTGTGACAATGCTGGCAAAAAAATCGATTTCTCGCTCCTCTGACTGCTTTTTGGTACTGAGACCAAGCCTCTCTCATGGCCTCAAAGGATACAGTAAGCCTGTCTTTTATCCATTTACGTTCCAGTCTCCTGCAATCCATAGAGAACTGTCCTGGAGAGACACAATCCAGCACGTTTTAGTATAGCTGCTCATCACGCCTGTTGATCACCTGCTGTTTTGAAGCAGGGAAACCTCTAAAACATGCCGGATGATGGCTCTCCAGGACCAGGTTTACCTACTCCTGCCAGGTTGAGCACACAGAAGGTCTGAAGGTTCACAGAACTTGAACAGGGCCTGTCTGTTGGTCACAACTGAGGAATCCTGGAAGGAGACACAGGAACTGCTTCGTTAGATGGGACAGGGATAAAGAACTAGCCTAGCCAATCTGGGTAATGACTTAATTGGGAACTCTGACTCTGATGTCTCTCTGATTTACTGCATTAATGGAATAAAGGCAGGTGAGACACTCACAGTCCTTCTACGCCAAGCCCAACAATAGAAAGACAGGAGGAGATGAAGGAACAAGAGAGCTGTGTGATTTACACCTTCACTCACATTTCCTCACTCACACACATTAATGTCACATGTGGTGAAAGTTGGACATCAACTATGAAGGATGATTTTTAATGAATTTTTGAAAAATGACATAATTGGATTGACTGTATTGCATTGAATACAAGTTTGCTTTTAATATCTGAGGATTTCTGCAGTGAATCTGTCTGAAATCTTGCACACAGGTACAGTAGGTGTCCCAGAGGAAGGTGTGTGGTGAAAGTTGGATTAAGGATGATTTTTAATGAATTTTTGAATATGCAACCAGATGGTGTATGGCAGTTCCATTGCAAAATGCGGTACCGTAAAGACTGGTGTAAACGCGCAAGGAAATTTTCGCGGTGGATAAGATGCGGCTGGCTTGACCGCGGCTCACAAATGACGGCTCACTTGACCGCGGTCTTCATTGGGCTGTACACCGTGGACGGGCCGGTCAACCCCATCTCCTGAAAGCCAGCCTCAGGATCCATTACACCTTTCAAACCTCCATGCTCAAGCACTATGTCTCCTCGCCCCTCTCGCCTCATTTCGTGGATGAAGACCTCGTCTACACGGTCCCTCGCTTCTTGGACACCTGCCGTTGGGGGTGTAGCTGGCAGGTCCTTGTAGACTGGGTGGGCTATGGCCGCGACGAATGCTCTTGGGAACCCTCCCGGTGCAACCTGTACTCGGCGCTGATTGAGGACTTCTGGGCCCGTCGCTCAGGAACTTCTGGAGCATCCCTGGTGGGGGGCTCCTGTCAGACCCCATTGTCCTCAGCGCTCCACCAGCCAGAAATCCGCCACATAGACTCCAACTCTCAGCATGCCCTTCACCGGACATTCACAACCCTCACGCTTAGACTACTGTAACTCTCTTTTCACGTGTCTGAGCAGAACCTCCCTGAACCGTCTACAGGTGGTTCAGAACGCCTGTGCTCGGCTTCTGACCAAGTCCTCCAAACACACCCACATCACCCCGCTTCTCCTCCAGCTTCACTGGCTGCCAGTCAACTTCAGGGTTCATTTCAAGATCCTGGTTCTGGTCTATAGGGCCTTACATGGACAAGCACCATCGTACATTGGTGATCTTCTTAGTCCCTACACCCCCAGCAGGTCCCTGAGGTCCAGTGATCAAAGCCTACTGGTTGTGCAGCACCAGGCTAAAGGTCAAAGGTGACAGATCATCTGCTGCTGTGGCCCCCAGACTCTGGACCTCTCTCCCCCTGAGCCTGAGATCAGTGGACTCAGTGGTCTCCTTTAAAAAGCAGCTGAAGACTCACCTGTTCAAGCTGGCTTTTGTATGACCTTCTTCACCTCTCTCTCTTTATTCTGCTCTCCCCACCTATTCCACCTTCCTCAGGATCCACTGGTTTCCCTCTTTCCTGTTCACTCTCTCTCAACATTTTTTCTTTTAAATCACAATTGCTTATTCTTGCTCATTTTAAATATATTTTTAAACATTTTCAAAATGCTTTTTTTTCTATTTTTACAATTTTTATATTTTTACAATTTTTGTTTTTGTGAAGCGCCTCGTGATTTTTATCTTGAGAGGCGCTATAGACATGATTCTCTTTCTTTCTTTCTTTCTTTCTTTCTTTCTTTCTTTCTAAAATATTCCCTAATTCCCTCCAACAATTTCCATGACTTTGTTGCTAATCATTTTCAACGGGCACAGAAGTAGGAGGGAAGTGGAACACATTTGTTTCTGAAAACTAGCCTTAGAACCAACCTTGACTAAGCATGGGTGAATATAGAGCGAGGTCATTTGTCAAATTACAGGATTTTTCTAAAGTAACTTTGCATGGAACATGCAAAAAGAGCACTTAGGGTAAATAATAATAATAATCAGATGGGAGCTGTTGAGGATTTAGCTAGTCGCAAACATACCACAGTGGTTCATAAACAAAAGGCACAAGGAAAAATAAAAAATTATAAAAATATAAATAAAATATGTGTGTTATATGTGTGTGTGAGAATGGGTAAAGCACTGATTGTGTTGTAAAGTGCCTTGGGGGGTCGAGGATTCTAGAAGGTGCTATGTCCGATACAGACCAATTACCATTTACATTAAATGTATTATAAATTTCCTGAGTGAAATTGGGTTTTGTTGATAGCAACAGTGTATTACCTAGCCTACACAAGGAGCTGTGTGTGTGTGTGTGTGTGTGTGTGTGTGTGTGTGTGTGTGTGTGTGTGTGTGTGTGTGTGTTAAACTGTGTTTCTGGCCAGTTACACAGCTGGTGTTTACAAAAGGTTTTTTTACACACAGAGTGAGCACGCTAAACATCTGGATACATGATTAGCTAAGAGGCTAGTCGAGTGTTCTGCAGGCTGACACCTGTTAGGTGGCACCCACACCCACAGCATATGGAGAAGCTGTGTCACCATCTGGAGGTGGTGGTGCCCTGGAACAGGGTGTGTTAGTGAGCCTCACAGCAGGGCGGAAGCCCCCGGTCCTGGAGAGGCTCTGGAGATGCAGTCATGTTTTCCAGGCAGCTGGAGTCAGAACAGACTAATAACTAGCAGAAAACAAACAGATGCCAAGTAGAGTAAAGAATGAAGGTGTGTCTGTTGGAGAATGTTAATGGACCAGATGGATTCTCAACTCCAGTTGCTGTAATGTTTAAAAATGAAAACCACACGAAGACACTCAACAAGCAGTCCTGATTTAGTCCCAGGTTTGAGTTGGAGACATGAAGAATAAGTTTGTATGAATTTCTCTTATAGGCTAGAATTCACTCCATCTTCTATGATGCTTTTAAAACTCCAGAAAGTCAAAGTGCTTTCGGACGCAAAGTACAACAGCCTTTTAATAAAAGTAATTATCAGGCATTAAAACTAATCAGAGCTATAAAATACATAAACTAGAAGCAACAAAATCAGCAAATAGATGAAAATGAACTAAAATAAATCTAGTTAAAACTCAACTTGAAGGTGGATTTCAAGATATTAGACAAAAAGTTTACATGATGACTCACTAAAGGTCTCCAAGTCTAGACTGATCCTCTGGGAGGCAAGAAGCTTTTTATTTTGGAACAGAGGCTGAGACGATGCTAGACCCGTCATCTACAGAAATACTCAGATGACTCTGCAGTTGTCGGGTGTATCAGAGATGGACAGGAAGCTGAGTACAGAGAGCTGGTGGAGCGCTTTGTGGCATGGTGTGGAAACAATCATCTGACCTTGAACGTGAACAAACCAAAGGAGATGATTTTAGACTTCAGAAGAAACAGGGTGGAGTCAAACACTGTTTCCATCATGGGAGAAGAAGTGGAGGTGGTCGAGGAATACAAATACCTTAGAGTTTACCTGGACAACAGACTGGACTGGAGAAAGAACAGAGAAGCTGTTTACAAGAAGGGGCACAGCAGACTGCACTTCTTGAGGATGCTTAGGTCTTTATGGGATTAAATTTGTGCCAATAGGACCAAGAAAAACACTTTGGAGAGCAAACAAATTTTAAGACATTGAGAGAAAAAACATTTGTTTCAAAAGAAAAACTTACGATCTGAATCAGATTCTTAAAATGATCAAGAAAAACACTTTGACGGTCAAACAAAAATTAAGAAATTGACAGAACAAAAATATTGACTAAAGGAAAAAAACATGTTTCAAAAGAAAAACTTACGATCTGAATCAGATTCTTAAAATGAGTAACAAAGTATGTTTCCTTTTTCTGTTTGCCTCTATGTGTTTTTATCAGTTTCCTTCGTTTCATTCTCGCTGCTCACAGCTTTGCTCTCACTACCAGATTTGCACTTACACTGTCTGGCTTTCTCCTTTGCAATCCCTGAGGTTTTGGTTGCAGTTCTGACACAACCCTTTCGGGTGGGTGGGACTTCTGAGAAGTCCTCTTCCATAGGACAGTGGTTTCTCTTGAGTGACAGTTCAGTGACCTGGAAGTGATGTAGCATCCAAGACTTTTTTTTCCACCTGGTCAACAACATGAATTTTGAGCCCCAAACACATTATTTCTGCTGTCTGTGGTGTCTACCAGTGCTGGACTGACCATAGGGCATAGCGGGCAAATGCCCGCTGGGCCGACCCTTTCATCTTTTATGGGCCGGTGTCTGTTTTTTTTTTTTTTTTTTTTTTTTCCTAGTCTCTAGTTGTTGCGGACAACTTGTCCGCGCCGCCCCACGCGACGCCTCGTAAAAGTTGGTGGATTGACCAATTGGTAATAATACACTCTGGGCTGGACCAATAGCCAGAGGTCTGATGCACCCGCCAGTTGTTTGTGAATCTCAGTAAACAGACAGACGAGCTTAACAAAATGGAGAACAAAAAACGGAAAGGAGGAACGGAGAAAATTCGACTAAAAAAGAAACTGGCCCTTCAGGCTGGCTGATGCTGGCACATGTGTTAAAATCTCACAGTTGTTTGGTAGTGAAGGTTCAAGTAAAATCAATTTAGGAAGTGATGGAGCCTCAGCCCAGCGACAGGTTGGAGAAGAAAAGAGGGAGGAGGAGGAGAAACCCGAGCCGGTGTTGTGCCATAAATTGACTCGCTGCCAAAAAATGATTAGCCACCGCGGGATCGCGCACGGTTAGGTAATTGCATTTCTAGACAAAATTCCCCAGGATTTCGCCCTAAAACTCAGCATATCTAGCAATATGGACATTCAGAAAGCAAAGATAACCTCTTCCGGTACTTAAACAGATGTTTATCGCGGATATTAGTGTGGCAGTGTTTGTGGCACCCTGCGCGGGAGCAGAGGACGTGCTTGTGGAAAGAGGGAGGAAGATGTGGCAGTGTGAGCATCCACAATATCCCGATTGATGATGCGCCCTGGCTACTTGGTCAAAGAGATGCCTCTTTGGCTGACTGGTTAGAGCGTATGACTTTCACCCGGGAGTCTGGGGATCGAATCCTGCCCGGGCACTCGTTTCTGCACCTTGCCACATTAGTTTTTCCAGTTCGGAAGTTGTTTTAAGTGTTGCTATTTGTCTTAAACGTTCACAATGAGGATATATTAATCCTTTTTGCAATATTTGCGATTGAAAGATGGTTTGTGCCACAAACTTTGTGGTAAGAACTGGCTTTCTTTATGTTACAGCCTTGATACTAAAAAAATAAATAAACAATGTAAAATGGCACCCTGTATTGAATGTAAACGTTGTATAAATGGAAATAAACAATTCTCCAGCGATTTAATTTTTCCCCCTTCCTTTCTTTAGTCCACTTGACATGGAGCCACAGTTAACTAGTTTGGGGCACATTTTTACTTGAAAAAAAGTATTTAAACTGATCAAGCTTTGGCTTTAATGACACTGTGTAGGTTGCTATTCATTACGTTGCTCTATTTAAAAGTAACAAGATAAAAGCACTTCAGCACATAAAATTAAGATTGTCACTTGCCAAATAGACTACACCCTCCCGTTTACCTATAAGAAATGCCTCAAAATATCTTTAAATTCTTTATTGATGATTTAATTGTAGACAAATAAAATGGCATTTTACTTGCCAAAAAGTGATTGAATCGCTCAGATTTTCATGGAGGCTAAAATTGACCAAATAAGGGTTTTATGTATTATCTGTTGATGTTACTGTACTCATACTGCCTACTGTGTCATCATAAACACCCCAAAAATGGCACCAAAAAAAAAGAAAAAAAAAAGAAGATAATTTCCCTTGCCAAAAATTGATTACAGTGTCCTGGTCACCTGTAAAGGGTTAAATTTACCTAAATATTACTTTATTTATTATCTCTTGATGTTATTAGTGCCATCACAGGATGCTGGGTGTCTTTCACATTCATAAACACCTCAAAAATGGCAACAAATGATAATTTCCCTTGCCAAAAATTGATTACAGTGTCCTGGTCACGTGTAAAGGGTTAAATTTAACTAAATATTACTTTATTTATTATTTCTTGATGTTATTAGTGCCATCACAGGATGCTGGGTGTCTTCCACATTCATAAACACAGAGTCCTGGTCACCCATAAAGGCTTAAATTGGCATAAATATTACTTCATGTATTATGATGCTGGGTGTGTTCCACAATCATATTCGAATAAACGTGAAAATATTCTGTCCGAATATCTGTTTCTTGTTATAAATATAACAGCTAGAAGGATTTACAGTTAAAATAGGAGAAACACGTGACTCCCCAGGAAGGGTCGTAACACCACTCGCCTCATGCACATAAGTGAACAAAACAAAGCAGCATGGAGACACTCCGTCTCCAACCACCTCTCAGGCAGCAGCCTGCACTCCCAAGTTCTACACGTCACCAGAACATAAACAACCGCAACACAATAAAAGCAGTGTTATACAAAATGGAAGGCCTGTAGTGTTTATTCTCTTACAGTAACGACTTATCAATTTTGGGAGGAATTTATTTGAGAATTTTTTGGTTTTTATTAATTGTGCAATAGAAAAGTAATCGCTAGATTAATCATCTAAATAGTCATTAGAATAGTCGACTATTCGATAAAATAATCATCAGAATAATCGTTTTAAAAATAATCAGTTACCCCCAACCTTACTTTTTAGAATACCAGGATAGGAAGGATGGTGTAGGTTTACGTTTATTAGATTGATACATAAATACTACCAATAAGAAAGTGTACGTTGGTGTGTGTCAGAAACAGCGTAAGGCTTAATGTCTTTTCCAAAAAAAAAACAGGTGATGGGCCGGTCTCCAGTTAAAATGCCCGGGCTGAATTTTTGTCCCAGTCCCAGCCCTGGTGTCTACTGAGGATCTAAAGTGAGTATTGATAATATAGTTTATCTTTTCTTAGTTAATCTGTAAGTTAAGCCACTTTTTGCTAAGCAAGCCATTGTGCTAGCCTCGGGACAATGGTCTATTGTTCCAGAGAGGCGTATTAAAAACTCATCTTAACATATTCATTACTGGTTTCATGGAATAAATTATTGCAGTTTATGTTAATAAGTTTGCTAATTTTTCAGGAACCCGTGGAACATCAGAGACTTTGCAGCTACTGGAGCTAACCTGTGTACTGCTAACTTGCTACACAGGAAGCAGCAGAAAGCTGAGCTAACAGGCTGTTTTGCAGGTAAATACTCTTTTAGTGGAACTGCAGGATTTTTATGGTATAACTCAGAATCTACATGAGCTATTGTGGGAAGACTTTTAAACTACATTTACATACAGATACATGTATTTTTTATTCCATGTTACTTGGATGGGCTAAACAAGTTCATAGTTCTGCCTGCTCCTTTTTCAGTGAAACGGATGGATTATATGATGTAACTCTGACTGAATAATTATCTAAGTGAGTATGTTTGATAATACATTTCTTACCAGTATACAGATCTGACATTTGTTTGTCAGAACAGGACAAATCAGATTCAATGTGCTTTCTGTCACCCTAAATCAGATCCATCTCTGATGTTTTTATTACTTAAGTTTGTATGAACAGTACATTTGATGCCACTTTTACATCTCTGAAGTGAAACAGATGTCACATAAGCGCTTGAGGAAGTGGGACACTAAATGTAAACAATGGGTAAAACAAAGTGATATATTTTGTGAGGTACTGGTTAGAGATAGTTGGGAAGCACTGATCTAGGTAAAGCACCACAAGCATTTGTATTTTACAAGCTTGTTTGGCATCAAAATAATTACAACCCTCTTCTTTTTCTCACACCTAACACATACATAAACACACACCAAGTTCTATGTCACAGCTGATGCCTTCATTAAATCTAATAAAATCTATAGTAACCATAGTCTGGTGACTAGTGTCTAGTTTAGCTACATGTAGCTTAGCTGGAGTAATATAGTCTAACTCTGCCTCAACTGGTGACTTTTCTACTTCTGTCACGTTTAGGGGAGTAGGACCCAAATTGCAAAACCCAGGATGACACGAGGCAGGAATTGAAATAAAGAAAGAAAATCCTTTTATTGTAGGATGTGTCCAAAATAAAGAATAAATCCAAGAACAGGGAGGGAGCCAAAATCCAAGAAGTCAAAAAACACCAGAGGAACGAGCAGACTGACAGGACTAATAACGCTGACAAGCAACAATGGACCGACCAGAACACAGAGACAGACAGGGCTTAAATACACTGGGAGGAGCAATCAGGGAAACAGGAAGCAGGTGTGTGGGGTGAGCTGCTGGAGGGAAGGCAGGTGACACTAATCAACTCAATGGGGAAAACAGAAACAGAGGATGGCAAATACCTCAACACAAAACTAAACAACAATTTCCTAAAGACAGAGGGAAGGACTCACACAAACTAGCTGGAGGAGGACATGGTACATACACACACACTGAGCTGGGGACAACGAGGCTGGAGCTGACCTGGGAGGAAACAGTAAAAGATAACATCAGACACTAGACTGACACACAAACTGACACACAGAAACTGACACAGAAAAAGGACACAAGAGGGCGCCAAAGGGCTACAACATAAGACACATAACAGGGATGCAGACAAGGACACATGAGGGCGCTAAGAGAGCACAAGGGGAGCTGGGGACAAAGGGACACAAGAGGGAATCTAGAGAGGGATGGAGGACACCAGGAGGCACATAAAGGAAGGGGGCTGACGCAGACCATGACAACTTCAATGTCAGCCAGACAAAATGTTGCTGCAGAGAAACGCCCGAGGTACTGACCCCACAATAGAAAATCATTATGTCCACATTTATTTCCCACAATCTCAAACGTCACACTAAAATTAAACTTTTAGCTCTGATTTAATTATTTTCAGTTTACATTACAGTTTTCCCTTTGTTGTAGGCAATCCTCGGGTGTCAGCAGGAGGAGGAGACCACCTGCATAACGGAGCACCCTGGTTCTGAGCCAGTTGCACCTTTGTGCAGCTCTTTGGGGAGACGATGCTCGGCAGGTTAAACAACTGTAAAATAGATTTTGTTTGTAGTTTTTGTTTAGATCTCATCATACCACATAATTATGAACCTCACTTACAACTACTTCGTTTAAAAATGGAATTCACAATATCAACTTCCGCATTATTGAGGTTCTTTTTTAAAATGTTTTTCTTATTTTTTATTCTCCCTGTGTTTTATTGATTTTTAACTGTTAGTTTTAGTAATTTTGTTGTATTTCCTTTTTATCTTTTATCTCTGTTCTACATGACTGTATAACGCCGGTTTAAGTAACTAACATTTTTAGTGTACAGCGCCTTGTTTGGTTGTAATGCCTTGTTGAATGCGCTTTATAAATAAAATTGGAATTGGAATCACCAGTTTTTCTTACAGACACATGCCTCCGTGTGGTCAGGTGGTGTTGCTGTGATCTGGGAGGGCACACTCATGTCGTCATCTCCTCGTGCCGTCTCCAGGATCCTGATGGGAGTTCTCTGTGCCTATAAAGCAGGGGTGGGGGGTGGGGTATTTACTTCTGGGCCTGGAGGGCCGGTATCCGGCACGTTTTAGTTTTAACTCCGTTTCAACACACCTGATTTCAGTCAGCAGGTAATTAACAGGCTTCTGCAGAGCTGCTGCACAGGTAATTCAACCACTGATTCAAGTGTGTTGGAGCAGGGAAACAACTAAAACGTGCTGGATACCAGCCATCCAGGACTGGAATTGAATACCCCTGCTATAAAGCCTTCCTCCCTCCTCCGGACTTTAAACATTAGTATTTTATTATGGTTTACCTGATTTAGTAAATAAATCTCAATTTATAAATTTCCTGTTGTGGTGCCTGTCCATAAAATCCTGCATTAGACACCGAAAGCTGAATGGATGCCTTTCATTCACTTTGACATTCAATGTATTTTTAAAGCTACACTTGAAATTAATATCAGCTGTTTAACAGAGTGCTGCAAAGTAATTGCTGATGTCATGATTTTTGCAACAACCTGACTGTAGCTGACGTTGAAATGCTTGTGTTGGTTGCCATGACAACACCAGCAGCGCATCGGAGATCGGTACGTTGTCTCTGTTTTGTTTTCTTTATTTGGTACTCATATTGTGTACCTGTGCAGTGGAGTGATACATCTTTCTTATAAGAAATGTTTCTGTTGAGATTGTTGTGAGGTAGTCGCTTCCTGTGAGTCGTGGGAGAGACGACACGGAGCGGTAACACGGCGGACTTTTGGAATACACATCTTTTCTACTGCTGGGTTTACAAGGCGTACACAGTAAAAAACGTTATACTGTTCTTTGTTTAACACTTGTGCACTTTGTGAAAGGAAATAAGTGGCTGAGATGAATATCATATGTGGTATTGATATTATTTTACTTGTTTCTAGTTTTCACGGTGCTCCATGATTGTGAGAGAGAGAGAAATAAAAGAATTGTGGACATCAGTACGAAGTGTGGATTATTTCGACCCGAGTAGAAACAGTGACCTTCATGCAGAGAAACTCAGGAGACAAATGAGCTAAAAACAGTTTATTAAAATGTTTGACAGATGACTGAAGAGGTAGCTGCTGGAGATCAGGAACCAGAAGCTTCTGCGAGGAAGAGCAGAGGTTAGTAAGAGGCAACAGGTCAGGTTTTTCTTAGACTGTGCAGGTAGCTTACAGAGACTGAGAAACGCCACAGAGATGGAGCCACAGGTTTTAGTGTTTAAAGATCAGAAGGCCCTGGGGTAAAATTGAGTGTTAGTAATGACTAAAGAGAGACTTACAAAAGGAAAAGTTTAGGTGAAGTTGCAGCGCAGACAGGAGACAGCAGAATGGTGGAGAAACAACCAGAAGTCTGGGAGAATGACAGCATGAGTTGCAAGCGGGTGAGCAGAAGGTAGTGGGTAAGCCGACTGCCAGTATGGTTGTGTGATCAGGAGCTTCAAGGAAAGAATTTCCATAGATCTGCATAGAAAATGAGAACGTAAGTTTGAAAAACGGCAGAGTCATGGGCTAGATATGGGTTAAAACACTCTGATGAGTGACCAGCTACCAGCTTTTATTCAAGGATGGGGTCACAGGTGTGTGAGGATGTGCCTGCCCCATGAGAAGAGTTTTCAGGTAAGCAATGGTGACTAGCAAGGCTAATGAAGAGATTAAAGGGAACACAAGCCCAGGACTCCGACCCAAACTCCTAACAGCAACACGACGACTCCTCCCACAGGCGGTTGTTCCACGGGAGTACACGCAGCTGCCCGAAGCTCAGCATCTGGCAACCTGTACACGATGTAATCATACGTGGCTTCTGAGCATGCAAGTTTATGCTAGCTGTACAGCGTACAATAATAATAAAGATTTATATTCTGTTGTGTTGTTCACCTTGCAGGTTCTTTTAAAATCTTAACCTGTGCCTGCTTACAGCAGGTCTTTCAGGTCTTTTGAACTAGACACAGAGGTTCAGACACAGGTACTTAGTCAGACTCCTGATATGATAGAGCATCCACCACCACAGACTCCTGATATGATAGAGCATCCACCACCACAGACTCCTGATATGATAGAGCATCCACCACCACACATTCCTGATATGATAGAGCATCCATCACCACACACTCCTGATATGATAGAGCATCCACCACCACAGACTCCTGATATGGCAGAGCATCCATCACCACAGACTCCTGATATGGCAGAGCATCCACCACCACCGACTCCTGATATGATAGAGCATCCACCACCACCGACTCCTGATATGGTAGAGCATCCACCACCACACACTCCTGATATGGTAGAGCATCCACCAACACACACTCCTGATATGGTAGAGCATCCACCACCACAGACTCCTGACACGGTAGAGCATCCACCACCACAGACTCCTGATATGGTAGAGCATCCACCACCACCAACTCCTGATATGGTAGAGCATCCACCACCACACACTCCTGATATGGTAGAGCACATAAGTCAGAGTCAAGGCCCGCAGAGCATTTTTATGTGGCCCGCGAGATAAATATCAAAAATATATTAAAACTGGCCCGCTGGCCGATTTTACCGCAAGGACTTCAACTCCCATGATGCTTTGCGGCGTCAGCGCGGAGGCGAAGCGCCCCCTCCTTTGTGTTTTTTCCAGCCCAAGGCAGTCAGGGGTAGTTGGGTGTCAGCAGCTCCGCTGTCTCGGACAAACTACACTCCTCTCACTCAGCGCCGAGTTCACTCAGCTGTTTTCTGACGTTGAAGCCCAGAAACGGAGATTCTAGCTGCTCAGTAATGTGTTCACGACTTAAAGAGGAAGTTTTCCAGCTAACGTCCAGACAGAGCTGATATAACTCCAGCGAGCAGCGACACGCTCAAACCAGCACGACTCTGTGGTTGTGTTTCCTCCCCGACACACAACAACGTGGTCAAGCTGCTCAGACATGTTCATCAGCACAAACCTATGTGAGCACCTGTTGTCATCTAATGTTGACATTATTATGATGAAGATGAACAAAACAACAGGAGTCTCCTCCTCAGCTCAGATCAACCCCATGATGCAGGTATCTGGCTGGAACAGGTGAGCATCACAGTAAACCAGTGGAGCAAACTGAGCTTTAAATATGTTGGTTTTATGCTCTTTTTCTGCTACAAAACATGAAAGTTAACAGGTGAGATGTTGCATTTTCATTTAAGATAAAATGATATTTTTATTTTGTTGTTGGCCCGTGAGAAAAGATTTAACCTGCAGTAAACAGGAAGTGGAAAGGCTGCAGATAGATGAATAGAATAGAAAATCCCTTTATTGTTCCTCAGTGGGGAAAGCTAGACGTCACAGCAGCGATGACACGTATTACAGGAGAAAAAAAGGAGAATAAAAAATAAGAAAAATGAATAAACAAGAAAACATAAATCCTGAATAGATTTAAAAAATGCTGAATATACCACAAGTAATGAATACCACTGATGCCTTTTATTTAAAACAGACTTGCTCGTGTGTAATTTGGTTATTCCACATTCAGTGTTAATGCAGAAATATGTTTGTTTCCACATTTAAAGGTTCAAAATTGCATTTATGTTGATAAAGAAAATGTGCAAATTTGCCGTCACTTTTTCAAAAAATATTAAGTTTGGCCCTCGAGTCCGTCCCAGAGTCTCATTTCGGCCCCGTGTGAGTTTGACACCCCTGTGGTAGAGCATCCACCACCACAGACTCCTGATATGATAGAGCATCCACCACCACAGACTCCTGATATGGTAGAGCATCCACCATCACAGACTCCTGATATGATAGAGCATCCACCACCACAGACTCCTGATATGATAGAGCATCCATCACCACAGACTCCTGATATGATAGAGCATCCATCACCACAGACTCCTGATATGATAGAGCATCCACCACCACTGACTCCTGATATGGCAGAGCATCCATCACCACCGACTCCTGATATGATAGAGCATCCACCACCACAGACTCCTGATATGGTAGAGCATCCACCACCACAGACTCCTGATATGATAGAGCATCCACCACCACAGACTCCTGATATGGTAGAGCATCCACCACCACACACTCCTGATATTGTAGAGCATCCACCACCACCACACACTCCTGATATGGTAGAGCATCCACCACCACACACTCCTGATATGGTAGAGCATTCACCACCACAGACTCCTGACATGGTAGAGCATCCACCACCACACACTCCTGATATGATAGAGCATCCACCACCACAGACTCCTGATATGGTAGAGCATCCACCACCACCAACTCCTGATATGGTAGAGCATCCACCACCACAGACTTCTGATATGATAGAGCATCCACCACCACACACTCCTGATATGGTAGAGCATCCACCACCACAGACTCCTGATGTGGTAGAGCATCCACCACCACAGACTCCTGATATGATAGAGCATCCACCACCACAGACTCCTGATATGGTAGAGCATCCACCACCACACACTCCTGATATGGTAGAGCATCCGCCACCACACACTCCTGATATGGTAGAGCATCCACCACCACACACTCCTGATATGGTAGAGCATCCGCCACCACAGACTCCTGACATGGTAGAGCATCCACCACCACACACTCCTGATATGATAGAGCATCCACCACCACAGACTCCTGATATTGTAGAGCATCCACCACCACCAACTCCTGATATGGTACAGCATCCACCACCACAGACTTCTGATATGATAGAGCATCCACCACCACACACTCCTGATATGGTAGAGCATCCACCACCACACACTCCTGATATGGTAGAGCATCCACCACCACAGACTCATGATATGGTAGAGCATCCACCACCACACACTCCTGATATGGTAGAGCATCCACCACCACACACTCCTGATATGGTAGAGCATCCACCACCACACACTCCTGATATGGTAGAGCATCCACCACCACAGACTCCTGACATGGTAGAGCATCCACCACCACACACTCCTGATATGATAGAGCATCCACCACCACAGACTCCTGACATGGTAGAGCATCCACCACCACCAACTCCTGATATGGTAGAGCATCCACCACCACAGACTCCTGATATGATAGAGCATCCACCACCACACACTCCTGATATGGTAGAGCATCCACCACCACACACTCCTGATATGGTAGAGCATCCACCACCACACACTCCTGATATGGTAGAGCATCCACCACCACAGGCTCCTGACATGGTAGAGCATCCACCACCACACACTCCTGATATGGTAAAGCATCCACCACCACAGACTCCTGATATGATAGAGCATCCATCACCACAGACTCCTGATATGATAGAGCATCCACCACCACAGACTCCTGATATGATAGAGCATCCACCACCACCGACTCGAACAATAGGTCCATATGCTTGTCAACTGGAAACAATGGAAAAAGATTATCATTCGTACAAATATTTATCCAAAATCATCACTGTGGGTTTATTATACAGCCTATGAACTACATGAGGTGGGATTGGAATATTCAATAAACAGTCCAAACTGATACTTAACATATATAACATGAGTTATCTGAACCATAATAGCGAGATTTAAATTTCAATGGTGGAAACCAAACCCAATGCACACTGCTGCCAACTAGCGGTCGACATTTAAAGTGCACCAAAAACAAAGAAAATACACACATGTTTGCACGTAAATTCTTCCAAAAATAAGATACACTGCTTTTGAAAATGGATGTAATATCTCAGGAAAAAAATATCACGATATTTGCCATATCGATATTTTAGAGACACAGTTTGAGAATATCGATACAATGTCACTGGGAAAATATATCGCGATATATTGTCATATTGATATTTTCTTACATCCCTAGTCTGCAGTGTACTTTGTGTACACTATAGTGTGTCTTAGCTCACCAGCTGCAGTTGATGCATGTGGCCGTGTAGCACTTCCATTGTAATGCAATGTAGTAGTTTTTAATCTAAAAATGAAGAAAAGAATTTAAAAAATAGCTTTTAGACAAAAATATAGATTTTATGTAAAAATTAATTAAAAGCATGTATTTTACTCATTATTGATTGTCTGTCCTGGATAACATTCTTTTGATGGAGAATACAGAGCATGTGACAGAAAGCACATTGAATCTGATTTGTCCTGTTCTGACAAACAAATGTCAGATCTGTATACTGGAAAGAAATTTATTATCAAACATACTCACTTAGATAATTATTCAGTCAGAGTTACATCATAAAATCCATTCGTTTCACTGAAAAAGGAGCAGGCAGAACTATGAACTTGTTTAGCCCGTTCAAGTAACATGGAATAAAAAATACATGTATCTGTATGTAAATGTAGTTTAAAAGTCTTCCCACAATAGCTCATGTAGATTCTGTCTGAGTTATACCATAAAAATCCTGCAGTTCCACTAAAAGAGTATTTACCTGCAAAACAGCCTGTTAGCTCAGCTTTCTGCTGCTTCCTGTGTAGCAAGTTAGCAGTACACAGGTTAGCTCCAGTAGCTGCAAAGTCTCTGATGTTCCACAGGTTCCTGAAAAATTAGCAAACTTATTAACATAAACTGCAATAATTAATTCCATGAACCAGTAATTAATATGTTAAGATGAGTTTTTAATACGTCTCTCTGGAACAATAGACCATTGTCCTGAGGCTAGCACAATGGCTTGCTTAGCAGCTAGCTAGTGAGCTAACGTCTGGTTAAAACCAACTTAAAAAGTGGCTTAACTTACAGATTAACTAAGAAAAGATAAAATATATTATCAATACTCACTTTAGATCCTCAGTAGACACCACAGACAGCAGAAATAATGTGTTTGGGGCTCAAAATTCATGTTGTTGACCAGGTGGAGAAAAAAAAAGTCTTGGAGGCTACATCACTTCCGGGTCGCTGAACTGTCACTCAAGAGAACCCACTGTCCTATGGAAGAGGACTTCTCAGAAGTCCCGCCCACCCGAAAGGGTTGTGTCAGAATTGCAACCAAAAACTCAGGGATTGCAAAGGAGAAAGCCAGAAAGTGTAAGTGCAAATCTGGTAGTGAGAGCAAAGCTGTGAGCAGCGAGAATGAAACGAAGGAAATTGATAACAAAAACACATAGAGGCAAACAGAAAAAGGAAACATACTTTGTTACTCATTTTAAGAAGTTGATTCAGATAGTAAGTTTTACTTTTGAAACATGTTTTTTTTCTCTCAATGTCTTAATATTTATTTGATCTTCAAAGTGTTTTTCTTGATCCTATTGGAACAAATCTAATCCGATAGGTCCTTCAGTGTCTGTAGCAAGATGCTGCAGATCTTCTACAAGTCTGTTGTTGAGAGTGTAATCTCTTCAGCCATCGTCTGTTGGGGTAGCAGCATCAGAAGCAGGGACCTGAAAAGGCTCGACAGCCTAATAACAAAGGCTGGTTCTGTTCTGGGCCTTTTTCTTGCTTATAGTTCAAGAAGCAGAGGGATGTAAGTAAACTGGGAACCCTTGCACATGTTTGTAGATATTTTAGCACTTCTCCGTGAATACGTTTCACAGCCCCACCTGGTGAGAATCTCGCTTTAAACCATATTTATCTAATGACCTCCAGGCTGCAGGTCATTGCACAAACGTAAAAGTGTTATCGATCTTCTCCCCAAATGAAAAAAAGCAAACATACATTGATCAAAACTCCTCCTTTAAAAGCTCACTGCTGTGCAATAAAGCGTTTCCTATAAACTACCTGTGGGTTCTACGTTCAACATTTTGACAGCAACACCCCATTATTCCAGACAGATGGGTACTCTGGAAGCTAAACATACCCCGGGGGATAAGAGTGTGTCATCAAGTGCTGTTCTAGTCATTTGACATTGCACATTACTTTGAATCTGCCGCTGCAGCAGCACAGGCAGGATCGCTGGAAGGGAGGAGGAGGGATCCGTACTGCTCTCTCAGCAGAAATAGATCAGAAGAGCCAGCCTCCTGTTTGTGACAAGCAGCCGTTGGTTTGAGGGAACATGGGTGTATCTGCAGCGATATTAGAATGAACAGCCACATTTTCATTATTTGACCAAACTCATTTGTTTGTGCCGATGAAAGGAAATTCATTTGGAACCATACGCAGCTAATTATGAGACGCTGCTAATCTGTTTTCCTCTTTAGGGATTCTGTGAGAGGGTTTCTTTCTTCCAACGTGCCAGACGGTACCCGACAATTCGCTGACAAAGATGGAAAAAGGACTCTGTTCAGCTCTACGTTCCCATTCGCCCACGTCTTCATCCTTTTTATGGCAGAATCACTTCTGCCTCTCTCGCTTCTTCATCACAATCCTGGAGCACAATATTTCGATTTGTGTTACAGCCGCTGGCTGAGGTCCTGAAAAAGAGTTACCATGGCTTAGAAACAATAAGGTAGATCCTTGCAAGAAGCATGGGCTTCACACGCCTCTGTTCAAGAATTCTTCTGTCCAAAGAGAATCTAAAGTGGGCCTGTGTCATTCCCTAATCACGTTACTTTTTCAAACACCTTAGGCATGAAAGCATGTTAATAAACCTCCTGACATTCTGTCATGGCTCTGCTTTTGGTGCACCCATCATCACTCATCTTCTTGACCTCTATTACTCCGCTGAGTGCAGGGAGCTGGTGTAGAAAACGCATGCATGGGGATAACATGCTTACTCCCCACAGACAGGCTGCAGTAGGATTTGAACCTGCAACCTTCTTGCTTCAGCTCCAGTATTTCAAACCTCCTGAGTTAAAGGGACATTATGGAAGTGTGACAGCCAAAACATGTATAGAAATAATAAATGTCTTCTTCATACATTCTCCTGCAATGCCCTGGTCCTGTAGGATAAGCCCTGGCATTTTTACTGTGATTGCCTGTTTTTCTGTAAAATCACAGAAAAAGAGAGATGCTCGGGTCGAGCAGGCTGCTTCATGCGCGTTCACGCTCAGGCATCGCCCTCTGAACCGTTCTCTGAACGTTGTTTCAGCTGTCATCAAGGATATAAATGTTATAGATACAAAGAACCTCACTGGTGCTTTAGCTTGCTTAGTAAAACATTGGACTATTGTGCAGAAGACCTGGGTTCGATTCTGGATGTTAATATAGTTCATTTAGTTTCTTTTTTACATTAATGGTATATTTTTACAGTAGGATGCCCAAATTTTTATTTGAGACTCGCTGAACGGCGTTGAATTCACAGATAAAAAAGATGTGGGTTCAACTTTCATTTTGGAACAATTTTTCAAGCAAGGGAGGGAATGATCTGAGCATGCAGGAGGACTGACCCATCATAAACCTTTGTCGGCTGTGCTGAAGAGAAAGGTACAGAACCACATTATTTGATTAATTAGCTGCGTGTTCTCCTGTCCTCTGTCCTCCGGGCCACACACACACACACACACACACACTCACACACACACACACACACACACACACACGCACACACACACACACACACGCACACACACACACACACACACACACACACACACACACACACACACACACACGGGACTGTCTCAGCTGCTATTTTCGTTAAGGAGTGTGCACGTACAGCATGCGCACCTCGTGCACGAGCCTCCTATTGAAGCTGCCGTTACGCTTCTGGCCTGAGGGGGGCAATCACGAGTATAAACACTCAAAACTCCGTAAAGTCCCTTCAAATGCAGCCATCATTGTTTCAGATTCAGTTGACTTCTCTTGTTTCTTCTCATGCGTGTCGAGTGAGAGTAGCCTGGTCTGACTTCCACCTTCTAAAGTCTCATCCCATCCCAGTGCAGCAGCCTCAGTCTGAAACGGCTCACTTCTCTCTGCGGGCGGCCTGGAGAGCTTTTCATCAGCCAGTCTGGGCTGAAAAGGAACTCAAGGTGGGCGAGATGCAGACCTTCTGATCCTCCTGAGTGTGTGACACTAGACGTGCTCTGTACAGAAACTCCTCATCTGATGGAAGGAGGGATCCTTATTAATTCAGACGTTGATTTTACTGCTGAAAGCATGAGCGCTAAAGTTTGACTTCATTTGAGCTTTTCACACTTGTACAGGCTCAAAACTCCAGGATCCTGAAAGGTTTCCACTTTGTGACATTTTTATTCTGCCTGCCAGCAGAAACACATTCTGGCAGTGATGAGAGGAAGGTTCTAGATATTTTGTTTCTCTATTTAATCTTTCTGCAACAAATCTAAACTAACATTTTAGAGAATAATAGAGCAGATTTTAGTCTCTAAATCTCTTAGAAGCATGGATTTATCTCACCCTAACATTAACCTTAAATAATAATAATTCTTCTTATTATTATTATATGGGAATATAGTCCAAGCAGAGCGCATGGAGAGCCAGCTTTCAAGCACCACCTGCTTTTTGCCACACAAACTTTATGTAGAGTTCAATATTTGAATTTAAGTTTGAAAAATCTCACACTACCCCTCCATCTAAACTGTTTTATCCTCAGGAGGGTGGCAGGGAGCTGGTTTCTAGGGGACACCCTGGGCAGAGCTCCAGTCCATCACAGGGGCACACGAAGACACACAACCTTTCACACACTGACGTCTGAGGACAAATCAGAAGTTCGAACTAGCCCATGCTTTTGGGCTGTGGCAGGAAACTAGAGCACCTGGCGAAAGCTCACATAGCAACCCATGTCCAACCTGGAGGAGAACTAAAGGTAGACTCAGTACACGCTGGAGAGACTATTGGGCCGTTCCCATCTGTACCGGGTCGGCCCGGGCCGGGTAGCGTAGGTTGTTTACATATCTGGGTGGCCTGGTATTTTTCCGGGCCAACCAAGGCTCATTCTCAGCCCTCTTCTGGAAGGGGTCTGCTTCAGGCCGACCAGGGCCAACACACCCACTGCTGACAGCAAATTCACACCTTCCATTAGAGCAAGCCTCTGATTGGTGGGTAGAATCAGCCCACATGGGCTGAAGACAAGGATGTGTGGAATCAACCGGGCCAGGCTGAGGCCGACTGGGGCTACCCGGCCCGGCCCAACCCTGTACAGATGGGAACGGCCCATATGTCTCCTGGCTGGCCAGGGAATGCCTTGGGATTCTCCCACAGTAGCTGGCTCAAGTTGCTGGGGAGAGGGAAGTCCGGGCCGACCTAGCCTGGCCTGCCAGACTCCTCCTCTGTTTAATTCTGCACAGAGAAAGGCTCTGGGAACTCTACTATTTAAATAACCCCACTCCCTGAGAATTCTAACCTAGCCAATCAGCGCTGAGTATCGTACGTCACACACCATAACGCCGAGTTTGTCATAAACATGGCGATTGAAGCAGAGTTCACTGAGCCTCTTTCCTCTGTTCTAAATAAGTTTAAAACAACAAGTAGAAATGCTAAAAGCTTTTCTTCTAAAGAAAGAGGTTTGCGCTGTCGCCAGACGCCATTTTTGACTACAACTAAAAAAACTACAGCATCGGACGTCACACTCAGCGACGCTCTAAAAGCATTTCTTCTAAAGAAATAAAAGATGTTTGTGCCGTTGTCAAACACTATTTTTACTACAGCTAAAAAAACTACAGTGTCGCGCGGTGCAGTCGGCATTTCCATTTTTTTCTCAGTCAATCAATCAATCAATCAATCAATCAATCAATCAATCAATCAGATTAATTCATAAAAAGCTTTTCAAACAAAGTGCTACTCAAAGTGCTTTACAAAATGACCCCAGATTCCCATAACAGGTTAAAAACATTAACAGACATATGCAAGCACACACACACACACACACACACACACACAAGTAAAAATTATATTTGGCTGAGTCCAGATGAGCCAAGTAAGGTAAGGCAAGGAAACGCCATCAGAGGAGCCGTCTGCCCCGGCAGCATCAGGTCTTCCACACTAAGTCAGGGCGCTCAGTGGAGGGGGAGCATAGACCCCCACCTATAGAGCGCTCAGGAAGCTACAGTCGACCACCGCTCCCGGGGCAGAGGGCCCCCACAGAGGAAACACTGGATTAAAATGAGTAAAAATATAATAAAAGAGCTAATATAAGGGACAAAAGTTATAAAATAAGTAATAAATAAAATCATATAGACAGTAAAATAATAATATTAAATAATAAAACTGTGCTAAAATATAATCATATAGAACATACAAAGCAAGTAATAAAATATAATCATGTAAAACGAGAAATAAAACTGTAGTAAATATTTAGATAAAAGCCAACCTAAAAAGATGGGTCTTGAGTCTGGACTTAAAACCATGAACGTTCTCTGCGGCCCTGAGGTCCTCTGGCAGCTCGTTCCAGAGGCGAGGGCCATAACACTGGAAGGACGCCTCGCCGTGAGTTTGTGTCCTGACTTTAGGGATGACCAGGAGACGCCTGCCAGAGGAGCGCAGAAGCCGTGAGGGTTCATATTGTAAAAGCAGTTCTGATAGATAAGAAGGCCCAAGACCATTAAGACACTTAAAAACAATTAGAAGAACCTTAAAATTGATCCTGAAACATACGGGGAGCCAATGCAATGATTCTAAAACTGGTGTCATGTGCTCCCGCCTCCTGGTCTTCATCAGGACACGTGCTGCCGAATTTTGTAGAAGTTGTAAGCCTGAGATGCTCTTTTTGGGAAGACCAGAAAGCAGGGCATTACAGTAGTCTATCCTACTGGTGATAAAAGCATCAGCATCTCCGTATTGGCCCGAGAGAGAATGGGGCGGACTCTGGCGATGTTCTTTAGATGATAAAAACCTATTTTTGTGATATTTTTAATGTGAGGGATAAAAGTCAGCTCAGAGTCAAAAATCACACCCAAGTTCTTCACTTGTTCAGATGGATTAAAAGACAGAGATTGTAATTTCGGTAAAAGCTTCTCTCTCTGGGCCTCAGGACCAATGACTAAAACTTCAGTTTTGTCCTGGTTGAGCTGGAGAAAGTTCTCTGCCATCCAGGATTCAATGTCTAAAATACAGTTAAAAAGTGCATCCATTGACCGAGCGTCATCAGGAGACACGGAGATGTACAACTGTGTATCATCAGCATAACTGTGAAAGTTAACCCCGTGTCTCCTGATGACTCTGCCAAGAGGGAGCATATAAAGATTAAAAAGCACTGGGCCTAAAATTGAACCCTGGGGCACACCACATGTAATCCAATGGACACTAGAGGAACAGGTATCCAAACTCACCATGAAAGTCCTGTCTGTGAGGTAGGATGTGAACCATCTATGTACAGCACCAGAGAGGCCGATCTGTTGTAAACGGGTTAAAAGAATAGTGTGGTCTACTGTATCGAAGGCAGCACTTAGATCCAGTAGGACCAACACTGTCAACTTCTGTTTATCATAATTTACTCTAAAATCATTTAAAATCTTCAGAAGGGCTGCCTTGGTGCTGTGGTTCACCCTAAAACCAGACTGAAATTTTTCTAGGACATTAATAGTGTTTATAAAATCATTTAGTTGATTTAAAACCAACTTTTCTAAAATTTTGCTTAAAAATGGTAAGCTGGATACCGGTCGATAATTGTTTAATTCATTAAAATCTAAATTGCTCTTCTTCAACAGGGGCCTCACCACCGCCCTTTTAAAGGCAGCAGGAAAGACCCCCGTCTGAAGGGAACAATTCATCATGGTTAAAATCTCATCACTAAAAGACCCATAAAATTGTTTAAAGAACGAAGTTGGAATTGGGTCCAGAACACATGTGGTGGGTCTCACTGAGGAGAAAACTTTATCAAGAGTCTCAGCTTCTACCAGGACAAAACTGTTCAGTGTTTCCTCTGGTATAGACACACATCCAGATCTATCTAAAACCTTATTACTTACGGAGGATAAAATCTTCCGTCTGATGGTGTCTACCTTCCCTCTGAAGTGGGCTGCAAACTCCTCACAGAGTGCATTTGAGGGTGTTTTCTGAAGTGAATTGGAAGTATGGTTTAAAATGTTGTTTATGATGGAAAAAAGTATTCTGGGATTGTGTTTATTGTCCAGAATGAGTTTGGAAAGGTATGCGTGTCTTGAATTTCTCACTGCGTTATTATATGATTTGAGAAGCTCTGTATATATTAGATGATTTATAGTTGTTTTGTTCTTTCTCCATCTCCGCTCTGCAACCCTGCAGTTTCTCTTTAGTTTCTTTAGATTTTCATTTCTCCACGGTGAAGCACGTTTTGAATAAAAACTTTTGATTTTAAGTGGAGTGAGCTGGTCGAGAGCGGATTTCAGTCTACTGTTAAAATCATTGACAGTAAAATCACAAGAGGCAGTTACCGGAGTGGGAGAGATCTTTCTAAAAACTTCAAGAAAACCTGCAGCCTCTTCAGGGGTGAGATGATGCTTCCTTACAGTTCTCACAGAGGGTTCCAGCTGGATAAAGCTGGTGATGCTAAAAAATACACAGTAGTGATCAGAGACAGCCAAATCAGCAACAGAGGACACACTGGTGGTCAGGCCATACGTGATGACCAAGTCCAGGGTGTGTCCTCTGCTGTGAGTTGGCTGTGTGACATGTTGACTAAAATCCATATAACTCAGAATATTTAAAACCTCCTTTGAAAAAGGATCAGAAGGATTATCTATATGTAAATTAAAATCACCGACTAAAATGATCCTTTCAAAACAGTTGTGCAGGATTGATAAAAACTCTTGAATAAAAACGGCACTCTGCTTAGGAGGCCGATAAACTGTGACACATAAAATCTGAGGAGAGCTAAAAACTGCTGCTGTATATTCAAAAGTGGTAAAATTATCAAATAAAACTGGTTTGGCAGAAAGTATTGTTGAACTAATAAAAGCAGTACCGCCTCCCCTTTTGCTACTCCTCGTTGAAAAATAAAAATTAAAATCTGGCGGAGAAGCCTCTGTGAGAACAACAGGTGCATCTGAACTCAGCCATGTTTCTGTTAAAAGCAGACGGTGAAGATTACGATCTAAAATCAGGTCATTTATTAAAAACGTTTTGTTCTTATTTGTTTGGTTATTTCTGAGCTAGCTAGTCCCACCCCTCATGTGCCTCTCTGCCAGTGAGTTACCAGACCCTTTCTCTGTGTGGAATTAAACAAAGGAGGTGTCATGTTTTAAGGCAGTAGTCTAACCCAAGACATGCAGAATCAACACAACACAGAGGGTAAGTGAAAAAATATGATTTATTTGGTAAAAACAGAAACTAAGGGCGCACTGGGAAGTCAGTGATTCGGAAACAGGGTGAGATTGGTGTCTAGGGGAGAGCAGAAGTGAGTTCTGGGAGTGGGGATCAGCGGGAAATGGTGGGGTAGCAGGGAGTTATGGTGGGCAGCAATCATGGACGTGGGGGAGAGGTAGTGAGCCGAGGTGAATCCAAAAATCCAGTCAGAGCAGAGGGAGAGTGGCGAGAGTGCGGGTCGGTCAGGAGGATGGATAAGACGAGGCAAAATGTCATCCTGAGGACATTGTGGTGTCTTGAGGAGTCCAGAGAGAGAACCTGAGGCAAGGGAACAAAAACATGATCAGAATATTTCCTGTAAGTTACTTCAACAGAGTCACACTAAAAACCCAGTGACTAAGGGCGTATGGCTGGTACTACCAAACAGTAGCAATCATCCGGCGTAGAGTTGTGTCCTCCGTCCTCTTAAACCTGACCCGTTGATTGGAGATCCAGCACAGCTGGTGACTCGCCATCTCCCCCACCTGGAAGCAAGCTCAGAGATGGTTTGTTGCAGAAGAGCATTCATCCTGGCTCATGACAGGAGGAGTCTGGCAGGCCAGGCTAGGCCCGACCCCAGATAAGCGGATGGATGGATGGATGGATGGATGGATGGATGGATGGATGGATGGATGGATGGATGGATGGATGGACGGACGGACGGATGGACGGACGGACAGATGGATGCTCAAGAAGGTGAGAGTTGTAATGCCATAAATTACTTTTAAAATAATTTACCGTAAATCCTCTAATATCGGCCTGTATTCAATCAACGGCCGGGTATCATATTTTGGCCGGTGTCGGAGTCTGCAGAGGTGAATAATGGCCGGTAGTTTATTGTGGCCGGGTGGAATGTGGTAACAAGCAAGTACCACGGGGTGGGGGGGGGAATGGGGGGGGGGGGGTTGTGTCATCGTCTCACTTTTGATTTGCCAGAGACAGACCGCGATTTGGCAGGAGCGGAGACAAAGAGGAGGCAAAAATTTTATATTAAGTTCAAAGAGAACGTGCTGATTATGCTGCAGAACACTGGGGAGCAATAGGGGTTGTATGAACTAGTCGACTTCACTATAGTGACTTTTTATGCCTGTCGTCGACTAGTCGCTGTCACGTGATAATGACCGGCAAGATGCAGCCCTCGGAAAAGACAGCAGCCTGCTGTCAGCAGGTGACAAGCTCCTGCGCGTCGGGAGGCAACGCGCTGTGCCAGAGCGTCGGTACCGGCACCTGCCGTAAAACGGACATTTAACCAAATTGTGACCTTTACCCTCTTGCAATTTAACCTTCCCCTCACCCCCATCCTAACCTTAACCAGCTTGTGCATGCAAAGCTCTGATTGTTGACGCGCTCCAGACATCTGCGTCCTGAGCACGGCCACAGTAACATTATCAAATCAGGTGTCGCCACCTCAAAAACTAATTTAACACGCGATCGTTCATGTCGGCTCATTTCCTTTTATGTTTTCTGTCTTTTATTTGTGCCTGATGCGTTTCGCTGCTGTCCTCTGGTGACGCACCGATCACTGATGCGGCCGCCAAGCAGCGAGCACTCCGCTGTTTTTGCGGTTGGTAGATCTTTTAGAACTGCAGTTCAAAGGTAACTCATAAGGTGAATATATATGAACCCAGGTAGCAGTTTCTCTTTAGGATTGAGAGGAGATGCAGGAAGATAATAAACAGACAGGACAGAAAAATAGTCAAATAAAAACAAGTTAGTTTTTGTACCTGCTGGTTGCAACAAACAGACACCATTGAAGGTAATCAGAAGTGAGGAACAGAAAATGAAATAATTATTTTAATGTTTAGAGCAGCAGGAACTCCGAGAGGCTGCAGGCGCATCAGTGAGTTTATGGCCGCTGCGCAGGGGGAGGGGGGAGAGGGCTGAAGCAGGGGGAGGGGGAGAGGGCTGAAGCAGGGGGAGGGGGGAGAGGACTGAAGCAGGGGGAGGGGGGAGAGGGCTGAAGCAGGGGGAGGGGGGAGAGGGCTGAAGCAGGGGGAGGGGGGAGAGGGCTGAAGCAGGGGAGGGGGAGAGGGCTGAAGCAGGGGGAGGGGGGGAGGGCTGAAGCAGAAACTACCGTTGTTAAAAGAAATGTGTTTAACTTTGAAAATGTGGACGCAATTTTAATTGTCAAAAACTCCAGCGAACCATTAGTTCATTTTGCTCTAATAGAAATTGAGGCCTGCCTCTAATTCTGGCCCTCCTTCCAATAAAGGCCTGGAGCTTGATGAGCTTGAGTCAAATACAGGCCCGGGGCTGTATTAGAGGATTTACTGTATTACCGATATTAGTTTGATACTGATAACGGGCTAGTGGCATCGCCATTGTCCCCAACACACACACGTGCACACACACACACGCACGCACACACACACACGTGTACACACACGCGTGCACACACACACACACACACACACACAACAGCTGTTAATGAACTGGATCTAAAGCATAAAACAAACTGAGGGAAGAGCGTTCTTATTTAATTTTACACAGAAACAATATTTGCCAACAAGAAATCCATCTTTACAAAACAAACATTCATCTGTGAACCAATAAACCTCCCACTCAAGTTGTTCAAGTGCACGAGTCATGAAAAGATGGATGGATGGTGCAATAGTCAGTGAAGTCGACCTTGGTGATAAAATATCTTGTAGCTGGAAAATAACATCAGTATAGCTAGGATTTATGGTGCGTGGTGGTGAGAGAGGAAATCCTGGTCCTGTGTTTCCCTCTCATGCAGTCAGAGATAGGAGATAAGATCTGCACATTTCACCTTCACAACACTTGTCTTGATGTTGTCGGTGTACTATTTACTCACAGATAGATGGTTTAATGGTGTTATATCATTACCATGAGCATATTAGCATACTTTTGCCCAACAGCACATCAGCAGAGGACACAAGTGTTGTTGGACTGCCAGTCATCTACAGGGTTTTTATGTTTTATCCACAAAAAATAAAAAATAAATAAATAAATAAATAAACAGATTTCCAGAATAAAAGGAGAACTTTGTACATTTCACATCAGACCTTGACTGACTGTGTGGCAAGCTGAAGATCTGCCCTCTGGCTACTGTCCTGCTTACAGCAGAGTCTTAAAAGGACTCGTCTAACTTGGATCCTTGGTTCAGATTCCATCATAACAAATCAAGTCATTGAACTAGTTGAGCCAGAGCATGAACAACACCCAGGCAGTTCGAAAATAAAGAATCAGAATGGAATCTGATGAAACAGGAATAGTAAGGATATAAAATGTTTAAGTTTTTCCAGGTGGAGACAAATGATTAATAGATAATACTGAAGTGTGAAATGGTTCTGTTTGTTTTTGATCCAGCTTTATTATTTCCTGCTCTTATACAGTTTTTTAAATCACAATATTAAATTAGTGTTCAATGAATTATTGAAACTGTGGATTACTTGTGTGTGGGTGATCTAGAGTTTTACTTCAGTGGTATTTCACATTAAAATGTTTTTTCAACCAATGTTTGTGCAAGATTTCTTTAAACATGTGAATGCACAATGCAGTGTTTTGAACACCGGACAGCCGTGTTACAAGTGATGACCGTTATGAGTTTTGTGTCTGGAGTTGTAATGTTGTCAATGTTGTGAAAATTGCTGCAAAGTGATTGAAAAAACCGTAACTTGGACAAATGGATCAAAGTTTCTATGTGACAGCAGCTCTACTCTCCAACAGGAATAGATACTCCTGCTGTTGTGTAGTTAACTTTGAAGATGTCTTTCACTGAAAAAAGAGTTTTTACTTATGGTTTTTGAAAATGATCAGTCACTTTGCATTTAACATGCAGGCTGAACATGAAAACAGTCTCCTACACCTGTCTCCTGCATTAGCTTCTGAAAATAGATGATGAAACTCTAGGATTAGAAAATTCTGCCAGATCTACGTCACACTGTCAAAGTGGTGACAGTGTTTTTTTTCCTGGCAATAGGGGCAATAAGTACCTAAGTATAATTGTATGTGTTGAGGATTTACCCTCATGAGGAAATTACTGTGCAGTGATTTTCTCCAAAAGACTGTGCTAAATTGCTTTGAAAGAGCATATTCAAACATCAGCGCCAAGAGACACTTCATTTCCCATGATTCCTTGAGCCTGAAGCAATATGATGACGTCACCGCCGAACACCAGAAACACGTTCTGCGCATGTGCGGGAGCTTATGGAGTTTTCCCGCCAGCTCCAAAGCTGTAAATTACAACGACACGACAGCGTTCTTTGTCTTTCGTTCAGTCAACTGATATGAAGACCTTCTGCTGCGATCGCTCCGGTCAACGCGAGCACGCGGGAGGACTAAGTGCTGACGTGGAGCTCACGGAACCGCTGGAAAGCCAAGCCACAAGCCATCAGAACCTGGCAGGAAAACAGCGGAGCTCCATCAAACCGACGGAGAACGCTGGAAAACAGCGGAGGACCATCAGACCGACGGGGAGACACTCGTTTGCCCACCGGACAGCGTGTGAGGCCTGGCTGTCGGAGTGGACGACGCCGAACTGCGGAGAAAACAACGGAGAATCACATCTGACCTGCAGCGCGAACACAAAGGGACGCCTTGGTTCGCTCACGCAAGCATTTTTTTTTTCCTATCTCTCATCTTCTCTCGTTTCTTATAGTTCAGAATAAGCAATTACACCGCGCTATTGCTTCAAATTATCAGACGGGTTTTTCTCTTTTTCGTACCCAAATCCGCCCGTCGGGTCATTTGGTAAAGAATAAACTGTTTATTGATCATTGTTTAATATCTTAAAATGGTTTCTGCTGTGGCCAAGCTGTTTAACCTAAAAGATATTAATTTATGATTAATCTTTGGTGAAGCTTCATGACCATTTTGAAATGTTTTGAGTGATTTAAGGTTAAGTTACTTCTGATTCTAAGTGCTTTGGAAGTTAAAGTGCAATTTGCCACCCACACTTATACACACAACTTCAGCCAGACATCTGGAGGTCAGACATCTTGTATTCAAGACTCCATTTTGAATCCATATACGAACACACATACACACACACAACCACACACCTTGAACACCACTTTGAATACACACACATCTTCAATTATATGAGATTGTTTTACATTATTTTTCCATTGTTTAATTAAATGTTATTCAATTCAGTTTTGTCTCAAGTGCCTTTTTTGTGCTGACTGAAAATCTCTGCTCCTAAAACGGATGCCTACGAACTTCAGACAGATTGATAAGATCTTTGGATTCAATTAATTTTCCCCTATTAAAGGGGTGGTGCCCCGAAGATAGCTAAGAATATCTTAATTGATTAATAAATCTGTAAATATTCCCATATTTACAGAATTTATTGAAGAATCCAAAAGTAAGTAAAGCTTACAAATTATTCGTTCACCTAATAACCCCAACATATGAACATAACACACTCATCAATGTAAGGATGTGGTTTATAATTTGAGTTTCTGTACTCTGCATTCTAGCAATACAATACAGGCCAAAGGTTCGGACACACCTTCTTGTTCAACATGTCGTCTTTATTTTCATGACCATTTACATTAGTAGATTCTCACTGAAGGCATCAAAACTATGAACAAACACACGAGGAGTTATGTACATAACCAAAAAAGGTGAAGTAACTAAAAACATCTTTTATATTCTATTTTCTTCCAAATAGTCACCCTTTGCTCTGATTGCTGCTTTACGCACTCTTGGCATTCTCTTGATGAGCTTCAAGAGGTAGTCACCTGAAATGGTTTCCAACAGATTTGAAGGAGTTCCTAGAGGTGTTTAGCCCTTGTTGGCAATTTTGTAAATGGTCATGGTCATGAAAATAAAGAAAACACATTGAATGAGAGCAGAGGCGGTTTTACCGTTAAGTTACCGAGTTCTCAGGTCCTGCACATATTGGTCGCTCGTACACGCCGGGGCTGTGTCGGGCTGAACACGTCGATACAGCAGGTGAAGCGGTAGGGTCATTTGTCTGCCCGTCATCATTTCAAACGGGGAGACGCCTGTAGACTTGTGGGGGGTAGCCCGTATGGCCATGAGGACCAACGGAAGCTTCACATCCCAGTCTTGGTGGTTAGCCGACACGTACTTCTTCAACATGTTGATAACTCTGCGGTTCACCCTTTCAACTTGTCCAGAAGACTGGGGACGGTGGCTAATGTGGAACTTAGCCTTGACACCCAACAGATTCCATAGATGTCTCATCACTTCAGAGGTGAAATGGGTACCCCTGTCCGAGTCGACCCGCATGGGCAGACCGAAGCGGGCAAAGACGTGGTTCATCAAGAGGATCGCCGTCATCTTCGCCGTGTCATCAGGCGCTGGCAAACATTCAACCCATTTGGTGAATGCACAGGTGACAGTCAACATATATCTACTTCCCCTGGTGGTTTTGGTCAGAGGCCCCACCCAATCGAATTGCAAGTCCGACCATGGAGTGGTCGGGCCTCGTTCCTGTAGGGGAGCTCTGTGCGTAGGGTTGGACGGCTGAAACTGACAACAAATCAAGCAACGCTCGACGTGGTCCGAGATGTCACGATGCATCCCCGGCCAATAAGCAACCTGGCTCAGGGCACCGAACGTGGCTTTGACACCTTTGTGACCGGCGGATGGAGAGTCATGAGCCTGCGTGATCATGGCCCTCCTTAGCGGCTTTGGTGTGACAAGGACGGGCGGCAAAGGAGGCTTGGCGGCATGCATCAGCAGCCCCTCGACCATCCGCAGCGTGGAACGCACGCGAAAGAGAGAGCGAAGCTCAGGAACGGAGTCAAGCTCGATGGAAGTCGGTAGCTGGGTTTTAGGATCGGAAATGTATTTGATCATCCTGCCGATAGCAGGGTCCCGGGATTGAAGACTGACAAGATCGGTATCCGAGCAGGCAGGTCCAACGGACACCGCACCCTTGGTTGGGTCCGAGGTGGACGCCTTAGCGACCTGAGCTCGAGTAACAACACACACCTGGTGTTGATCAGGGAAAGACCACACCCGTCCCTCAAGCCACCCATGGTCGAAAACCCACAGGGGACCCTCGGTCACGCCACGCTTGGCCAAAGAGTCTGCGAGATCGTTCAACTCCTTTTCAGGACCGGGTGCGCGAGAGTGGCCTTTGACCTTATGCCAGTAAATGTGCATGTCAAGTGCAGTCACCAGAATGTCACATGCTCTGAAGAGTGCCTCATGTTTGACGGGCTTCCGGTCTGGAACCCGTTGCTCTTCCAAAATGGGAGATGACATAGGAAACTTAGACGCATGTAGTCCGAATCAGTGCAAATCACTAGTTTACGGAAGCCACGGTCCCTAGCGCCGCGTAGCACAATCACGATCCCCGCTACTTCAGCAAACTGTGAGGTCCTCTCCCCCAGAGAGTAACATTGGGACTCCCTCCGGTCACCGTCCACCCAGACGACACCCACGCCCGCTCCAGGCGCAGGACCGTGCCGAAAAGCACTGCCATCTACATACACGGTCGGCAAATCCGCACATAAGGACTGGTCGTAGTAGTGGTGGTTGTGGTTTAGAAGAGTCTGAGGGGGGCTGGCTGGCGGGACTGATGCGATGGCGTCGTCCGAGCAGTGTTGGCACGCAGCCAAATCCATGCCAAGAGGGCTACGTCGGTTCTGGGTGTAGCGCACCTCGATGTCGAAGCTTTGAAGAGCCAGCAGCCATGACGCAATCCGCGAATTGGTCACCACACCATCTCTGATGCGCTGACTGTTAAGGAAAGTCACCGGCTGGTGCTGTGTCTCAATGATGATTTTCTGGCCACCAATGTAGTTCGCAAAGTACTTAACTGCCCACATGGTGGAAAGCAAAGCTTTTTCACAGTCTGAGTACTTCAACTCAGGCCCAGCCAAGAGCTTACTAGCATAGGCTACAACACGCCTGTCGCAGTCGTGAATTTGGTAGAGACCAGCACTCAAACAGTGAGCTGAGAAACCAACCTCAAGGTGGAACACCTTGTCACAGTCGGGGAGCGCCAAGCACGGAGCCGAGCACATCGCGGCCTTCAGGTCATCCATGGCCCGCTGGTGCTGCTCTGCCCACTCGAATGCCACACCCTTCTTCAACAGATTAGTCAGAGGTCGTGCTATGTCCGCGTAATGTTCCACGAACTGACGCGAGTAGTTGCAGACCCCCAAGAAGCTCAGAAGTTCGGAGACGTTTGTCGGAGGGGTGATGGTGGCAATGCCCTGAATTCTGCCAAGTTGAGGCTGCACTACCTGTGGTCCCACCAGGAGGCCAACGTACTGAACTTGCGACCTGCACCACTGTCCTTTGGCGAGAGAGATCTTTGCACCCGCCGCCGCGAGCTGACCCATGACATGGTCCAGTTCGGACAGGTGATCATCCAATGTACGCTGACGAACAAGAATGTCGTCGACATAGATGAGGTTCCCTCGCTCTCGAGCATCGGGGCAGGCTTTGTTCAAGAAGATGTTGAACTCAGCAGGTGAGTTGAAATAACCAAAAGGACACCGGGTGAAGGTGTACTGCCGGTTGGCAAAGGAGAAGGAAAGTTTGTGTTGGTCCGATTCGTGGACGGGAATCGTCCAAAATCCGGACGCAATGTCAAGTGTGGAAAAGTACTTAGCATCTTTCACTCGTGGAAGCTCCTGCTCCAGGCGTGCCATAGGCCACCTAGATAAGGGAACCTGTTTGTTGAGTTGCCGGTAGTCAATGGTTAGTCGCCACTTACCATTAGGCTTCAGTACCGGCCACAACGGAGCCGAGTAGGTGCTATTGCAGGGTCGAATGATCCCTTTAGCCAAGAGGCTGTCAATGATTTCCTGGACTGGTCCTTGGGACGCCAGGGGAATCTTGTATTGCCGCACGAAGGTCGGCGGTGCATCTGACCTTGTAGGAATCCGGACTTCATGGATAGTGGTCAGACCACAAGGAGTCAAGTGAAAGAAAATCAGAGTACTTTAGCAGAAGTTGTCGTAGTTTGTCTCGCTCGACCTCGTTGGTGAGAGCATCAGCCTGGTTTATGACCTTCTCAATCTGGGACAAAACTTCAGGTGGCTTACCGGGTGGCTTCGAGCGTGGTGGTGAGCCCGTAGTCGCGGCCTCACCCGAAAGGCTCGCCACTGAGTAGTGGAAGTCCTTGTCAGGCGGTGGTTTGTACGGCTTAGGCTTTTTCACACGCGCAAACAGTTCCCCGGACTTGTAGCTGATCTTAGCGTCCAGGCGCCGGAGACAGTCCAACCCTATGAGCATGGGAAAGGGCATGTTTTCATCGATGTACACGGGGTGTTTTAAGGACATGGCCCCTATCGAGATGTTCACCTCAGTCTTCGAAGACGCGGTTCCTGGATCGCCACCGAAAGCAGTGAAAATCATCGGGCCAGTAATTAGTGGGGGGGGGGGGGGGGGGGGGGAGTGAGAGGCCCTCCCCCCTTTTGTCGCACATGCTGTTGTAAAAATCCCCGCTCATAAGCGTAATGTCCGCACCTGTGTCCAGTAACGCGACACAGCGATGTCCCTGATGTACAATGACCTCAACTGCGGGCCTATCAGACCCCGTCCTCACGACCAGAGGTGCTAGCAAAACTTTGTCAGTCACGGCGATAGCGGTACCGGGGTTGACGTCCATGGGTGTATCGCCTAACATCGCCACGGATGGAACGACCGGTGAGGTGTTGTTGCCTGCCAGCGAGGTGTTGTTGTTTTCCTCCGAGTCAGAACCTGTGAAAACATCAGCCTGCAGCATCTTTGTCTCATCTGTCGGCATCTCGGCCAAACACGGGGTTGCTGCCCGTGTCGCCTGAAAATCACGCACAAACTGTTTGATGTCTTTAGAGCTGAAACAACTAATCGATTTAATCGATTATAATCGATTATTAAAATAGTTAACAACTTTTTTAGTCATCGATTAGTTGTTTAATAATCATATTTTACCGCATAAAGTCTATTTTTTACCACAATCTGACATCGGTTACAAGCTGTTAAATTTGCCGCCAGTGTGTGGCAGTAATGAGCCACTGATCTACCAGTGGAGCCGTAGAAGAAGAAATGAGCCAATGGGTGCCCTCGGTTTTCATGACGTATCACGTTACTGACGCTCATCTTGCTGTGAGAAAATGGCGGAACAAGAGGAAATACGGAAGAAAAATAGAAGCGACAAAACTGAAGAGAAACCCCGGACAAAAACCTCACGAGTATGGGAGCACATTTGAGACGAAAGCATGTGGGGGCTGATGCAGCAGAGGAAGAGCACCGCGGTCAAGTGAGCCGTCATTTGGAAGAGCCAGCCCGGTAAGTAACAGAAAATAAACAAGCTGGACTTAGTGTTTTAGCTGAGTTCGTTATAGTGGATGTTAAACATGTTTTTTTGCCGCGTCAGTCTGCGGTGTTCTACTTCTGATTGACTAGATGCAATCGTGAATCTCCTCCGTGTTGTGTATCATGCGCTTGCCAAATTTAGCACGTCTGTTTATAAGAATGTTCTCGTTAAGAGAAAAACGGCACAAACCCATAACTATGTTCCTCATTCAAAAAAGGACAACTCCGCGGAGAAAAATATACAGACAAGCTGTGTCCAGGTGAATATAACGCGGCATAGTTGTACACTTTCAATTTTTAAATACAGGAGAAATTCAGAAAAAGTCATTTTTTTACTATTAAAAGGCTGTTTTACTATCTAACGCTGTAAAACGCCTCACAACACATTTTTATCATGTTTCTTAAACAGTATTACACAAAATAAACATTTTTCACATTTCTCTGGCTAATTTAAACACTCCCGACTCAAAGTAAAAACCTCATGAGCTTCTTACTTAGAGCTTTTTAATAGTAAAAATGTTTTACTTTTTTTCTGAATATCTCCTGTTGCGGGCTATTTTGTAGAACGTAACCCTCAAAATAAATGATCACTGTATATTGTTAATTAATTCAAATAATATAATATTGATTTAGTGTTGTAGTGTGTGTGCTGCTTTATTTTATATGTGTACTTATTTCAGTCTATTTGTGTTTCTTATGCAGAAAAAAACAAGCAACGATGGACAACTACATGGGGAAGAAGACACTCACCCCCCAGCAATTCATACCACTTACAAACTCTATTCTAAACATGCTGGTAAAAGACATGAGGCCACTATCCATGGTGGAAGGAGCAGGCTTCCAGCTAATGCTAAAAATTATTCTGGACTGATATTTTGCACTGTTTAGCTCATTTTATACTGCTGACTGTGTTCATGTGCAATAAAATAGATTGCAGTCAACTGCACAATTCTCTTATGTTTTTTTGTTCTTAACTGAAATGCATCCATCACTTGTATAGGTTAAATAGCTAAACAATAACAAACCGATTAATCGATTAATCGAAAAAATAATCGACAGATTAATCGATTATGAAAATAATCGTTAGTTGCAGCCCTAGATGTCTTCGCCGTCTTTCTGAAGAGTGCAGATCATGTTCATCATGTTCCTCATCTCAGTCATCATCGGTAGGAAAGCAGTTTGCATCATCGGTAGGAGAGCGTGTTGCATCGCCACCTGAAGTTCGGATGGTAATTGCATTGTTTCCTCTGAGCCCATCTTCCAAATTAGTAATGTGTTCTTTAATTTACTAATTTCTCCAGAAACAACCTTACCTGTAGACTTATTAAATAATTAGTTACAGGGAAGCTCGGCTTTTGAATGAATATTTTGGGCAAAATCGTTTAGTAATGCCAAAAATAACATTCTCTTTTGACCTACCCAAGATGGCGGGTCGAGCTACGTATCGGGTTACCTAAGATGGCGGATCGCCGCGCATGCGCCATCCATCATTCGGTGTTTCTCCTGGTAGCAATACGCAGTGTTACACACCGGAGCGGAGACAAGAACCCCCGCTAACTGAACCGACTGTACTTTGTACCGGAAGGTCCAGCGTAATTTAGGACGCAGAATCGCTGCGTCGGAACGGCTTAGACAGCTTATCGGGACGCGTACCCGAGGCTAAACCGAGGTTGCTAGTTAGCTCTCTGGCTAATGCTAGCTATTGTCTGGAGCTACCAGCACAAAAAATGCCCGATCAACCAAACGTCTCCAGCGACGAGGTAATTTGGGACTTAAGCGACTGCACTCTGGTGTGCAGATGTGGTCCGCAGTCTCTAACCACGGCTTACAGCTGATAATTTTAGCCAGTTGAGCTAACGATTATGCTAGCGCGGTTACCGGAAAAGAAATAGGCTCTGATCAGTAGCCTCACCGAAAGGAATGAATCCCGACGGGGAGTAAAATCTCCCAATTTTACTAAAGATGTCCACACAGTGTCACAAATACAGCTACAAACAATAAAACAGACAGTTTTCAACGTACCAAGACAGTTAAAATATACCTTCACATGTAGGCCACAAAATGGCCGCACGCCACGTCACGTCAGCTCTAAGGTGTTTTGATGAAACAGCGCCTCCTTTGGAGGGTGATGAATGTGCACCCCCCTTCAGGATAAAAGCACTGCCCTAAGCTGAAGGAGGAAAAGATCGCCTTTTCCTTTCTCCTCTGAACTCACACTGAAGAAAAATCCCAAATATGTCTCAAAATCGGCACAAAGTGTAATAAACTGTGCAGATATCAGGCTAGGCTCGCCATAATGTTGTGATTTGAAGTTTGTATATTTATATACTGTAATTAAATAATTTATTTACCTGATTTTGTATATTTATACAACCTAAGTAATCAATCAGAAGTGGTTGTTTTTATCATCAGGGAGTTTACTTAAACATTCTGTATTGACTGAGAGACAAGAAAAGATAGAGAGTTGGGATCGTTTAAGAATCTTTAATTTCTATAATTATAAATTCTTACAATCTACCAGGACTATCTCAATGATGAATGCATATGGATTTAGATGTTTCGTGGTGGTGTGTGCGTGTGTGTTTTGTTCAGAATCTCTAGGCTGACGTAGCGAGTCTGGTTTGTTATGACTAGGCTACCACGAGGCTTCAGAAGCTGATGACATGAGCCGCCATATTGCCGTACCTTAGATGGAGTCTCCCGTGTAGATCAGGAATTGCCAGGTTCCAAGACCTCGGTTGTACTGGAGCTGGTGAAACAGCGGTCACAGCACACAATGCCTGTCTTAGGATAACTCCGTTAGTGGTTGGCAGGCGTCAGCAAGTTCACTCTTATTTTGAAAGAATGTTGTATCGTTGGTACAAACGACGGAAATCTCCAGCTTGACAGATCTCAGCTTAAAACAGGAAGTACAGATGGCCAGCCTGTATTCCTCTTTGCGGTGGTGGGTTGAAAGCTGGTTGAAAACAATGTTGAGAGTATGATGTAACTCCTTGGAGCTCGGATTGAGCAGAGGTGATGTCAAAGTGGAACTTAACGTGGAACTGAACTTAAAATGGCGTTGCCTTCTTTTTATATCTCCCAGTTGTTTATGAATCTTAGTAAACCGGATTGGACTACTTTCATAAACAAACCAGATTCTGCCCTACCACAGGCGAAAGTTCTGATTGGTTGAAAACAATGTGTCATGCGTTTCCATGGTAATGCATATCAGTGTGTCTGGTGCAGCCCTGTTTATTCATTTAAACACATAACTCATGACATCTTTATTTCACAGATCATTCACCTGATTATTAATGATCAACAAATGCTTTGATTAGCTTATCACAAATGAAGTACTTCGATTAACCCATGAAAAGCGTTCTTCTTCTGTTCTTCTGTCTCTTCTCCTGGAATGTAAACATACTGAACCAAGCGTCCGACCTTGGCGGTGTTACTGTGTGAAGGGGCAGCTGTTAAGGGCAGACCATTATAAACTTCCTAACGCTACACATAGGTATGCAGCCACCTGAGGCCCCCTTGTGTTGGGGGGCCCCCTAGCCCTGACCGCCGGTACCCCCTGTTAATGCCACAATATTCTTATTACCAACCTGTCGCCGCAGACGGGATTGGACATGCGCACTTCTCATTACCATAATTCCTGAACCATTCAAGATATCATTAAAATTCCAAAAGTGCTGAAAAGATTAAAAATGGGGCTTTTCGTGCATATACAAGACATTACGGTAGCCACCGATATTCCCTGTCTTGAGAGCAACGAATCACAACACAGATTCAGAGACGTGCTGAGTTTGTCATCCAAAATGCTCCGTTTTATAACAATTGAATGGCTTATCATATTCAAATAAGTACATAAAAGCAGCTTTCCAACGATCTATAGCATGAAGCAATCAGAGTTAGGGATAATCTCGCTACGAGGGGAAATCCTGCTGTACAGCCTGATTGAAACGGAGAGCAGTGCCACGGTGAAAGTGGATGACGGAACGGGGAAGCTAAAAATCAGCATGAAATTATGAAAATGCCTCAAAGAAAATCAACACGATCCATTAGGTGTCCCAGAAGGCTTATATCTGAAGACAGTGACCATGAAGAGGACAGATCTCCAGTGAACCAGGATATGAATGTTTGTTCAGTCTTTATATTTTATTTTTTTATTTGAACAACCCTCAACTATTTACTAATTGTAAGATTCAGCTTCATTCCAGCATTATTTATCTTTTTACAAAAAATAGTTATTTTTGCTAAAACAAAAGTTTTTGGTATAGCAGCACGGTGTGCAAGAGAAGCCCCCCATGGCGGTGTGAGGTGTGCAGGACTCTGCCTGCAGCTGGAGAGAAACTGCTTCAAGGTCTACCACATCAAATAAAAATGCCTGAAAGTTTACAAAAATAAATGGTCTTAAAAACAGGTAAAAAAGATACCAAGGTTCACACTTTTTTAAGAATAGATGCATTTCAGTTTAAAGTTTAAATTGTTCATTCCAAAATGTTTGCCCAGTAATTTTGAAGTTCCTGTTCAGTAATGAATGTAAAAAAATTCAAATTCGTTTTTTGCTTTTTTCTCTTTTAAGCTAATTTTTTAAAGGCTGTAAATAAATTCTAAATACAAACCATACACTAAAAGCTGAGGTTGTTCTGAAAAAAGGAGAGAGTTACACACACTTTGCACTTTTTATTACAATTTTACAGCCATAAGATTAAAAACATACCAGGCGGCCCTGTTATAATTATGGTCATGAGAGGGTTATTAAGACGGCGATGCACAAACAGGAAGTGATTGGTAGTCATTCCACTCCAATCCAGTTGGTGGCAGTAATGCACCAAATTGTTGTTTGCCAAGTGCCATAAGACCACAAATAATAATAAGAAGAGAGGCGGCAGCGTTCGTAACAAACTCAAAGCGATAGTCAAAACATTAAGCATGAAATGAAGTTATCCTAGTGGCTCCAATTAGAGAAAGAAGCTGCATGCTTCATAAAAGCTTTTATCTTCACTTCTGAAAGTGACATTGTTTTTCGATGTAAACATCAAAAGGAAGCAGAAAGGAAAGACAATGGAAAATGTTTCAAGGGAGGAAAATATGGACCAAAATGGAAAATAGAAAAAAAAAACTAAGCCTAAAGTACAGGAGCACTGACAGGAAAAAGAAATCAGGGCAAATATTGAAAGCGCTCAAAGAGAGGGAAATACAGGAAAAAAGAGGAGGACTAATAAAAAGTGAAAATAACTCGTGTCAGAAGAGGGGACAGTTTTGCAAATCCAGTTAAAGGTAAGATTATCGAAAATTTAGTGTAAGGGGCCCCATGTCTGTGTATGCCTTGGGCCCCCAAATTGCTAAATCCGCCCCTGAATGAGAAGTTGTGTCCAGACTTTTGGCCTGTACTGTGGATGCTATATTTTTTATCCTAATATTAAAAAATATCAGTGGTTCAAACTTCTGCTCCTGCTTACCTTCATATCTACAAAGCAGGAGATGTTACTGTTTCCAGGATTTAATCTTCAGTCTGTCTGTTCTCTCTGCCTGCTGTCAGATGGAACATGAGCTGATCTAAATTCATTTTTAAACAAATTTTTAATGGAACATGTGGCTGTAGATGCATCTCTAATCCTGCTGATTGTGCTTCCAGCCTAACAACTAGTGTAAAACAGTAACTCATGTTAATTTAAATAAAACTGATTCAGGTTAACATCGTATTAGATGATAAATTAAGTGTGAGTGAGTTGTCCAAAACCAAATAACCATTTTTCATATATTTATTTATTTATTAAATGCCAGAGATCATATTTTCCCTTTGCATATTCCACAGTCTGCTTTTTCCTTTTCTCCTCTACAGATCTGTCTCCACCAGTATTTACAGGTCCCATTGTGATGGAAGCAGGTGTAACTAAGGGATTTGATCGGGGTGCCAGCCAGGTCTCTCTCCTGACATATAAGAAATAAATACAATTATTAACAACTTTCCCTTGAAACACACACCGACTTCACAACACAAAGGATGTAAACAATTTGAAGTGCTTATCACCCTAACCTGGACTGAAACAAACAAACCCAAATAATCACATAAGCATAAGGCAAAAGCGGGGGTGTACTAAATCAGATCTTTTTCCACAACATATATAATAATTAATGGAAAGGTCTGAGAGTCACGTTCGGTTCGGTTTAGTTCAGATAAATTCAGTTCCGTTCAGATAAATTCAGTTCCGTTCAGATAAATTCAGTTCCGTTCAGATAAATTCAGTTCCGTTCAGATAAATTCAGTTCCGTTCAGATAACTTCAGTTCAGTTCAGATAAATTCTGTTTAGTTCAGATAAGTTCAGTTCCGTTCAGATAAGTTCAGTTCAGTTCAGATAAATTCAGTTCCGTTCAGATAAATTCAGTTCAGTTCAGATAAATTCTGTTTAGTTCAGATAAGTTCAGTTCCGTTCAGATAAGTTCAGTTCAGTTCAGATAAATTCAGTTCCGTTCAGATAAATTCAGTTCCGTTCAGATAAATTCAGTTCCGTTCAGATAACTTCAGTTCCGTTCAGATAAGTTCAGTTCAGTTCAGATAAGTTCAGTTCAGTTCAGATAAGTTCAGTTCCGTTCAGATAAGTTCAGTTCAGTTCAGATAAATTCAGTTCCGTTCAGATAACTTCAGTTCCGTTCAGATAAGTTCAGTTCAGTTCAGATAAGTTCAGTTCAGTTCAGATAAATTCAGTTCCGTTCAGATAACTTCAGTTCCGTTCAGATAAGTTCAGTTCAGTTCAGATAAGTTCAGTTCAGTTCAGATAAGTTCAGTTCCGTTCAGATAACTTCAGTTCAGTTCAGTTCAGATAAATTCTGTTTAGTTCAGATAAGTTCAGTTCAGTTCAGATAGGTTCAGTTCAGTTCAGATAAATTCTGTTTAGTTCAGATAAGTTCAGTTCCGTTCAGATAAGTTCAGTTCAGTTCAGATAAATTCTGTTTAGTTCAGATAAATTCAGTTCCGTTCAGATAAGTTCAGTTCAGATAAGTTCAGTTCCGTTCAGATAAGTTCAGTTCCGTTCAGATAAGTTCAGTTCCGTTCAGATAAGTTCAGTTCAGATAAATTCAGTTCCATTCAGATAAGTTCAGTTCAGTTCAGATAAGTTCTGTTCAGTTCAGATAAATTCCAAAAGAAAAATGTACGTCCATAATACACTCGGCAAAAACAAGAACTAAGATTATCGTTGTAGGTTCAGTATACAGCAGCTGCAGCAACCGCTGCGTCGATCAGCTGTTTACTCACGGTACCGCTGAGGACCCGATAGGCCGCTGCTTCGGCGGTTCACCAGAACACACGCTCCCAGCTTCCTCCTTCAGCACGTCATAAAAGTCACAAAAGTCCACTAGCCTCTCCCTAGTCGTTGGTGCGATAATCCTTAGTCCATAACACCGCTTGGCAGCGTCTGATCGAACTCACTTCCTCCTGCTTCCAGCGTCCTCCAGACAGGTGAGGGAGTACCACTCTCGGGGGGGCGTGTCTCCTAAATCACCTCTTATAGACGTCAGGTAGACAAATCGATCAATAAAACAATACTCAACGTGATGCAGCCTTTCTCTTAGGTCACAGAAATCAGCAACAAAAACAAAGACAATAACCTCCGAACTGTATTTCACACATATAAGTAATTTAACAAGTTCAACCAAAGCCGATAGGCACCAGGTTACAGACATGGGCTATTGCACCATCAGTTAATGTAATAATTGTTCCACACATTTAGGACATGCTACCTTCTCCCAGCTTTAACAGCCATAGGAGGTGCGCAACACACACACACACACACACACACACACACACACACACACACACACACACACACACACACACAGCAATCAGAGGGCTGTTGCATGTGTGCATTGCAATTTTTTAGCAGCTCAGAAGCCTCCAGGTAGTCTGAAATGACGACACATCACTAGCAGGAGACTATTTTCATGTTCAGCCTGCACGAAAACCTCAGAGTGACTGATTCTAACAAGAAATAATCAATAAAAAATGTTTTTTGTGTTGCACACCTTTAAGCCAAAGGGTATTCTGAACTTCCATTTTAGGCTTAAAACAATATAAAACTGTATCATCAGCAAACACAGCGGGAGATCATTGAAAAAAAAAAAAATAAAGACCCCAGTGAAGAGCCTTGAGGATTACCACTAATCACGTATTGTATCTGCAATCTCGATCTTTCGGTCACTACTCAAAGCTTGTGACCATCGATCAGGGTAGGAACGTAGATTGCCCTGTATATCCAAAGATTTTCCTTCCGGCTCAGCTCTCTCTTCAGCACGACAGCTCGGTACAAGCTAGCTCCCAAATGACTCTTAAATTATTGTATTTACTTGCCAAGAAATTTCTGTATAGTGTCAGTTGTTCAGATCATTCGGAGGATGGCGCTCACGTGGGTGCACGCTGCGAGCTGCTCGTCCTCTTTATGCAGTGGTACCTTGCTTTTTACTGGCTTTTATTGGCGTTTTATTGGCTTTTATGCATTTTTGTTGTCTCTGATGACTTTTTTGAATGGTGTGGATCCTCTGGTGTCATACGATCGAGCTGCGCTGCTGAGGCTTCGTCCTCCCGTTGATGTAGCAGGCTGGGAACCTCACGGATTGCGCTGCTGGTTGGACTGCCCATGTGCTCTCTCCCCCAAGCCGTGATGTGTCGGCCCTCTGTCCGCCCCAGCTCTAGAAGGAAGCATCGGAGAAGACGGGGAAAGAGAGGTAGCCGGCTCGTGAGACGTCGGGCTGGATCCCTGAAGAAGCGGCTGGTCCGATTCGGCCCAGCTTCTGACCCGGTGGTTCCGAGATGTCTCCTGGATTACTCGGCGCCCTGCCCAGGGAACTTGGCCGGCTCTGAGGGTGAACTGGCACCGCGCCACGGCCAATCGGCTCAAAGACCTCGCCAGACTGGGGTTTGCTGGGAGAATCTGCGCTCGGTTATGGGCACAGAGTTAGAGGGGACTGGGCCCGTGCGCGATCTCGGTGCTGCAGCCCCGCCGCAGACCCGTTTTGGTCTGGTCAATGCCAGGTCTGTGCTGAACAAAACTTTTATACTTCGTGACTTTTTTATTCAGCATGACTTGGGTTTTCTCTGCATCTGTGAGTCCTGGATCCCGTTTGGTGACTCAAGCGCCCTGCTGGAGCTGGTACCACCTGGCTGCTCCTGTTTTAATATCCCCAGATCACGAGGCAGAGGTGGAGGGCTGGTTGTTGTTTTTAAATCCAGCTTTCCTTGTAAACAGCTTACACCCACCATGTCATTTTCTTCCTTGAAACTGTGCTTATTTGAACTGTGCATCTCCCCCCGCCTGCTCATTGTGCTGATTTATCGGCCTCCAAAGACTGAATCTAACTTCCTTAATGATTTCTGTGATCTTGTGGCAGACTGCATCCTAAAATATGATTATGTCCTATTTTTTGGTGATTTTAACATCCATATCTGCTGTCCTGACAATGTGCTTGCTAAAGGTTTTTTTAATTTGCTAGATTCATTCAATCTAACTCAATGGGTATCATCCCCAACTCATGCCAGGGGTCACATACTGGACCTGGTTATCTCTTTTGGTCTCCCTGTCATGAACCTTGTGACTTTGCCTCCTGTGTTCTCTGACCACTCTCCAATACTCTGTGATGTTACGTTGCCATGTCCTGTCCCTGTGTGCGAAGCTCCAGCTACTAGGTTCAGAGCCCTGGATGCAGAAACTATTTCAAAGTTTGTGGACTGTATGTCTGTAAGGTTAGAGACCTTTAACCCAGATCCATCTAACGTTGATCACTATTCACAACACTTTGATGTACTTTGTAATCAGATCCTGGACGTGGTTGCCCCTCTCAAACTGTGCAAGTCTCGGCCTAGGAGGGAGCCTTGGCTCTCTGATGTCACACGGGCTTGTAGGCGGGCGTGTAGATCCTCTGAGAGAAAGTGGAAAAAGGATGGCCTACAGGTCTCGCGTGAGTTGTTCAGACTATCTCTGGTTGCTTATCAGGATGCAGTGAGGGCTGCCAGAACGGCCTATTTTGCAGACATCATTGAGACAAACTCCAATAATCCTAAGATTCTCTACAAAACGCTAAACTCAGTTCTGGTGTACCAGGAGCCGAGCTCCATGTCTCCTACAGCTGCTGGAAACTGAAGATTTTCACAGATTCTTTGTAGATAAAGTATCAGGCATTAGAGCAGTCATTTCTGGTAACTCTATTGACCCGGTTCCAGTTCCTCCATCACCACCCACCCTGAGCTCCCTCAATACTGTTTCATACTCTGAGCTGAGTAAGCTAGTTGCGAGGCAGAAGCCATCTGGCTCTCCACTTGACGTTCTGCCACCTCGTCTCTGGAAGGCTGCCTTTCCGTGCCTTGGCCCTGCACTTGGTCAGATTATCAATGGGAGCCTCAGCACAGGTGTTGTCCCAGCTGCTTTGAAAGCAGCAGTTATTCGGCCGACCCTAAAGAAACCTGGTGCTGATGTCTCTGTGATAGAAAATTACAGGCCTATCTCTACCCTGCCCTTTACATCTAAACTGCTTGAGAAAGTCGTTTATCAGCAGCTGGTCTCACATTTAGCTGACTGATCTGTTTGAGGTTTTCCAATCAGGGTTCAGGTCTGGCCATAGCACAGAGTCGGCTCTACTGAGGGTCTTAAATGACCTCTATCTATCACTAGATCAGGGAACATCTGTGGTGCTTCTGCTGTTAGACCTGACAGCAGCCTTCGACACAGTCGACCACGCGATTCTACTCGATCGCTTGGAACGATGGGTTGGGATCAAAGGGTCAGCTCTGGATTGGTTTAGATCGTATCTCCACAACAGGACATTCTGTGTTAAACTGGGTGATGTTTTTTCTTCTTGGGAGGGGCTCCGCTGGGGGGTCCCGCAGGGATCGATCCTTGGTCCTCTTTTTGTTTGCCATTTATCTGCTTCCTCTGGGGTCAATCTTTCGTAAACATGGCCTATCATTCCATCTGTATGTTGACGATTGCCAGATTTACTCTCCATTGTGTCAGGAGAAAGGTCACTCTATCCAGTCCTTTGTGTCCTGTGTTAACGAGGTGAAGTCTTGGCTAATGGCCAACTATCTACATCTGAATGAGGGAAAGACAGAGCTCATTGTTTTTCACCCCAACAGCAGGAATGTGGGTCGTTATGTTGATCTTGGCCCTCTTTCTCCATACTCAAAACCAGTTGTTACCAGTTTGGGGGTGAAACTTGATGTAGGACTTAAATTTGATACTCACATCAACTCTGTGATCCGGTCCAGTTTCTTTCACCTGAGACGCCTTGCAAATATCAAGCCTATGCTGTCGAGAGCCCACCTGGAGCGGGTACTGCATGCCTTTGTAATTTCTAGGCTTGACTACTGCAACTCTCTCTATGCAGGGTTGTGTCAGTCATCACTGTGTCACCTACAGGTTGTGCAGAACAGAGCAGCAAGGTTCCTGACTGGAACCAGGAAACGGGATCACATCGGTCCGGTTCTGGCCTCCCTGCACTGGCTTCCGGTTTGCTATCGTTCACACTTCAAACTCCTCGTCTTTGTTTATAATTTCTTCCAGGGTGGTGCTCCCCCCTATCTGGCCACACTCCTGAACAGACACTCCCCATCACGCGCTCTGCGCTCCTCTGACCAAGGCCTGCTCGCTGTCCCTCGGTCTAGGTGTCGTACCCGTGGGGACCGGGCTTTCTCAGTCCTACCATTACTCTGGAACCAGTTGCCACCCTCGGTTAGGCTGTCCCCATCTCTGCCAGCCTTTAAGAGTCGCCTAAAAACACACCTCCTCCACTTGGCGTTTCCTGAACATGTTTGAATTCGGCCCTCTTTTATGTTGAATTTATTTCACAGTTTTCATTGGTACACTCAATCCCTTGTTTTACCCATCTGTCCTGTACTAGAGTGTTTCACCTTTTTTGTAATTTGTATTTTGTATTTGAATTGCTTTTATTTTTGATTTTATCAATATATGTACCTTCTACTGTACCATGTTCAGAGCCTTGGGCTTCCTGACAGGGTTGCGGAAGGCGCTTTATAAATAAAGCTTTGATTGATTGATTGTTGTTAGCAATTTGGCAAAACATGTTTAGCCCCTAGGTTTTAAATAAAACACACACAAAACCTGACTAAACAGAGAATAGTCTAAAAACAACCCAAAACTGTGGGGACCTTTGAAGTTAAGCTGTTTATTATTTCCTCAAGAGACAAAAAGAAAGTCTAAGAACAATGTGAAAAGTATGTTAAAAAGATGTGTTTGGTTAAAGTATCTTAGATTTTAAAGAGTTCACAATGTTTTTAATAGTTTAAATACAGAAAAAGTGTTCCCATCGTGGAGCTTAAAGCAACAATCAGAAACGTTCTGATGGTAGTCATCAGAAACTAGATTAAGAACATTTATAAATCCTAAACCAGATTTCCAGCAGAGTTAAAGCAATGAGCAGGGTGAGAATCAAACAGACGCCACTCTTAGTACACATTTCCCCTTCCTGCTACCCCACTTATTCTCTGTGGCATGCTGTGTATGTGTTGCTCTGTCACTGAGGAATGCAGACAGATAGTAAGCTATCAACCACACACACACACACACACACACACACACACACACACACACACACACACACACACACACACACACACACACACACACACACACACACACACACACACACACACATTGTTCCAGTCAGCTGTTTGTCCAGCCCTCATCTATTCTAGCCATGCAGCTGTGTGGTGGGAAGCTCTTCCACTACACACACATCTGTGTTAATGAGAGCTCTGTAATTGCAGCTAGGGCTCAGAAATGTGCAGCTGGAGAAACGTAACGGGAAATTGTCCCGGGAGGCATCTCAGGCTACATATTTCTCCGTCTGGTTCTTGACCTTTTCTGTGTGTCATCGTCTCTACCACTGTCCTTTGATTTCCTGTGTCTGTGCACAACAGTCGCCCCAAAATAATGCTGCAGGTTGATGCAGGAGTTTGGACTGTTTGGCAGAGCAGAAGAAGAAAGTGTGCCAAGTCTCAGAACTACATCCTCATCTTTGCATCTTCAGTTACGCCACAGGAAACATAGGCCACACCTCAGGCTCGTGGTTTTAAAGAATACAAACAACATTTAGTCCAACATGAGCATCTGAGTCTGCATGACCCGTATGAAGAAGTGAAACCTCAGGAGATGAGGGGGCTGGAGGGGGCGGGGCTCTGCGTCTCGTCTCTCATCAGGACAATGACAGTAAAGCTTAGATCCCCCAGGACAGCGGTGTGTTGTTTGTACGAGTCTTTGTTTGTGGGGGTGTGTTTGTATGTTTTCCCTACTGGAAACGAGTCACATTTATCAGACATGGCGTCGTCTGCACAGAGCAGAAAGTACAGCTCCTCGCTTTCCTGTGAAACAAGGAACTTTTTGAGAGGCGTCCCTGTCAGAATGAAGATTCCTCCGTATGAATAATTCTGTCTGAAGTTTTCCTGAAGGAGCTGACAAATGCAACACACAGGAACGACGTTCTCCTGCCTTCCCCACTTTGAACGAGCATCCTAAGAACCCGCTCTGGTGTTATGCTGATGTGTGCTAGTTTTAGAAGCTGCTTTTAACACATACCTGTTAAAATTCGTTTTTTACACAGTTCAGGTCTTGATGTGAAACATAAAGTAGTTGCAAACACAGGCTGACAAACAAACTAGCATGGATTTAGAACATTTGGAGGATTGGTGCACTGAGCTGCTTCTGCTCAGCACTTTGCCCTGATGACATCACATCAACTGTGTCTTTGTTTTTTCACCACTATCAAAAATCACTTGGACGGGGTGGCCTGTAGATGAAAGCTCAAAGACAGCCAGCATCCTAGATGCTCAGTGACCGTCAAAATGTCTCACTCACTAATCTCATGGCACTTCCTGGTCTCACAGAAAAATACGAGTCATGGGAAATCTAAATACAATCCAACACAGTGTCCTGATTACCTGACAGTACACCCACCTCATCAAAATGACCCTCTACTCCAGTTTTACCAGTTTTTTTTTACAGCTACAAATTTTCCATTTAACCAAAAACACAAAGGTACTTCTGTATTAGAAATGAAACGTAGATTTCTGTTCTTCAAATTTCTAAATTTGATATTCACTAAAAGGTTTTGCAACTCTGAGAGCTCTCCTAAATGTTTCTCCTGTGTAATGGATGCTATCAACAAAGTGTACAGTAGTTGTGAACCACATTTGGTTCTGATCATGGAGACTGTTATTTTGTAATGACAGCTTGTTGATCATGTAAAGTACAGATTTTTAAATTCAAAATTGCAACTCCAAAGAGAAGCAGAGGCGGGCTGGTGCTGCATCTGCAGTGATACGTACCGATCTGTCGTGGTGAAGTGAGAGCTCAGCCACAAGGCGAAGCTCTCCATTTACCGGTCAATCTACATCCCAACCCTCGCCTAAGGTCACTAGATTTGCGTCGTGACTGAAAGAATATCGCAGATGCAAGTGGCTAGGGGTGCAACGGTACAGGTAGCCCACGGTACGGTCCGTACCTCGGTACTTAGGCCACGGTCCACAGGATGGTTCGGTACATATTTGTGCAGAAAGAGATTGCTTTTATTCCAAAACATGCATTTTTTTTCTTGTGAGAGAAAACTGAATGTCACAATTGGAAGAACATCAATATATGAAATAAGTTAACATTCTCTGCATTGAACACTAACACCCTCTTTCAATTATCACTTGTATGCAATACAAAATATAGCCTATTAAAAAAATTACAAAATGTAAACAAACACACTTGAAAATATTCAAATGGGTCCTAACCATGATACGTGATACACGAGGTAAGCAATGCAAAAGTAAAAGTGCATTTTGCGTTTTAACAAACAGGAGTTAGTCTGTACTGAACACGAAATAATACAACTAGGGTCGTCACGGTGTGAAAATGTAACCTCACGGTTATTGTGACCAAAATTACCACGGTTTTCGGTATTATCGCGGTATTTTTTTAAACGTGCTACATTTTCACACAATTAAATAAACCCTGTATGTCAAGAAATATTGTCCTCAGTTTGTGTCTAAATTTTGCCTAAAATGTGTTATTTTGTAATAATGTTGTTTATTTGTTTACATTTTCCCCTTCAGTCTTTAAAATACCAATATTTGCCCATAACTTCTTATTTTATGTCTGTTTGATGACATGTTAAATTCATAATTATTCTCGGAGAGAGACCAACTCTCATCTGCCCCTGGGAGCCCCGTAATGCATAGCGTCATTTCAACATGGCGGTGTCCGCGACACGGTTTATATGCAGGTAGCGGCGCTGCGGCTGCTTTATATAGCGACTCGTTGCGTTCTCCCTCAACCCAAATCCTCGGATCACGCATTAAAAAACGCTAATGTTAGCTTGCCTTGCGTTGACTGTAGAGTTGTGGGTGACGGCCACGCAGATGTGTCATGAGATTTGAAGCGTTGCTGCCTTTCACAGACACTTTTTCTGCTCGTGCTGCAAACAGGATAGCCATCTTCTATCAACTGTCCCTCGACATTCTTCAAATATCCAAAAGATGTCCGTACTTCCCACTTTGTCTTCTTTGAGGGATAATAAATGTCCTGAGCACTGCCGTCTCCTCCTTTGACCATTATTTCAGCTTTAGCTTCAAGAAAGTTTTGGTTGTAAACAACAAAGTGCGCATGTGCTGCCGGCAACTTCAGCAGATGATACGGTGGCTGGTAAGGGTCACCGCGCCTCACCGCAGCCACGGTAACCCAACGAGATAATATAGTTTTTTTTAAAACAAGACGGTTATTATTATTGTCAACTTTTTTACCGGGGTTTACCGCTACACCGGTTACCATGACAACCCTAAATACAACCTCTTCTTCAGGTATCAGTAGTGAATTGAAATTTTAAAATATACACAATGTAAAACAAACACACTAAATAAACAATTCCCATCCTCGATAACAATGTGAACAAAATAGTTTGCTTTACCTTTAACAAAAATAAATTAGCTTGTGCTTAGAATAAAAAAGCAGAGCTAAATAATTTAGTAAATAATCCTGCATTCAGGATAAAAAGTGCAATATTTACTCATCCACTACTGAGAGATTTTTTATAGCAACACGAGTCTATCGACACTGTCTGGTGCAAGGCGAGACCGGTTTGCACTAACAATGTCCCCAGCAGTGGAGAAGATTCTCTCACTAGGAACAGAAGTCCCTGGGACACATGGGAGCCGTTTTGCCACTTTTGCGACATGAGGGAACTTATGCTCATTGGTCTTCCACCAGCTGAAATGATTGTCATCAACGCCAATGGAGTCTGCCAACCTGTATGAAGCAACTTCATCCTCGACTACCTGGGCAAGAGTTTTGACCTGATCTTGTTTTATAAAAACCTCCCCAAATAGCTCTGCCATTGCCGTCTTCTTCTGAGGGGGAGAGGCTGACTCTTGTCCCTCTGTGGGTGGCATCGTCTCCGGCTCCAGGTGTCTCTGGAAAAACAATGACAATTTTTAAATATAAAGAATAACAGCTGTTAATGTTTATATTTTGCTCCTGTGAACTCAGTGTAATTGCCACAACAGAGAAAAGCTAAATTGCTGCTTGATCATCGACAGGTCTGTACAAGTATGAAATGTTATACTACAGTAAACCCACAGTTTACTGTAGTATAACAACTGTTAAGTCAGTTGTTAATTCTGAGAATGACCAAGCAGATTAATCTATGAAGCTTGTATCATGTATAAATATCCAGGATACTTATATAATCGATTTAAGTTCATACACCAACCTGTTTGGTCTATTTGTAATCCAAAGATTAATGTTTAATTTAAGATAATTAAATTTAATAGCAAAAGTTTATTTATAATCAGAATTTAGGAATCTTTGCTTTTTCTATAACCAGAAATAATTATACCTTTCTGTGTTTCATTTCAAAGAATGAGGCAAGTTTAAAAATGAAGAATTTATTACTAACAATTTTTAAACTTGACTAATTGAATGACAATTAGCAATGACAATTCATGGATGACAATTTAATGACAATTTTTAACAGCTTTGATATTAAACTTGTTTTAAAAGGCAAACCTGTGGCTGGATGAAAGCTAAATTGGAAATACGAGTTTGGATGCGTGAATGGATTTCTCAGAAGGTTTCTTTCAGAGAGAGGAACGCGTTCTGGGTTGGAAATGATGGTTTGCAACTAACTGAGTTTACTTAGAGGAACAGCATCAAACACAATCTGTCGAAGTCTACCTCACCTAGTTCAGAAGACCCCCTTTGGATCCGAAGTGTCAGGTGGAGATGGTTTCCTCCAGGCATGAGGTTGGTAGAAAAACCTCTGGCACGACCAAATCGGTCCTGAGATGTCTCCTTGGGTCACTTGACTGGTGGAACTATTTGCGTCTCCAAGTCAATACTCTGAAGGAGTTTTTGCGTCAGCTGGCTACAGTTACGTTTATTCCAAGCTATTCTATCAGCGTGACAGAACAGCAGGTGGAGGTTAGGGACGGCCGTTCCCTTCCCTCAGTGATGGTGGTGAGTTCACAAACTGACGTGAAAGCTACTGGAAGTTAGTTTTACAAAGTCCTCAGAACACGCCCACTCTCAGCAAGAAAGCTTTGGTCGTGAGTCAAAAACATGTGCTGGCAATTACCCTTCACTCTGGATAAACTCGCTGTGTTAGATGGATAAGTGGAAGCTGGCCTTCTGATTTGCTGAACACACATTACTGATCATCAACCATAATCATAACTATACCCAAAGCATAATAATTCATTTCAGTATTTAAAATACATTTATACTGAACCAAGTGATTATTTATGATGATTATAATAAACAGTAATAAAGTCAAAGAGTTTATTAATATTATTATTTAGGTTATTATCGTGAACTTGAAGTGTCCTTCTTCTGGGACGGAACAGCAGCAGATAAGGGTGGCGTGTTCTTCAGACATCAGGGCTCCTGGGTTAATCTGTGGATTTAAAAGTTACAGTCTGACCCAGCTTGACCCAGCTGGGTAAATGTGACCTTTGCCAAAATTAGAGAACCTTCATGGTGCTTCACTTCATCCTCGACTACCTGGGCAAGAGTTTTGACCTGATCTTGTTTTATAAAAACCTCCCCAAATAGCTCTGCCATTGCCGTCTTCTTCTGAGGGGGAGAGGCTGACTCTTGTCCCTCTGTGGGTGGCATCGTCTCCGGCTCCAGGTGTCTCTGGAAAAACGATGACAATTTTTAAATATAAAGAATAACAGCTGTTAATGTTTATATTTTGCTCCTGTGAACTCAGTGCAATTGCCACAACAGAGAAAAGCTAAATTGCTGCTTGATCATCGACAGGTCTGTACAAGTATGAAATGTTATACTACAGTAAACCAACAGTTTACTGTAGTATAACAACTGTTAAGTCAGTTGTTAATTCTGAGAATGACCAAGCAGATTAATCTATGAAGCTTGTATCATGTATAAATATCCAGGATACTTATATAATCGATTTAAGTTCATACACCAACCTGTTTGGTCTATTTTTAATCCAAAGATTAATGTTTAATTTAAGATAATTAAATTTAATAGCAAAAGTTTATTTTTGAATCCGAAGTTAGGAATTGTAATGTGAGGAAATATGGGTTTTCTGTGCCGAAGGTCATTTGACTCGGCTGGGTCAAAGCTGGGTCGCTGAGAACTTTCACCCACAGATTGAGACCTTTGCAGACATGAAGTCTGCAAGAGTCTGCTGGAAACCATAACATCTGCCATCTGCAGCGCCAGAAGATGTGTTCTCATGGAAAAGTAGTCATAACATAACAAACTTCCTTCCCTTTATTTTAAGTTGTTAAAAGAATCATTATTATCACTTTGCTCATTATAAATGTGTTTAATCAAATGAATGATTATTATGCTTTGGGTAATCATAATAACTAATGAATCACTGCTTAATTAAATAATGTTCTGAGGATGTTTTAGTGGTGACCTTCACACACTCAAACACTCACACACACACTCTCTCACAGTAAACTCCAAAACACACTTGCTCTGACGCACAAGTTTTGCTTTGAGAAGAGAAAGGCTTTTGGTAAGTTTCAGTCTTATGAGGCAGTTGGTGCTTGACCCCGAAAGAGAGAAGACCTGAATAAACGCAAAAGGGGGGACAGAGCCTATCGGATCATTACCCCCCCACCCCCACCCCCCCCAACGCTATTCTTGCCAAGTCAGACAGGAATAGCTGAATTGCAACAACTAACGCGGACTCGCCTCGAGTCTTTTGATTTCTGAGTAAACTAAGCTTAAGAAAACGCATCTGCAAACGTTTTTCCATCAACATGTACCGCGGGCATCTCTGGACCGGGTCGCGGACATCTACGTCTCCTCTGCCAGCCGCTGGTGTCACCTGGATGAAACATCACCATCCTCTGGCGTCCCGGATCTAAAAGAGGGTCCGACTTCGGTGAGGCAAAACACGACAGATAGCGTTTTGATGCATCTTTTCCAACAAAACCTAAGTTTATTCAAACCATCACTTTTCACTCAGACACCTGTTTCTTCCTGAAGCAAAATCAGACGCACACACGCATCCATAATCACACCACATCACTCTCAATCTTCAGCTCTTCCAACACAAGGTCTATTTGAGCAAGTTTACAATATCAGCTGTTAAAGATTGTTCAACAAAGGTGCCAATGTTGATTGTTATTTCCTATGCTTGTCATTTCAAAATCATTAGTTTAATTTGAAGAATTAAATCTTTTAACTTTCAAACTTGTCTCTTCATTGAACTGAAACACAGACCCACGGATGTTATTGACAGTTTATCGATGAAAACAACCTTTGAGTCTTCTTACAACTATAAAATATGTAGGATGGTTCCTCTTTCATAAAAGAGCATAAACCACTACTCTACATAATTAAAAGAGCCTAATCAGGTTCACTACAGAATCTTTGCTTTTTCTATAACCAGAAATAATTATACCTTTCTGTGTTTCATTTCAAAGAATGAGGCAAGTTTAAAAATGAACAATTTTTAAACTTGACGATTTGAATGACAATTAGCAATGACAATTCATGGATGACAATTTAATGACAATTTTTAACAGCTTTGATATTAAACTTGTTTTAAAAGGCAAACCTGTGACTGAATGAAAGCTAAATTGGAAATACGAGTTTGGATGCGTGAATGGATTTCTCAGAAGGTTTCTTTCAGAGAGAGGAACGCGTTCTGGGTTGGAAATGATGGTTTGCAGCTAACTGAGTTTACTTAAGCCCCATTCCCACCTGTACCGGGTCGGCCCGGGCCGGGTAGCCCCAGTCGGCCCCAGCCTGGCCCGGTTGATTCCACACATCCTTGCCTTAAGCCCATGTGGGCTGATTCTACCCACCAATCAGAGGCTTGCTCTAATGGAAGGTGTGAATGGGCTGATTCTACCCACCAATCAGAGGCTTGCTCTAATGGAAGGTGTGAATTTGCTGTCAGCAGTGGGCGTGTTGGCCCTGGTCGGCCTGAAGCAGTACCCCTCGGGAAGAGGGCCGAGAATGAGCCTTGGTTGGCCCGGGAAAATTCCAGGCCACCCAGATATGTAAACAACCTATGCTACCCGGCCCGGGCCGACCCGGTACAGGTGGGAATGGGGCTTTAGAGGAACAGCATCAAACACAATCTGTCGAAGTCTACCTCACCTAGTTCAGAAGACCCCCTTTGGATCCGAAGTGTCAGGTGGAGATGGTTTCCTCCAGGCATGAGGTTGGTAGAAAAACCTCTGGCACGACCAAATCGGTCCTGAGATGTCTCCTTGGGTCACTTGACTGGTGGAACTATTTGCGTCTCCAAGTCAATACTCTGAAGGAGTTTTTGCGTCAGCTGGCTACAGTTACGTTTATTCCAAGCTATTCTATCAGCGTGACAGAACAGCAGGTGGAGGTTAGGGACGGCCGTTCCCTTCCCTCAGTGATGGTGGCGGGTTCATGAACTGACGTGAAAGCTACTGGAAGTTAGTTTTACAAAGTCCTCAGAACACGCCCACTCTCAGCAAGAAAGCTTTGGTCGTGAGTCAAAAACATGTGCTGGCAATTACCCTTCACTCTGGATAAACTCGCTGTGTTAGATGGATAAGTGGAAGCTGGCCTTCTGATTTGCTGAACACACATTACTGATCATCAACCACAATCATAACTATACCCAAAGCATAATAATTCATTTCAGTATTTAAAATACATTTATACTGAACCAAGTGATTATTTATGATGATTATAATAAACAGTAATAAAGTCAAAGAGTTTATTAATATTATTATTTAGGTTATTATTGTGAACTTGAAGTGTCCTTCTTCTGGGACGGAACAGCAGCAGATAAGGGGTGGCGTGTTCTTCAGACATCAGGGCTCCTGGGTTAATCTGTGGATTTAAAAGTTACAGTCTGACCCAGCTTGACCCAGCTGGGTAAATGTGACCTTTGCCAAAATTAGAGAACCTTCATGGTGCTTCACTTCATCCTCGACTACCTGGGCAAGAGTTTTGACCTGATCTTGTTTTATAAAAACCTCCCCAAATAGCTCTGCCATTGCCGTCTTCTTCTGAGGGGGAGAGGCTGACTCTTGTCCCTCTGTGGGTGGCATCGTCTCCGGCTCCAGTTGTCTCTGGAAAAACAATGACAATTTTTTAATATAAAGAATAACAGCTGTTAATGTTTATATTTTGCTCCTGCGAACTCAGTGTAATTGCCACACCGGGGAAACCTAAATTGCTGCTTGATCATCGACAGATCTGTACAAGTATGAAATGTTAAAACTCTATATTGTAGAGATGTTCTTACATTTAATTAGAAAGCATAAAATGTGAAATCTCACGAAAGATGAAATATCACCTTCATGGATCTTTGAGAAAATTTAAACAGAAGATCGGATCTTTTTATTGCAGGGATTGAGCAACACTTCGTATCAACTTCAAGAAATGAGAGTGAGTCAGGTTTAAAAGTTTAAAGATTTATTACTAAACTAATTAACCAAGACTAACTTTAAATACTAGGTGTATGGTGTAACTAAGGTGAAGTAAGACTGAGAATGGTGTATGTGTGAAATATTTTCAGAACCAGCAAATCCGGAGAAACGATTAGTTCTGATGGGAGTGAAGATGATGTTTTGCTCTAAGCTTTGGTTTGGAGATTTAAAACACACATTGAGACGCCATCTGTCGGTCTACGTACCCTTGGCAGAAGTCCCCGTCTAGATCAGGAATGTCGAGGTCCAGCTTGACCTCCTCTGGCACTGAAGCCGGTAGAAAAGCAGCGGATGCCGACCAGACCAGTCTTGAGATACTTCCAGGTCACGACAGTTTTATTGGCATCTAGCGAGACCCAAAAAGGGGTCGTGATGGTTCAGCTTTTATTCTGAAAGGAACCGTTGCAGCAGATGGAACATGCAACAGATTTAATCCAGTTGTCGTTAGGTTCTTTCAGCTGAAGAGGAAAGTTACGGATTGGCCACTCTGATAACTTCTCTAGAACACTTTGAAATGAAGTTAAGATGACGTGGGCATACTTTTATAATTTGGATGTTTTGATTTACGGTCGAATCAAAAAAGGACAACCAGAGGGGATTTACCAAGCACCAAAAAAACCATTCCCCGTGTCAGATCTGGAAGGTTCTGATTGGATCAGAAAAAGGAAATGTGTCATGTGACTTTAAGCATTACGTGGATGAGAATGTCTAGTGCAGCTAGTTTAAAGTTATATTACTTATTAAAATACTACTGATCATAAGCATTGTCATTTCACAGATTGGTTCACATTTTAATATTGGACTAACACTTTGTTTGACTAGCTTTATTAAAAATACAGTTCTTCTGATTTATTAAAAAGAAAGTGTTCGATTTCTTCTCTTGAGCTGGAAAATAAACAGTTTAGAAGCAGAGCATGAAACCTGGAGCAATACCTCATGCAGATTAGTTCTGTGTCAGAAACTTCTGGTTTTGCTTTGAGCAGAGTAAACAGAGCAGGGCCTTTTAGGTCAGAAATGGATAATTCATCACGCTACAATATACATTTTTAACAAAATATAAATTCAGCCATAGATTCACAGGAAATATGATCAACATACCTGTGGTTCATACTCCAGAATTTCTGTGGCAAGATCTCTGTAGCGTCTGTCAAGGGAGGCTTCATCATGTGAGGGCAGGGATTTAAACCTGGGATCCAGGGCTGTGGCTTTTTGGAGGTACTTCTGAAGGTCAGGGTTGGTGTACCTTTTATCCAGGTCCTGTGCGATGGCGTCTTTTGCCTCTTTGATACCTGCACTGTCTTCACCTCCAGGGGCCATGCACTTGAGAATCATTTCTTTCAGTGGGAGGATCATTGACATTGTGGGGGCTGTTTCACTGCTCATGAGTGTTGTCACACTTTTTAGTGGTTTGAGAATTTCAATTAGTTGTTCTGCCATTTTTTGCTCAGCATCAGTCAACGTTGCAATGCCCTTGACGTGGCTCTTCAGATTATTGTCCATTGTTAATGCAGAGTAGATGGCAGGCTGCTGTTCAACATATCGTGACAACATGTCATGTGATGTGTTCCACCGGGTTATCACATCATGAATTAACTTGTGCTTTGGTAAGTTTAGCATTTGCTGTTTCACAGCAAGTGCTTGGTTGGCTGTGGTGCTGTGGTGAAAAAAGGTGACAACTTTCCTCACTTTCCCAAGGAGGCGGGACACACCGTTGATTGACACAGCCCTCTTTGCAGCGAGATTCACAGAGTGAGCAAAACAGCTAATCTGGGGTCCCAGCTCAACAGTTTCATTAACTGCATTAACAATGTTTGGAGCATTATCTGTGGCGACGGGTATATTTTATTTGGCCGCTCCAGCTTCCACTCAGTGACTCAGTCAAATTTCCAAGATGGCGTCGCGTGTAGACGCTGCGACCTCACGCTCTCCTGAAAATGCGGAGTTTTGTTTGTCAAGTAAGTGTCTTTCTGCAAGTATTTCTTGCCAGTCCACGTCGGAATATGTGTACAGTCGTCAGGCTCTCTTACACATTCGGAGAAGCAAGATCTGCCAAGTTTTGAACACTAACGCTGAGATGTTAAGGGAAATTGGACTTCTGCGACAGCCTGCTAGCTGGCCTAGCAACCCACAGGACTCGCCTGCTACCCCTCGCTGGGCAAGGAGACGTCGAAAGCGGTGCGCTAGGACAAGGAAGCGGGGCAAGCGCGGAGGTGTCAGAGTCAGGCTTGAGGCTAAGCCAACTCGCCCAGCCATACCGTCGCTCCTCTTGGCCAACGTACGATCTCTGGACAATAAAATGGACAGCATACGACTTCTGAGATCAGCGAATCGCAGAGTAAATGACTGTTGTGTGCTAGTTTTCATTGAGACATGGCTTAATGACAACATTTCGGACTCGGCTATACAGCTGGAGCAGCTAGCATGTTACAGAGCCGACAGGGCTCTTGTAGACGGAGGCAAGACCCGAGGTGGTGGGGTCTGTGTTTACATCCGTGACGAGTGGTGTTGTGATGCCACTGTAGTACGAAAACACTGCTCATCACTGGCAGAGTTCATGATTGTGAAGTGTTGCCCCTTCTACTTGCCCAGGGAGGTAAGTTCGATCTTGTTGGTCGCTACTTATATACCTCCATCTAGCAACAACAGCGATAGAAATGCGGCGCTGAACGAATTGTATCAGGCCATCAGTGAGCAACAAACAGCACACCCAGACGGTTTCATCATCCTCACAGGAGACTTTAACCACGCTGATCTTAAAACTGTTCTCCCAAAGTTTCATCAGCATGTACATTTTCCAACAAGGGGAGAAAACATATTGGACCTGGTCTACACACAGGAAAAGGGAGCATACAAAGCCATTCCCCTCCCCCATATCGGCACCTCTGATCACCTCACTGTTATGCTAATGCCAGCATACAGACAGAGAGTGAAGGTTGTCAAACCGGTTATGAAAGAAGTAAGAGTGTGGCCACAGGGGGCCACCTCTGCTCTTCAAGACTGCTTTGGGTCAACTGATTGGAGCATATTCAGGGAAGCAGCCACCTACAACAACATCATAGACATCGAGGAGTACACAGATATGGTGAGCTTATACATCACCAAATGCATTGATGACGTTACACAGGTGAAAAGCATCACAACTCGAGCAAACCGGAAGCCATGGCTAACAGGAGATGTCCTCAGGCTGCTAAAGGCCAGAGACAAGTCCTTCAGAGCTGGGGATGAAATAGGTCTGAGAACAGCGAGAGCAAACCTGTCCCGCGGCATCAGGAAAGCGAAACAGGACTGCGCACACAAGATAACCTCCCACTTCAATGACAGCAAGGACACACGGAGCCTATGGCAAGGCATCCAGGCTATTACAGACTACAAGCCTGCAGCGCGTAGCTGTGAGAGCGACACCACTCTGCTCGACAACCTGAACAGCTTCTTTGCACAATTTGAGACACAGAACAACACACGCCCACAGAAAACACCACCACCTCCACACGACCAGCCTCTGTGCCTGTCTGTTGCCAGCGTGAAGAGGACACTCATCACCATCAACGCCCGGAAAGCAGCTGGTCCGGACAACATCCCTGGTAGTGCGCTGAAAGACTGCGCAGAGGAGCTGAAGAATGTCTTCACAGACATCTTTAACACCTCCCTGAGGCAAGCCACTGTCCCATCATGTTTCAAGACTGCCACCATCATACCTGTACCAAAGAAACCATCTCCAGCTTGTTTCAATGACTACCGCCCCGTGGCACTGACACCCATTATTATGAAGTGCTTTGAACGACTAGTCATGTCACACATCAAATCCACCCGACCCCCCACTCTGGACCCATACCAGTTCGCATACAGAGCGAAACGATCCACAGAGGATGCAATCTGCTCTGCCCTCCACCCAGCCCTAACTCATCTGGACAAGAAAGACTCATATGTGAGAATGCTGTTCATAGACTTTAGCTCAGCATTCAACACCATAATACCACAACAACTCATCTGTAAACTGGACAGACTGGGCCTCAGCACCTCCCTTTGCAACTGGCTGCTGGATTTCCTCAGCCAGAGGCCGCAAGTGGTGCGTGTGGGCAACAAGGTCTCAAACAGCATCACCCTGAGCACGGGGCTCCACAAGGCTGTGTGCTCAGTCCTCTGCTCTTTACCCTGCTGAAACATGACTGCGCACCAACCCACAGCTCCAACCACCTTGTGAAGTTTGCGGACAACACAACGCTGGTGGGGCTCATCACCAAGGACGATGAGACCCACTACAGGAAAGAGGTTGAGCTCCTGACCACTTGGTGCAGAGACAACAACCTCCTGCTAAATGTTAGCAAGACCAAGGAGATCATTGTCAACTTCCAGAGAGGCCACAACAACTTCCCCCCATTGACCATCGACGGCGCTGCGGTGGAGAGAGTGAGCAGCACGAAGTTCCTGGGGGTGCACATCAGGGAGGACCTCTCCTGGACCACCAACACAGCTTCACTGGCCAAGAAAGCACAACAGCGCCTCTACTTCCTGCGCAAACTCAAGCGGGCAAGTGCTCCACCACCCATCCTGATCACATTCTACAGAAGAACTATTGAAAGCTTCCTCTCCAGCTGTATCACTGTGTGGGGCGGTAGCTGCACTGACTATAACAGGAACGCTCTACAGTGCATTGTGAGAACGGCTGAGAGGATAGTTGGTGCACCACTCCCCTCCGTGCAAGACATTTACACCACTCGCCTCACCCACAAAGCCATCACAATTGTCAACGACGCAACCCACCCCGCGCACTGTCTGTTCAGCCTCCTGCCCTCTGGAAAGAGATACAGAAGTCTCCGCTCCCGCACTACCAGGCTCACCAACAGCTTCGTCTACCAGGCTGTGAGACTGCTGAACTCTCTTCCCTCACAGATCCCAGCCAGCAGAGTCACCAGTGTGACAGGAGTATAGTATGTATTTTTATGTCTTTTCTGAGTGTTTCGTGACACTGTGTACTATTCTTGTGTAACAGAGATAAAGAAATATTTCCACGGGTAGCTCGCTTCCCCGATTGCCGTCTGATCACTGGTAAATCAACCCGTTAAGCTTGACTAGCATCAATCGCTAACAGTCTAAAATAAGCTTTTAAAATGGTAGAGCGTCGCTGCAGCACGAACTGCATATGCTATTAGTCCGAAAGATTAACGCGAACATGTCACGAACGTGTGGTTCCTCGGACTGGTCAATTCTAAGAGAATTAGACCACAAAGTCCTGTTTAGCTAACAGGCCCCGCTAGCTTAGCACAGCCAGCTTCTAACTAGTAAACTCGGTTTAGATGGTCGATACGCACGTTTCCGACAACCTGTCAAGCCGTCTGACGCAGCGTTTCTGTCCAAGGACAAACTCCGACATTGTTCGAGTAGTTTTAAGTGGTGGTTTTTGCACTTTTGTGTAAAAAAAAAAAGTTCTCCGGTGACATCATCCAGACTCGCCGCCATTTCGTGTGGGGAGGAGCGAACACACGGGTGACGTTAGTACCCCCGCCCGAAACCCACCATCGGCGCGCTGCCACCATCTAGTGAGAATTTCTGTTCCTCACATTCCCTTTGGTGAAAAGCCTAATTTCTGATTAAAATCATGTCAGAAGGGGAACAATTGTGTCTTCCCTCAGTGGGCAGACAGGTCATTGACGCTGTAGAATCTTGTGTAGGTCTTACCAGTATGACTGTTCAGGGTTTTGATGACGGTTTGCAGAACTGTTCAGCTACTGAGCTGATGGATATGTTACTGACACATGTGGGAAGTCTGCCCAGAGAAGGTGAGAAAAGCCAGCAGCCCGCACAGAGAACCTGGTGGAATTTGCTGTCTTACTCTCTCACCTCTGGGACAAAGAGGTTATTGCGCACATGGAGATACAAGAGAGAAAGTGCACACTTTCTGACCAACCGCAAAGAGGAGGAGGCTGTGGTTTTGACTCTGACGAGGAACGGTACAGCGAGGAGCTGATGGAAGCTCGGAAACAGCTGAGTGAAGCTCAGACAGAAATTGCTAATTTGTTGCATAACAAGATTCAGTTGGAGGGTAAAACTGCTACCTTGGAGAATGAGAAGTGTGCATTAAAGGTTAATGTCATTACCTCTGCATCTCGGGTACGTAACCGAGAAGATGAAATTGAGGATTTAAAATCACAGATTTCTGCACTCACAGGAGAAAGGGGGACCCCTTTACTCCACCGACCTCCACCAACTCCATCACCTCCTCCACCTCCGGCTGTTGCTACAGTTGCTGCTCCACCGGCTGCTATTGCAGCTAGTGGGGTTGCACCTGCTGCAGCTGGGGTGGGACCAGCACCTCAGTTACCTCTGGCTTCTCAGCCAGGCCAGTTTGCTCCACCTCCAGTGCCTCAGGCTACCTGGTTCCTCAGCCAGGCCACTTTTATCCACCTCCAGCTCACCAGTTCCCACCTGCAGCTCATACATATGTGCCTGCAGCTTTTTACACACCTTCTAGTTGCACAGCAACAATACCCTCCTGCTGCAACTGCTGGTGCTGCTTCAATGGTTGTGCCAGCTTCCCAGCCAGTCCAACCTAACGCACCTGTGCCCATATCTGACATCCACAGGATGTCTCGAAGCGTCAAGAAATTCAACCCTCAACCAGGTAATTCATACTCGGTTGACACATACCTGAGTGACCTCCAACATCACTTTCAGCAATGTCCGGGAATGACCTTGGAGGACAAGATCTTTGTGATAAGGTTAACCTCTGATGCCGTGAAGCGTAATTTGATCGCAAATGATTACGACAAGCTGGAAGCTGCAATTCGGAAAGAGTACACTTATGATGCTAAGGAGACTGGTTTGTCAGTCAAACAGGGTCGTACTGAAGACCCACAAGCCTTCTATCAAAGCCTCTTCGACGCATACTTTGGTACAGAATGTAAGGACGGGATGGAAGAGGAAAAAGCTTTCAAGAAAATCTTTCTTTAGAATCTACATGCCCAGTATAGCCCATACATGAGTACAGTGGACCTTAAAACCACACCCATGGATGGGCCCAGAAGAATGGCGAGTTGTGCCTTTACACAGTTTGGCAAATCCAGTAAGAGTTTGCACACTCCATCAGTTCTGGCGGTGGAGGCAAACCCCTCCTCGCTGCGACTCAAGGGGACTGCATCAGGGACTCATAAAAATAAAAACTGCAACAATGGGTCTAAACAACAGGCCCAGAAATCCAATAACAACTCCAAGCCAAAAGGCTTTCCAAATAACAAGCCTCCAAATCCAAATAGAACCCGGACCCCTCCACCGGCTCGTGGAGGGGACCCAAGTCACCACGACTCGGCCGTGATAAACATCGTGTTTCTTTTAAAGAAAAAGGGGGTTCATCAGGCTCCTTCAGGAGAGAGTCACCTCGTCCAGGCGAGAGATGCACTCCTTCTAGCCAAAATTCACCGCGTAGTGCTCGCAAGGACTACAGTCCTGCCCCAAGGCCAAGAACTGATTCTGGGAGTCGGTGTCCTGGAAAAATTCACACCCTGGGAGCCACACTTCTTGACCTGTTGAAAGATTCGACAGAAGGTGAGTCGGTTCTGTGCATCTCTGCGGTAGAACCTCCTCAACCTGCCTGTGGCTCGGTTGTGGAAGCAGGTCCTGCAGAGGCGAAGCCTGCCACAACAGTGCATTCACCGACACCTGAGGTCTCGACGAGGCCTGCTGTGGTCGCTTCCGTCAGCGCTAGTCCTCTAGCACCCACGGAACCTGCCACCGGACCTGGCCAACCTAGCTCACTGATCAGACTTCCACGAAGGGTTCTCTGCAGTATCATCTGTAATGGTCCTATTAATAAACCTCAAATTCCAGTGACGCTGGAGCGGGCACTGGACTGTGAGGGTGTCTTGGACTCTGGTTCAGATTTCGCCATTATGTCCATCTTTCTCTGGGAGCAGGTCTGCATGGCTGCAGCTGCACAGGGTCGCGTCTTTGGACTCACGCCCTGTTCTGTGGACATCCATCCATTCTCTTCAGGCCAAATGCCCTTGTCAAACGTGGTGTCCATCAACTTCACAGTGGGAGACATGTTTGTGAGCCATCCAGTGTTTGTAACTAACGTTGAAGCGTTTCCCTTCATGTTGGGAGGGAACCTGCTCCAAAGGCTGTCATTTCACTCAGTAATTGGACACTCCAAACTCGGTTGACTCAACCGACGCCCTTGGCATCCCTTGAGCACCTTATTACCTTTTCTATGTTTGTGTGTGTGCAAGGTTGTCTTTCCTGTTTATACATGACATGCAGACTTGGGTGATTTGAGATGGCCATGCTGTGGGTTCCTGAAGTCAGGTAATCAGTTAGTTAACAGTAGATGGGTTTAGTCCACATATAACTGTTAGCCAAATTTGTTTTTATTTTCACTAATCTTAATTCCTTATGGGTACAGTTACATGTAGGTTGATTACTAACTTCACTGATTTACATTTTTAGTGCTCTTTGACACTCATATATCTATCGTTTTTATAGAATTTTACTACAGTGATTAAGTTTTGAAAACTTTATGATTAACTTTGTTAATTTACCATTATGGGCTACAACCATTTTTGCCCTTCACTTTGATTACATTTTTACTTAGTGCAGTGATTTATCCCATATGCAGTATAGGGTTTTATTAATTTTATTCTTTTTGCACCACTTTTTCTAGTACACGTACTTTATTGCATCCATTTCTTCACTTAAAGGTGCATTATGGAAGTTTGACAGCCAAAACATGTATAGAAATAATAAATGTCTTCTTCATACATTCTCCTGCAATGTCCTGGTCCTGTAGAATGAGCCCTGGCATTTTTACTGTGATTGCCTGTTTTTCTGTAAAATCACAGAAAAAGAGAGATGCTCGGGTCGAGCAGGCTGCTTCATGCGCGTTCACGCTCAGGCATCGCCCTCCGAACCGTTCTCTGAACATTGTTTCAGCTGTCATCAAGGATATAAATGTTACAGATACAGAAGATGTCACTGGTGGTTTAGCTCGCCTAGTAAAACTTCAGGCTTTCGTGCAGAAAACCCGGGCTCAATTCTGGATGTGAACATAGTTATTTTAGAGTTTCTTTTTTACATTAATGATATTTTTTTTACAGTAAGATGCCCAAATTTTTATTTGAGACTCGCAGAACGGCATTGAATTCACAGATAAAAAAGATGTGGGTTCAACTTTCATTTTGGAACCATTTTTCAAGCAAGGGAAGGGAATGATCTGAGCATGCAGGAGGACTGACCCATCATAAAACTTTGTCGGCTGTGCTGAAGAGAAAGGTACAGAACCACATTATTTAATTAATTTGCTGCGTGTTCTCCTGTCCTCTGGGCCACACACACACACACACACACACACACACACACACACACACACACACACACACACACACACACAAGGGACTGTCTCAGCTGTTATTTTCGTCAAGGAGTGTGCACGTACAGCATGCGCGCCTCGTGCACGAGCCTCCTATTGAAGCTGCCGTTACGCTTTTGGCCTGAGGGGGCAATCGCGAGCATAAAAATTCAAAACTCTGTGAAGTCCCTTTAAAACGCTAATTCACATAATTGCTTCACATAGTACATGCAGGTACGCACAGTGCCAGGTTTCTTTTTGTTTATTAATTTGCATTAGACGTCATTTTGTTGTGTCTACATTGAAGTGCCCTGTGCTGTGCTCTCTCTCCTCTGCTGAGTTTTGTCGATGATCCTCGATTCCTGGGGGTGGACCTCTGATTCGTCATCGGATTCTACTCCTCCTGATTGGTGTTCCGGCTCGTAGGACCTGGACATACGTGAATTCCGGCATGGTTGCTGGGAAACTTCGCTCGCTGGGACCTGACCTACCTGCTGCTCTTTCCTAAACTGGATCACGATAAGTGCAATTACAAAGATCAATGTGCTATTTTGGAAGTATTCCCTACCCGTGGAGATATGAAGTTTTGCTCCTGCTTCAAATTATTACTTCCACAGGGATATCTTGATAATCTGCTGACTTGTGTGCTTTCCGAGGGATTATGCGAGACTTCTTCGGAGTGGGGTTCGTACCTCACCACTTTTGGCCTCTTCCTGGGAAACTACACTCTTCCTGGGGAATTGCACCCTGCTCTATCATTGGAGTCCTTCAAGACTCTGGTTTGTTCAATGTCAGGTGGTCTCTGAACGGACCACCGTGCCCTTGAAAATGGGGGTATGTAACGTGATGACGGAGCTATTCCACCGAAGGTTATTTACCCTCTCTCCTCAGCTGTCTCTGACACAGAACTAATCTGCATGAGACTGCCCCAAGGTCATGCATTTGCTTCTAAACTGCTTCCTTTCCAGCCCAAGAGAAGAATGAAGACAAAGGACTCTTTCTTTTTAATAAATCAAAGAACTCTATTTTTCATAAAGCTAATCAAACAAAGTGTTAGTCAATAACATATTGTTGACCAATCTGTGAAATGACAATGTTATGATTACCGCGTTTGGATCCTCATCTGATCACCGCCTCGCTGCCCGGCACGCTCTTGACAGAATGACATGACCACTTAAAGGATCCAGCGGGGAGATTCTTCCCTGGGAGTGCCTGCTCCAGTGGCTTACCCCGACCTACCAGCCGGCTTCTCCCTGTCCAGCCCCAGCTCCGCCTCGCCGCCGCCGGCGTCCCTGACCGTCAGCCTCGGCGTTCCTCGCCGGCCTTCCGGAACCGGATGGGAGTTTGGATGGGGAGACGCTCCTGGATCGCTCCGGCTTCGAGGCTGGCTTTCTGTTACCCGGGAGTCGGTCCATGGTGTGGGGAAAGGCGCCGGACTCCACCACCATCCGGCGTCTCGGGACGGAGTTGTGAGCTCAGTTCTGCCCCTGCCCGGCGCGGCAGTTCGGACACGCCCCCGGCCAGACCACCAGTCCCGTCTCCTGCCAAACCGGCGCCTCCGTCGTCTGCAGGGGGTGGAGCAGCACTCGCAGCCCAGCTGATAGAGCTCCAGGCGGAGCTCAGCCGGTTCCGCCAGCTCATCAGCCTCCAGGAGTCTCACCTGGATGCTCTAACCTCCCCGAACCGCCAGGAGAGGGTCTCGGGCCAGCATGCAGCTTCCTCGTTTCTGGGCCAGAGGATTAAGCCTGGGGTTCACCCAGCGGAGCTCGCCGGTCTCCGGGCTGAGCTGGTCCAGCTCCATCAGACGCTCAGCCTCAGGGAGCTACAGCTGGACAATCTGTCCTCCCTCCTCTCATCATTCCCAGCACCACCAGTCCTCACACAGTCCGTTCCAGCGGTGGCCCCGGTGGACGCACCGCCTCCTGTTCCAGCGGTGGTCCCGGAGGTCGCACCGCCTCCTGTTCCAGCGGTGGTCCCGGAGGTCGCACCGCATACAGTCCAGCCTGTCCAGGCAGCTCTCCCCGCTGCGGCTCTGCCTCCGGCCCATAAGCTGACGGATCGGGCCCAGAAGCAGACGGTACCGGCCCATAAGCTGACGGATCGGGCTCAGAAGCAGAGGGTACCGGCCCGGAAGCAGATGATACCGGATCCGGTCCAAAAATCGGCGGTCCAGAAGTCGAAGGACCAGAAGCCGACTCTCCCAGACAGAAGCCGACTCCCCCAGACCAAAAGCAGATGAATCCGGTTCTGGTCCAGAGGTCGACGGTCCAGAAGCCGGCGGCTCAGAGACCGGTGGTCCAGACACCGGAGGACCCCAAGCCAAGGGTCGACGCTTCCAAGTCAAGGGTCGACGCCTCCAAGCCAAGGGTCGACGCCTCCAGTCCAAGGGTCGACTCCTCCAGTCCAAGGATCGACGCCTCCAAGCCAAGGGTCGACTCCTCCAGTCCAAGGGTCGATGCCTCCAGCCCAAGGGTCGACGCCTCCTCTGAAGTCGACTCCTCCAAAGTCGTCTCTGAAGTTGACGCCTCCGAAGTCGTCTCTGAAGTCGACGCGTCCGAAGTCGTCTCTGAAGTCGACGCGTCCGAAGTCGTCTCTGAAGTCGACGTGTCCTAAGTCGTCTCTGAAGTCGACATGTCCGAAGTCGTCTCCGAAGTCGACGTGTCCGAAGTCGACGTGTCCGAAGTCGTCTCTGAAGTCGAAGTGTCCGAAGTCGTCTCCGAAGTCGACGTCTCTGAGGTCGACCTGTCCGAAGTCGACGTCTCCGAAGTCGACGTCTCCCCTGAAGCTGCCTTATCCACCCTAGAGGTCGACACTCCCTGCAGTCTAGAGGTTGACACTCTCTCCAGTCTAGAGGACGATGCTCTCTCCAGTCTAGAGGACAACGCTCCCTCCTGTCCAGAAGACGACTGTTACAGCTGTTGCTGTTTACCTCAGAAAACAGACACTGCAGAGGACAATCAGTGCATTGCCTCCTCCTCCTACCATCCCATGAAGTAATTTTAGTGGCATGTGCTTTTTGCAAACAGGTTTTATTCATAGGATTTTAAGATGTGTGGTCAGCTGTGTCCTCTCAGGTATTGTGAGTATGTCCCTTTTGTTTTATTCTGTTGTGCTTGTTAAATTTTAAAGTGAACAGAGTGAATTCCCTATAGGCTGTAGGAGCGCACCCTCTTTAGGATGCGTTCTGGTTTTTTGTTTTTCTAGAGTTGGGGTGATGGAGGTTAGCGTTGGTGGAAATTCTACCATCTCGGGAGCACCCCAGGGATTTGGAGGGATGGGCTATCCTGTCCGCTGGTCCGTTTGTGCTTAATCGGCCCACCTCTACGCCCCATGAAGACTAGGGTGGAGATCAGCTAGGACTCCTTCAATTAGCTAGAGGGAATTCTTGTTGGACAAAAGACCTGGGAGTGTTTGTGATAAAAGCCATGGAGGACAAACGTGAAAGAAAAACATTTTGTGGTTGAACTTGTGTTAATTTTTTCTTTCTTTTAAGGGAGGAAGTGTTACAGCTGTTGCTGTTTACCTCAGAAAACAGACACTGCAGAGGACAATCAGTGCATTGCCTCCTCCTCCTACCTGCACAGCTGCACTCACTTGGGCTGATCACCTGCTGAGCAGCATAAAAGGGAGAGCTGCCAGGAGGAAGGGAGAGACGGGATCTGTGGCAGTTCTCTCATGTGCTCCATTTATTGGTGTTTTAATGGCTTTTAAATGGGTTTTAGTTCTTTAAGCTTAGAGAAGCTTAAGAGCTTTTAGAGGTTTTTAACAGACCAGGGACCAGAGTGCTGGTTACCTCTTGGCTCCCAAACTTGTGTTTAAGTCAGTGGACTTTGTTTTGTGAATGTTTGGGAGCATTCGATGTCTGTTTTAAACGTAAACCCTTGGCCATTTTAACAATGTGTTTAAGTACTATTAGATTTGGAGCTTTTTGTCATTTAAAAATCCTTTTAATAAAATCAATGTTTACAATTTCCACAACTGAAACACATGCCTCTGTGTTACTCCCCGTCCTTCTGCATACCCACCAATAGAGGACGTAACAACGACGCTCCCTCCTGTCCAGAGGACGACGTCCCCTCTGGTCCGACGTCTCCGGTTCCGATGGTGGTTCTGAAGGTCGCTCCGGCCCAGCCTGCAGAGACTTTGTCACTGGCCCAGCCTGCAGAGACTTTGTCACTGGCCCAGCCTGCAGAGCTCCTCTATCGTAGACGCCGGGCCCCAAGAGCCCATTGTCGCCTCCTTTTCTGCCGCAGGCGCAGGCCCCCGGACTCTGCTGATCCCTGCCGCCTCTCCATCGCTCCCTCGGTTCCTCTGGGTCCCCCTCCTCCCGCCCTGCTCCCTGTTCCTGTGGGCGTTTGGGATCCGCCCTTTGGCGGGGGGTACTGTCACACCCTGTCCTGTCTTCTCTTAGGTTTTAGTCTGTGTCTCTGTTAATTCCCACCTGCCTCTTGTTTCCCAATCACCATAGCTCCCGCTCCTCGAGCATTTAATCCCCTTCTGTTCTGTGTTCCATGTCGTGTCATTGTTTCAGTTGTCCAGCGTGCTTCATTAATAAACTAATGGTACAAGTACCTACCTGTTTGCCTTCTTCCTCCTCGCGTTTGGATCCTTATCTGATCACCGCCTCGCTGCCCGGCACACTCGTGACACATCCAGGATGGGAAGCAGGCTGTGATCTCCGTGGATAAACTGTTTGTTGACGGTAAGATCTACAAAGAACGAGGAGTAACAGACTGGCTTTATTAGACAAACATCAGGTACAACTTTATTATTATTGTAGTGGAATGAAGAGTATTACAATTTAATTAATGACCAGAGATATTAATGATCCATACCTGGCATGGACCCCATCTCTGGACCTGGGCTTTTAAAATCAGAAGAGTGGTCCTTTTTATTACAGGGACATTTAATACACTTTGCATGAACTGAGAGACAAGAGAAGAGAGAGAGAGACCTCCAAACGTTTAAGAAACATTTATTATCTAAATTATTTAAACAGTTTAACAGGACTAACTCTCTAGTGATGGATGTTGATGGAATGGAATGTGAGGTGGAGTGTGTGTTGGTGCGATGTCAGTTCAGAACCTCCGTTCTGGAGAAGCGAGTCTGATTGGGAGATGATGTTTTGCTCCTAACTGATCAACATTTGAACCGTGGTCAGAAAACACATGAGACGCTATCTGTGTCGTTCCACATTACCCGTCAGGGACTCCCGTCTTAGATCAGGCTGCCAGGTCCACAGACCCTCCTCTGTACTGGAGCCGATGAAACAGCGTTCTCAGCATGACAAACCAGTCTATGGATTGTCTCCAGGTAAAAAGTGGCAGGTGTTTCACAGCGTCAAAGGGACCCCCCTCTGGGTCAGCGAGTTCAGCTTTTATTCTGAAGGAACCGTTGTTTTGTTGATAACAACGACAGGATTTCCCAGCTTAAAAGTAAAACGTACAGATGGCTGGTCCGTACTTCACTGAGCAATGATGGACATCAGAGGATCTTGAGAGCTGGCTGAATACTGAACTCAAAAAGCCGTTGTTCTGACTTATTAATCTTGGTGTTTACGATTGTGGACGAATCACAGCTGACAGATTAAATAATCACCACAGAGACTCTGCCACGCTTCAGAGTGAAGGTTCTGATTGGATTTGCGACCGGAATGTGTCATGATTATTTATCTTGTATGTCAGGTGACTAGTGGCTATAATACGTCATTTCCTTATTAAACTTTAATCATAAAATTGTGATTTCACAGATTGGTCGCATGGTTATTATTGACTAACAGTTGTTTTCATTAGCTTTATTAAAATAGAGTTCTTTGATTAATTAAAGGAAAAGAGTTCATTCTTCGTTCTTCTGTCTTCACTGCTGGAATGTAAACGTTAGAAGTGAATGCATGACCTTGAGGCTGTTTCATGCACACTGACACTGAGTCAAACAGAACAGCTGTTAGAGGGGAGAAATGGTTCCTTCATCACGTTACATTATTAAAAGCACTCACTGGGTTTGAACATGTCAGGATTTATAGCTGCTAGATCCGTTTAGAAATGTTCACCTGTTCCCTCACCACCTCATACCGACAACACGTTTTCTTTTCTTTCTTCTTTTTTCCTTTTCTTAACCTTTATAATTCCTTTCTTTCCCTTCTTTTATTTGCTTCTGGATCTTTACATCTGCATGGCACAATTGGCTTCTTCTTTTCTTTTTAGTTTTTTTTCTCTCTTTCCACACTTCAGCACACAACGTGCGCGCGAACGCATGCACACACGCACAGACACACACACACACAAACACACACACACATAGACTCCATACGCACAGTCACACGAATAAGTAGCCTAAGGCGTTTCATTGCACAATCAAAACACTGTTGGGCTTGTCTTGTTATTATTATTATTATTATTAATATTTTATTTTTTTATTATAATTTGTTTATACTTTATCATTATCAGCATTAATATCTTTATATTAATATTGTATAAAAAATATTATTATTTTTTGCTACTATTATTTTTTTTATTAATGTTGCAAATAATAATAATAATGATTATAATAATACCCTTATTATTTACTCTCTATTCTTTACAATAAGATTAATGTATGCATTTAATTACTTATTTTATTTTCATACACATGAAGGCGTCATTTATAGCTACTGTACTTTAGTGGACAGCGCCTTGTTTGGTTGTAATGCCTTGTGAATGCGCTCTATAATTTTTTTTTTCAATCTTTTATTTTCATTTATTGACATTAAAATAAAAATACAGTCAGAACTAAATTGCTGCATGCCAAAATGAAAAAGGGGACAGAACCTTTTTCCAGAACTGCGCTGCTCTGGGTGGCTGCATGTTGGAGTAGCTCTGTTGACTATATGTAAGTTTTGCCTTTTCTTGGACATTTTTTCTTCTAGTTTCTCAAGAAAAACTGTATTTTTTGACACTTTACTTTTCTGTTTCTGGTGCTGTGAAGCTTGGAGGATTTTTACAGCAATTTGTTTTACTTTTTTTTACTTTTTGAGCATTTGTTATGATGCGTAACCATGGTAACAAGTTGGTTTACAATCGGGAGCAGCTGATTAACATTGGAAAGGCTGAAATAATACCTCAACTGAAGCCACGAATCCCAATTGAGCTAAAACGCAAGAACCATGGGTGCAGAGCGGGAGCAAAACAGAGACAGAGAAAGCAAAAATTCAAACCATCTCTTCCATCGATCATGATGGAGCAGGGACCTGAAAAGGCTCAACAGCCCACAAAAATTGGTTCTGTTCTGGGGACGACTGTGGAACCGCTGGAGGAGATAATGCAAAGAAGGATTCTCCAGAGAATCAAGAACATGATGGACAACCCTGAGCGTTCTCTTCACAAGACTGTCCGACAACGGAAGAGTGTCTTCAGTCAGAGGCTTCTTCAGTTTGGCTGCAACACTGACCGCTACTGGAGATCCTTCCTGCCAACAGCCATTGTAATATACAACAACGCTTTGATGACTTTATTATTATTATTCTGAGATACTACAGCAATCAGTTTCCCTCTGGGATTAATAAAGTATTTTTGAATTGAATTGAAAGAAAGAAGAAAAACTTATGTTGTCTGCCCCTTTTAACTAAAATAGCATTAATACAAATGAAATAATCATATGATTCTTAAAGAAATTGAACAATATAGTTCCTGGACCTGTTGGCCGACAAAATCTCAACCCATGAATTTGAGAAAAAAATAGAAAAAGAAAACAATTTACACAGAAAGAAGCATTAAGTTACAGATCTATATACATACATATATACACATACAAGCACATACTAGGTTAATATTTTGTTCCTTTAATCCCCCCCACCCCCCTCCCCTCACACATTTATGTAACGGATCTATATAAGTTAATCATTTTATTTTTTTATCTCTTTTTTGAACGTCAATATTGTTTTTGCATTCTTGAGTTCAGTATTTAATTTATTCCACAATTTAACTCCATATATGGAGACACAATGTTCCTTTATGAGTATCCGATGTCTAGGTATATTAAATAATTCATGTCCCTTTAAATCATATTTGCTATGTCTTTTTGAAAATCGTTTAATTAATCCTGCAGGTACGTTCCTTTTGTTTGCATTATACATACATTTTAAAATATTGTAGTCCACCAGATCATAGAATTTTAGTGTTTTTAATTTAATAAATAATGGATTGGACAGATCTCTGTAGTTGCTCCTTGTGATAATAAAATTGGATTGGATTGGATACTCACACACACATCTATGGGTGCACTAAGGTTTGTCTCATGGAACGTACATGGAGCTGGCTCCAGAGAGAAGATTAAAAATTTTTGATCAGCTAAAGAGAGTGCAAGCAGACGTAATATTGTTACAAGAGACTCATAGATCTGCCACACCTGCAGATGAACTTAAAACACCTGAGTTTCCCAGCATGTTCTCTGCCTGCTATAACTCTAGGCAAAGAGGTGTAGCCATTTTAATACACAAAAACATCAATTTCACAGTAATGGACACAATTTCAGATCCAGAAATGGTCAGTTTTTCATCTACAGTTGACCTCTCCAGTATCCGGTCATATGGAGACATAAGTCTTAACTGGAACCTTTAATCTCCAAGAAAGATACTGTTGCTTGGCCAAGGTCCCTCTCAAGTTTCCTCTTACCTTTATCTGCTTTGCTTCACACAACAAGAAGAATGAACTTGATGATGCAATGAAATACATAAATAATCATATGGTTGAAAAAACAATAATGGCTGAAGAATAATAACAATGTTTTGATTAATCTGTGCTTAAATGACTGAAGTTGAAATGAATATTATTATGTTATGATCAGAAACGTTTGACTCATCAAGTGAATCACTATCTACTGACAGCTCAAGCACTCACACACATGACGATGACAAGGTGGAAGTTATCTCATGACACACTGCTTTCTGGTCCACAGAATCCTTTATTACTCCTTAATAAAGGATTTTACGTTTTTTCCACCTCCTGCCTCGTGTCTCAGGTTCTGCATCTAGGGTCCTAACCTTCCTCTAAACCCACATCCTGACACAGAGACTCCTATTTCAACTGGTGAAGAACCAGCTCACCCTTTTATCTGCTTTCCCCGTTTTTGCTGTTGACAGAAATGTTTTAGAATAAAAGGCTTTAAAAATGCTTTCTTTCACACCAACCACTTTCTTGGTACCATAAATAGTAACATATCTACTGATCTTTAAATCTTTGAGGCCACATGGGGTTTGGTACCGTGCTGAAGGACACTACCTGGAAATCTTCTCAGCTCAGAAGTCCGAAGGAAAAAATACAAGATCCTTTTCAGGAGAAGTTTGAGCACAATTTGTAAATAAAATAATAGATGAACTGAAGAAGAAATCAACTTCTTGGGTTAACTTTTGCTTGATAACAGGTTTGTAGTTGGATTGAGCTGGGCTTTGCTAACTTGGCCGAAGTCGAGCTATAGGCGAGAGAGCGTCTCTCTCAAACCGGTCACTCTGAGGGACATCGCTGTCCACTTTAAAGAAGTGTGAATAATAAACTAACCATCTGCCTTCAGAAGGAGTCGGACACACACAGATGGTTTCTGTTATTTGATCAGCAAACATATGTTGATCTGCAGGCCTCCACATGTCACAATGATCCTTTCAGCCTCAGTTACTAATAATATAACAATTATGTGGATTTGATTTGCTCGTTTATTCTTTTTTATTTATTTTTGTTGCTATCTGGGCTTTTACATTTCTGATGAATCAGTAGTAACCAAGTGTAACCAGTATTTGCTGAACAAATTAGCTGTCCTACTGACGAGGATGCTGTTTTTTTTACTGTAAACGTGCCACTTCTAATGAGGTTGTCACTCCTGGATGAGTTTTAAAGCAGCTAAGACCAAAGTGCATATGTCCACCTTCTCAACATCTGTGTTGGGTTTGAACAGATTAGACAAGATTAATTATGGACAGAATGAACTTGCCTCTGGGAATTTGTTTCAAGTAATTAGCCAATAAAACCACTAGTTATTGGCAGTAGCGGTTTTAGGCATGGGCAGACAGGGCAGTTGCCTGGGGCGGCATTTTTTCATGACACAAAAGGGGCGCACAAGCGCTGAGTAAAAAATAAAAAAGAAAGAAATCTGCGCCGCACCGAGGTTTTCTATTATCTGTCATATGACAGTGTCTGGAATGGAAACGGCAAGTTGGCGCCCCCTGCAGCTGCAGGCGCTCCTGCTGAGGGTTCAGGTGCACCATGTGTGTATGAGGAAGAGGAAGGGGAGGGGTGCGGCGGGGGAATTCACCTCTGGGTCTTTCCCAAATGAAATGAGCGGGTAGGGGTTAGGGTTAGTTAGTTGTTTAGTCCTGACTAAAGGAAACTTACTGAGTCAGGAGCTAAACAGAAGAGATGAACATAAAAAGGCTAAAACCACCAGGTGCCTGATTCAGGGGGAAAAAAAGAAAAAAGAGGAGAAAGATAAAGGTATGTAGCTCTCATGATGCATGTTTTCAGTTTTTTGAACCAGTTAACTGGGATTTTAACGGTTACATTCGGTCAGCTAGTTGCTAACAGAGGTAATAGGGCTGAAATATTGAAACGGATATTCAAATGGTTCGAATAATTCCTTGAATGGTTTTTTACTGATTCAAACTAGGATTTGTTAAATGCTCGCTGCAGCCCGTGGCCTGCCTGAACAACAACAAACACATGTTGATCATGTTCACATAATAATAAATAAAACAACTGTACAAGCAGAAGAAAACACCCCAGTCACCACTAACTATCCTGTTTATTTATTGCAGATGGCTGCACTGATTATTTTTTACATGATTTGTTCTGTAAAAGTTGGCGTTTTTGTTAGTCTACAGTTTTTTATGTCAGTTTAAATTACAATTTCAGAGGCAATTCTAAAATATCATGGATCATGAGATCTATTGGAGATCTACCCCAACTTTTGGACTGCTCTGCCAGTCACTGTGGCTCCAGCTGAGAGGAGCTTTTCAAAACTTGATCAAGTCATACCTGAGGTCACCTATGTTTCAGGGGCGGCTCACTCACCTGGCTCTGATTAGTATCAATCACTCAGTAGGGGAGCAGATTTCATATGATGACATCATTGATGACGTTGCATCAAGGTTAGGTTTTAAGTTTAGTTTGTGTTTTCTGTTCTTAGTGCAATGCTGTAGTGATTATCTTTAGTTTGTTATGTGTGAAATATTTTTCCATTTAGGATATTTATTATTTATTATGTTCATATATTCTTAATATTTAGTTATTGTTTGTTTTTGTATATTTGATTCTATATATTTTGATACAGTATATAATGTATATTGCTTTACATTCTGACAACTTCATAGTAATTAATGTAAATATGTGCAACTTAGAAAAATGAATGTTCAATAGTAGCTCTAATAAAACATGCCTGATTGTAGAAAACATGCGTGTGTTCGTGCAGGTGGGGTGGTGGTGGGGGTGGGGGGGGGCGCTCAAGGGGGGCCTCGCCCGGGGAGTAATTCCATGTAGAACCGCCACTGGTTATTGGGTTAAATGTTATTAATTGAAAGCATTATTTCATGTTACATATGTCTTTATTCTTCTGCTCAAATTTCAACTAAAGATGCTTGTTTTCTTTAATGATTCACTTCTTTCTGTGCCTTCATGATAGTGTGCCATGCAGAGCTCATTGTCATGATCCCAAAGGAATTGTCAATGGCCTCATATCATCCAGTCATACCAGCTGGGAAATGAGTCAGGGGAACGCTGGAAGCTGGTTATGTGGATCCCAAAGGCCTCTGTTGCAGAGGACTGCTCTGACACAAGTACATTTACTTGTGTTTTCTGCCAGTTATTTCCTTCCAATCTCCCCATCAGAGCTCTGAGGCTGAGTACCCCGGCCTGTAAGCTACTGGAACAGGAGGAAAGCATTAAACAGTTTCCTGCCTCTGATAACACAAATCTCTCTAATTGGGTTACTTTGTTATTTCTGACTTTGCAGCGGAAGTCAGCCACTCAGGACAGACAGTGAGCTGCTGGAAGTCCTGCAGACAAACCCTCCAGACTCATCTTGTACCTTTCTAATCTTCTGTGTGAGACGTCACCGCTGGTAATGGTGGATTTGTGTTATTAGTTCAACACCATGAAAATTAGCTTTCAGTTGCATTTAAATCATGTTTGCAATCTCTGCAGACTCATTAGATGGATGACAAAATGTTAAGTTAATTTCTAAAAGACTTAAATCCTATTGGTGTGCAGCTTACTGTAGCGTCACACTTTATTACGTGACAACTGCAAATTAATTATGACCAATAAGATGTGATTATTCCATAAAAATATGAAATATCAAACTGATTGATCTTTGAATGTTTAATCAGAACAATCTAGGGTCCTTTGCTTGTTCACGGACCATAAACACACTTTGTATTAATTCAGACAGAGTCAAGTATACAGTTAAACATTTTTATTCTTTTCTATTCTATTCTTTATTCTATGCGTGCAGGATGGCGCCGCAGATGGCAGCCTCGGTACATTGCTCTCTTTTGTTTGTGTTGTTTTTGTATATTTTTTGGAAATCAGCGATGCAAAACGGATTACTTTCAGTAGAGATGAACTACTGGGTATCAGGCAACAAACCACAGAGACGGATTTTCAAAAATTTGAGGACCCGGGGAGTTTATTGGAAGTTTTGATCGGAGGAACTGCTGTTTGTTGGAGAAGGAAGCGCAGGAGGGGTAAACGAGCAGGATCGCTGGTGAGACTCCGCCAACGGGGATTTCGTATGCCTCTCCCAGCAATGCACCTAGCGAACGTCCGATCCCTACCTAATAAAATGGACGAGCTGCTCCTTCTGAACAGGACCAACCGAGACGTTGCACACTCCGCTGCCCTCTGCTTTACTGAAACGTGGCTCAGTGACTTGACTCCTGATAATGGCTTACACCTGCCCGGGTTTTGTTTACATCGCGCAGACCGGGAAAAAGAGCCACCAGGGAAGACGACAGGAGGTGGAATCTGCTTCTGCATTAATGAATGTTGGTGTACAGACGCTACAGTTCTCAGTAAACACTGTAGCTCAAACTTGGAGACAATATTTCTGAACTGTAAGCCGTTTTACTCCCCGCGGGAAATATCATCATTCATTTTGATTGGAGTGTACATACATCCTCAAGCAGATGTGAGTGTTGCATTGCAGACTCTCGCCGATCAAGTTACCTCCACAGAGAACAAGTACCCAGACTCAGTGCTCATTATTTTGGGTGATTTCAATCAGGCTAAACTTAATACCGAACTACCGAAATACAGACAGCACATCAGATGTCCGACTAGAGGCAAAAACATACTGGATCATTGCTACACAGTTCTTAAAGGGGCATACCACTCTGTCCCTCGTGCAGCTCTCGGCCTCTCTGACCATAATTTGATTCATCTTATCCCCACTTATAAACAAAAACTAAAATCTGTAAAGCCAGCCATCAGGACAGTGAGGAAATGGACAAATGAAGCAAAAGAGGAGTTACAGGACTGTTTTGCTTGTACGGACTGGAGAGTATTTGCAGATGCCACAGGTGATCTGAACGAGCTAACGGACACTGTGACATCCTACATCAGCTTCTGTGAGGAAGTGTGTGTGCCAACAAAGACTTTTCGCACCTTTAATAACAACAAGCCATGGTTTACAGCAACACTGAGCCAGTTGAGACGGGCAAAGGAGCAGGCTTACAGGGCAGGAGACAGGCCTATGTACAAATCACTCAGGAACATGTTGAACAAGGAGATCAGAGCTGCTAAAATTAAGTATGCAGCAAAGCTGAAAAACCAGTTTACAGCCAACAACCCCACATTAGTGTGGAGAAACATTCAGCAAATTACCAACTACAGGAGACCATCCTCCATTTCTGATGCTAATCATGGCCTTGCTGAGGAGCTAAATGGCTTTTACTGTCGCTTTGAGGAAAGGAATGTCACACCCCTCCTCCACTCCAGCATAGCGGCAGCCGCCACCCCTCACCTGGAAACTGTAAAGCCGGGCGGACACTGTGCGACTTTTTCACTTTTTTGAGCCGATTTTCCAGTCGTGCGAGAATCCACGACATTGGGGCGAGTTTTGCGCTGAGCGTCGTGTAGTGTACAGGGGGTTACGAGAGGCGATTAACACCACGTGACCAGCTACCGATCAGCAGTCGTGAGCTCGCACGGACTTCTGGCGTGTTTGAAATTGTGCTCGTCCCTCGTGAGGGTATCGCACTGTTGAAGCGGCGCTGCGAGCAGCTGCGACCCAAAAAGTACCAGAACCGCTCACGGCACATGCGCAATCCTGCATCAACGCCGCTCGCCTGCTATTTCCCTAATAACACACGCTGTTCGTTTTTATTTCTACACGTTTTTTTACTCACAAAGATTGTCAAGAAAGCGTGTTTGTCGTGTTCATGTCAAATTAAACTGATCACAAAACACAGATTTACTTTCTTTATTTGGTTTTCCTCATCCAACCCCATAAATCCCTGTGTGTCCTCCTGCAGCACTCCCGAAGGACAACAGGCAAGACAAGACAAAAAAGTCTGACGTGTTGAGTAAAAACTGCTATTTTTAGCATATTTTTAGGGCCGACGTGTTGCTACCAGACGTACAGCGTGAGCAGTCGGGTCGTATCCGAGAATTGGATCGTACAGTGTGAGCACCTGGCTCGTGAGATCTACCCTGCGAGGAAGTGGTACAGTTTGAGCTGAAGCTGAGTGCTATGAGTGAAAAAGTTGCACAGTGTCCGCCCGGCTTTAATCCTCTTTCCTCTAAACCACAAGCTACGTTCCTTGTGAAGGAAGAGGATGTCTGCAACATCTTTAGGAGACAGAACGTACGGAAGGCACCAGGCCCAGATGGAGTAACTCCTTCCTGCCTCAGGACATGTGCTGTCCAACTAGCACCTGTCTTCACAACGATATTCAACAGATCGCTGGAGCTGTGTGAGGTCCCATCATGCTTCAAAAGCTCCACTATCATCCCAGTACCGAAGAAATCCTCCCCTACAGAATTGAATGACTACAGACCCGTGGCTTTGACATCAGTAGTCATGAAGTCCTTTGAGCGCTTGGTGCTGTCCCATCTTAAAAGCACCACAGGCCACCAGCTGGATCCCCTGCAGTTTGCATATAGGGCAAACAGGTCAGTGGATGATGCAATTAACATGGGGCTGCACTTCATCCTGGAACATCTTGATCAACCAAGGACCTACGCAAGGATATTGTTGATTTTAGCTCTGCTTTTAACACTGTTATACCAGAAATCCTCACCTCAAAGCTCTCTCAGCTCACTGTTTCCCCTGCTATGTGTCAGTGGATTTCCAGCTTCCTGACAAATAGGAGCCAGCATGTGTGGTTGAACAATGTTACATCTGGCACAAGGCTGATCAGCACCGGTACACCACAGGGGTGTGTCCTTTCTCCACTGCTCTTTTCATTGTACACCAATGACTGCACGTCTAATGACTCAGCTGTAAAAATCCTGAAATTTGCAGATGACACCACTGTCATTGGGCTCATCCAGGATGGTGATGAGTCTGCTTATCAGCGAGAAGTTGAGAGGCTGGTGGTCTGGTGTAGTCAGCACAATCTTGAGCTTAACACCCTTAAGACTGTGGAGATGGTCGTGGATTTTAGGAAGCTTACCACAGTGCTGCCCCCCCTCACATTATCCAACAGCCCAGTGTCAATGGTGGACTCATTCAAGTTCTTGGGAACTATCATTTCCAGGGATCTGAAGTGGGAGACAAACATCAACTCCATCCTCAAAAAGGCTCAGCAGAGGATGTATTTCTTACGGCAACTAAGGAAGTACGGCCTACCACAAGAGCTGCTGATCATCTTCTACACTGCTGCAGTCGAATCCATACTTTGCTCATCCATCACTGTCTGGTTTGGGTCAGCCACAGAAATGGACAAATGCAGACTACAGCGTATTATTAAAACAGCAGGAACAATCATTGGTGCCCAGCTGCCCTCTGTCCAGGAACTGTACATCAGCAGGAGCAGGAAAAAGGCAGCGAATATTGTCCAAGATGCCACACATCCTGCATCTACTCTCTTCCATCTCCTCCCATCTGGCAGACGCGATAGATCGCTGTACACAAAAACCACCAGACACAAGAACAGTTTCTTTCCTTCAGCCATTTCTCTCCTGAATCTGTAGATTCTTTTACCATCCTTTTACTATAGTTTTTAATACTTATTCAGTATGCTTATGGATGTGTGTGTGTGTGTGTGTGTGTGTGTGTGTGTGTGTGTGTATGTATATATGTATATAGGTGTGTGTGTGTAAATGAACATGTGTGTGGGTATACATGTTCTTATGTGTTTTTAGGTATTTTTATTCTCATTTATTGTGGTTGTTGTATGTTTTTAGAGAGTGAACATCTACCGAAGACAAATTCCTTGTAAATGTAATTTTACTTGGCCAATAAATCTGAAATCTGAATCTGAAATCTAATTATACATGACAAGATATGAATAATGAGATGTGATGGAGTGTGATGTGTAGGTGGTGTGATGTTAGTTAGATGTTTATCAGAATCTTTGTATCAGAAAGAAATGGTGAAATCTGGGTGTAAAAGACTTTGTTGTCTGCCATAAACTACAGAGTTGATTATTAATAAAACAGCATCAGACGTGATTTGTTGTGTCTGCAAACCCTGGCGGAGAGCCCCAGCAGATCTGGACTGTCAGAAGTCAGATGGACCTCATGGCACCTGGATTTCCCATACAACCCATCCAGTCTTGAGATGTCTCCAGGTCACAACAGTAGCTGGAATGCACACAGAGATCCAGAAACTCCAGAAACTTCAAAACTTCAATGAACTGATGTTGTTACTGGTCTTCATTTATAAAGTTTGGCATAATGTGGCCATCAATCCTGGTTTTACTTAGCCTAGTGAACTAGACCAAATTCTTGCTTTGCAAAGTTTGGTCTAGGCATGCTCCATTGGAACCTCAGCAGCTCCTACCAGGACTCTGGCTAGCCAATCACAGCTCTCTAGAGGGGTTTCAAACACATAAAGAGCTGTGATTGGTCCATAATGGTGGGCCAATCCTAGTGCTCTATCTGCTTAGTGAACAAATCACAGAGCTTTATCCGCTTTGTGGGCCAATCAGGGCACTCTATATGCCTGGTGGGTGGGATGATGCAACAGAGTGAAACAAGAGTATGTCACATTCATTGTCCAGTAGCATGCGGAGATCATTTGAAAGACAACGGTAGAACCCGCCCCACAACCGAGAGCCGTCAATGGAGCGTGGCCAGACTAATAATACATTTATTTAGTCTGGCTTGCCAGGCTAGGTTTTACTAACTTCAGAAAAGATCTTGTTTAGGTTTTACCTGTACCCCCATACCATGATGCTGCCACCATCATGCTTTACCATTAGAAGGACATGTTTTCAGTGAAGCTCAGTAGCTGAAGTTTAATAAATATACCACGCAAACAAATGACCCAAAACTAGAAATGCAGTCGATGACTTGGACCTAAAAAATCATTAATGTCAAATACGGTAGACGACGCACCACTCCCACTTGATACGTCCCCAGGTGTTCATAAATAGTGTAGGAAGGATTCTGTTGCTTCCCCTCTATCGCAGCTGAAGAAAACCACCAGGATTAGCATTTTCCACTTCACAAAGGAGCTTCTTTCAGACATTCAAGGAGAGATGTTTTTGTGGTAGTAGTCTCTCCTTCACACTGGTTAGTTTGCTGGGTCTTTTTGGTATATTTAAACTTGGTAACTTGAGCTTGACATTGCTAAAGCAATTAGTAGCTTCTTGTGTTTGGATAAGCTGTTCCATTTTGGGTTAGAGTTGATCTGTTTTGTGGAGTAGATTTCCCTTTCAGTTACATTTAGAGTGCTGATGAAAGTGCTGTACAGTTACAAAGATAAAGCACAGTAAGTGAAACAAATAATAAAAGCAACAATGAAACAGCACGCAATAGACTAAAACATTCAAAACATTAAAAATAGGAAAATTCCAAGTCATAAAAGTAGGTCTTTTAAACGGACTTCAAACAAGGGAGAGAGGGGGCCTGCCTGACAGAGAGGAGTGTATTCCAGAGAGTGGGGCAGCAAACATAAAAGTGCACTCACCACAACATTTATGTTTCATTGGAGCAGCAGACAGTCGGCAGACCTCAAAGTCTGGTTCGGTAGGCAGGGTTTAATCATGTCAGAAAGAAATGTTGGGGCAAGGCCATTCAGAATCTTAAAAAAAGAGTCAGATCTTCAAATTGATGCAGAAGCTCACTGGCAGCCAGTGAGGAAGAGCCAGGACAGGAGTGATGTGACTACGCCTGCTAGAATTAGTCAAGAACCTGGCTGCAGTGTGCTGAACCACTTGTAATCTATTCAAAACTGAGGCAGGGTCACCAAAGCGGATTGAGTTAGTGTAATCCAAGCAAGATAACAGATTCCAAGGGCGGCCGCTTCAGGATGGGCTCTAGGCAAACTAAACAACGAAGTTGGAGTAACAAGACTTAACCACAGCATTTATCTGGGGAACCATTGAGAGACCTGCATCCACTCTGACCCCAAGGCTGGTCTAGTTAAGTTTAAAATATCACCTTGAGTTTGATTTAACCACCCAGTTTTAAGTTTGTACCTTTTTTAAATCTTTATTTTGGTCCATAAGAACCTAGTAATCTTTTCCCAGTTTTAGTGGGACATCTTTGGTTATTTGATTATTGAAACTCTTAGTTCAGGGGTCGGCAACGTTTTCCAATCAAATACCCATTATTACCCATTTCCCACAGTAAAGAAAACACTGGGAGCTACAGCAGCCGCAGCAATGTGGGTGGGCCTACCATGTCGCTTTTTGATGCGTCATCCATCCATCCATCCATCATCCATCCATCCATCCATCCATCCATTCTCTACCACCTATCCAGAGTCAGGTCATGGAGGCAGCAGCCTAAGCCAAGGGGCACAGACTTCCCCCTCCCCAGCTACTAGGGCCAGCTCTTCTGAGGGAATCCCAAGACGTTCCCGGGCCAGCTGAGAGACATAGTCCCTCTAGCGTGTCCTGGGTCTTCCTTTGGGTCTCCTCCCATTTGGATGTGCCTGAAAAACCTCATCAGGGAGGTGTCCAGGAGGCCTCCTGACCAGATGCCAGAGCCACCTCAGCTGGCTTCTCTCATTGTGGAGGAACATCGGGTCTACTCCGAGCCCTTCCTGGATAACCCAGCTTCTCACCCTATCTCCAAGGGAGAGCCCAGCCACCTTATGGAGAAAATTCATTTTGGCCGCTTGTATCTGCATTCTCGTTCTTTCGGTCACTACCCAAAGCTCGTGACCATAGATGAGGGTAGGAACGTAGATCAACCGGTAAATCGAGAGCTTTGCCTTTTGGCTCGGCTTTCTCCATCACATCAGACCGGTACAACGCCCGCTTCACTGCAGATGCAGCACCAATCCACCTATCGATCTCACGCTCTATTTTCCCCTCACTTGTGAACAAGACCCCAAGATACAAAAACTCCTCCACTTGGGGCAAGACCTCGTCCCTGACCTTAGAAGGCATTCTACCCTTTTCCGATTCAAGACCATGGTCTTGGATATATATATATATATATATATATATATATATATATATATATATATATATATATATATATATATATATATATATATATATATATATATATAATAGAATAGAATGCCTTTGTTGTCACTATAGAGGTGTAAAGTGAGATACAGAGTATCTCCTACTCAGTGTAAAACAAACATACTTGGGGGGGGGGGGGTACAGTTCTGCAGCACTATGTACATATGGAAAGTAAGTGTTATATACAAATTATTGCACTGTATTGTTACAGTTCTGCAGCGCTATGTTCATATGGACAGTAATGTCATGTATATACAATTATTTCAAATGGAATTTGGTATCAATAGATAGTGGTGGTCAATGGAGGAAGTGGGAAGTGGGGGGTCTGTGTTGTCGGTGCATGTGTGAGTTCAGGGTGGTTATTGTTTTGGGGAAGAAATTGTTTTTGAGTCTGTGGGTTTTTGCATTAATGCACCTGTAGCGCTTCCCTGAGGGAAGCAGTCTGAACATGTTGAAGCCAGGGTGGGAACTGTTCTTGATGATGTTTGCTGCCCTACTGAGGCAGCGGGAGGAATAAACGTCCATCATGGAGGGGAGAGGGCAGCCGATGATCTTCTGTGCTGTATTTACCACACTCTGAAGCCTCACACTATCTGCCTTGGTGCAGCTGCCATACCATACCGTGATGCAGTAGGTTAGCAGGCTCTCAATGGACGAGCGGTAGAAGGTCAGCAGCAGGTCGGAGTTCAGTTTGTACTTCCTGAGGACTCTCAGGAAGTGCAGCCGCTGTTGGGCCTTCTTGATGAACGCTGAGATGTTTTCTGCCCAGGAGATGTCAGCAGAAATGAGGACACCAAGGAACCGGAAGGTGTGGACCCTCTCCACACACTCCCCGTTGATGTAGAGGGGGGCCAAGTCGGTGCTGTGTCTCCTGAAGTCGACAATGAGCTCTTTGGTTTTCTTGGTGTTCAGGGACAGGTTGTTTTCTGAACACCATGCTGCCAACTTCAGGACTTCCTCTCTGTACTCTGCCTCGTCTCCCTTCGAGACGAGTCCGACCACCATGGTGTCATCAGCAAACTTGATGATGAGAGTGTTATTGTGGGTCGGACTGCAGTCGTGGGTGTACAGAGAATACAGGAGGGGGCTCAGCACGCAGCCCTGCGGGGAGCCGCTGCTCAGTGTGCGAGTGGAGGAGACATGAGGGCCGAGTCTCACAGTCTGGGGCCGGTTTGTGAGAAAATCCTTTATCCAGGCACATGTGAGAGGAGGGAGGCCAAGAGTGACCAGTTTGTTGATGAGGATGTCCGGGATGATTGTATTAAAGGCTGAGCTGTAGTCCACAAAGAGCATTCGGACGTAGCTCTGCCGCTGCTCCAGGTGACTCAGCACAGCATGGAGGGCTGTGGCGATGGCGTCTTCTGTGGATCTGTTTGCACGGTATACAAACTGGTGGGGGTCGAATTCTGTGGGGAGGTGATCCTTTATGTGCTGAAGGAGTAGTCTCTCAAAGCATTTCATGATTACCGGTGTGAGGGCCACAGGGCGGTAATCATTTAAGCTGGAGATGGAAGACTTCTTCGGTACTGGGATGATTGTGGCTGATTTTAGACGGACGGGATGGCTGCCTGTTCCAGTGAGAGGTTGAAGAGTCTGGTGAAGACGAGGCTGACCTGGTGTGCGCATGCTCTTAGTACTTTACCAGGTACTCCGTCTGGACCGGCCGCCTTCCTGGGGTTCACTGCTAGGAGCACACGTCTGACATCGTGCTCCGTTACAGTGAGTGGAGCGGAGTAAGAACCAGGTGAGGATGAGGATGGCAGCAGGGCTGAAGCAGATGAGTGTTGCTGCTGTGGTGTTTCAAAGCGGACAAAGAAGCTGTTTATGTCCTCTGCCAGCTGCACACTCAGGTTTTCTGTTCTCGCAGTGCTGCTTCTGTGGTTGGTGATGTCTCGCATTCCCTGCCATACCTCTCGTGTGTTGTTGCTGGACAGGTGGGACTCGATATTCCTTTTGTGGTCTGACTTGGCTTTTTTAATCCCCCTTGTCAGGTCAGCTCGAGCAGCCCTGTACAGAGCTCTGTCACCTGACCTGAAGGCGGCATCACAGGCTTTGAGGAGTGAGCGGACCTCGCTGGTCATCCAGGGTTTTTGATTTGGAAAAACCCGAATGCTATTGTCCACTGTCACATTTGCAGTACAGAACTTGATGTAGTCCAGTACTGATCCTGTGAAAGTTTCTAGGTCCTGGTGTTCAAATATGTCCCAGTCTGTCTCTGTGAAGCACTCTTGTAATTTGTGGAGAGCATTTTCTGGCCAGGTTGTAACAGTCCTTGTGGTGGGCCTGGCACTGCGCCTGAGGGGGGTGTAGGCTGGGGAGAGCAGGAGAGAGAGAAGGTCGGACTGACCGAGGTGGGGGAGGGGTATGGCTCTATTTGCATGCTTGATGTTGGAGTAAACATGATCTAGAGTGTTCTCTCCTCTGGTGGGACATTTGACATGCTGATAGAGCTTTGGGAGTACAGTCTTTATGTTGGCCTTGTTAAAATCACCTGCAATAATGTGAACCCCATCTGGGTGGGCCCGCTGCTGTTCGTTAACGGTGCCCAGCAGGACAGAGAGCGCCGTGTTTACGTTGGCATCGGGTGGGACGTACACAGCCGTGATGATCACCACTGTTAGCTCTCTCAATAGAAAAAAAGGCCGGCATCTCACCGACATGTACTCGAGGTTCGGGGAGCAGTGACTGTTTATACTTGTCCCGTTGTTACACCAGCTTTCATGCATGTAAATACAGAGCCCTCCCCCTCTGCTCTTACTGGAGTCTTTTGTTCTGTCCCAGCGAAGCAGAGTGCGGCCTGCTAGCTGAACGCTAGCATCGGGTATTCCCGGGTGAAGCCAGGTTTCCGTAATAATCAAGGCACAGCAGTCACGAAAATAGTGATTTCCCACTAGTTGTAATTCCTGGTCGTCCATTTTTTGCACGAGGGATCTAGCGTTGGAGAGATAGAGGCTCGGCAGAGGTCGCTTGTGCGGTTTGTTTTTTAGCCTCAGCATGATGCCGGACCTACGGCCGCGCTTTTGCTTCCTTTCCCTCCATCTGCACCTCCGCTTAGTCCTGATAACAATCCACGGGGAGCCCAGTGGTTTCGCCATATGATCTGGGATGTTGTGCGTCCGAAGGAAGTCCAAGACCATGGTCTTGAATCGGAAAAGGGTAGAATGCCTTCTAAGGTCAGGGACGAGGTCTTGCCCCAACAGTTTTACTGTTTATTACAATCATATAATAATCATCATAAATAATCATCTTGGCTCAGTAGGAATGTATTTAATTACTGAAATTACTTATTATTCTTTAGGTTAATAATAATTATTATTTATAATAGTCAGTAATGTGTGATCATCAACCAGAAGGTCGCTGGCACGTGTACGCCTCATGCAGGACTGGATCCAGGGTAAGGGTAACCGCCTCGCATGTCTTTACTCCATAACAACGAGCTTTCTGACGCTGAGAGGGCGTGTTCTGAGGTTTTGTTAAAACCAAATCTCCGCAGCTGAGGTTCAGTTCTTGGACCAACCAGAGGACGAGGGTCGGCTGCCTGACTCCTCACTAAGCATTCTGTCACGCCGATAGAATTGCTCCGAATAAACACACCTGTAACCAGCTGACGCAAAAACTCCTTCAGAGGTAAGCCAGACGCGAGCTCAACACCGTGTACCCTGCAACAACTTTGGACCAGAGAGTCGGATTCACTTGGGTCTTCACTACCTGACCGAGTACCCTGAGGCTGACAACATCCTCCTTTGACCTCCGGATCCACACAGAGGGTCGTCTGAGGGGTGAGGTAGCACACAGATTGTGTCCGATGCTGTTCTCTCTAAGAAACAAGTGAGTTAGCTGCAAAACAACGTCTCCCACCCAGAACGCGCTTCTCTCTCTGAAAGAAACCTTCTGAGATTCATTCACGCGTCCCGAACCTCGCATTCCACCTTAGTTTCCATCCAGACACAGGTTTGTTTAATAACAAGTTTTAATATCATGCTGTTATTAACTGTCATCTTTAAAAGTGTTAGTAATAAATTCTTAACTTTTTAAAACCTGACTCTTCTTTGAAATGAAACACAGAACGGTATATTTGGTTCCTGAATAAGCAAAGATTCCTTTAAGCTTCTGATTCAATAAATAAACCTTTGCTGAAATTGAATTATCTTAAAATTAAAAATGAATCTTTGGATTAATTATAGACCAAGCTCATTGGCTTACGAACTTCTATCGAATATATCAATATCCTGGATACTCACATATGATAGAAGCTTCATTTGCTAACTCTTTTGATCTCTTCAGAATCTAACAAAGCTGATAGCAAACAGCGTTAATTCTTCTATGTGGTTTAACCACGCTACATAATGAACATGGTGTATGAGTGTAGAGAATGATTAACTTGTTAAATCTAACAGTACTGATCACAAGATATAAATGGATCATTATAAGCACAACATTCATTTCAACTTCACTGAATTAGGCACAGATTATTCAAACATTTCACACAACATCCGGTTCATTCAACCATAGGATTATTTATGATTATTTAACTTGTGAGTTGTTAAAGTTCACTTTTCATTCAGAGTGTGGAGTCCAGCAGTCTGAGATAAGAGGACAGCCTTTGTTTGGAGACCTAGTGACAATCTTATCTTCATGGACCGTCAGCAAGCACTGCAGGATCTTCTGGATGTTAGAAGATAGAATAGAAAATCCACCTCGATAGTGGGATTGTGTCTGTAGATGACCGGCCCCTATGCAGGTCAATATGTAGGTCACAGTTGACCCTTTCTGGACGTTACACAGGCGAGACGCCCGTTGTGCTCATACACTGCTGGACTCCATCTGCCTCACGGTTCATCATGCTGTGGTTCAGAGATCCTTGGTAGGAACCAGTGGTTATTAGACCTGCTGTTGCCTTTCTGTAATCTAGAACCAGTCTGTCCAGTCTCTGTAAACCCTAGATATGGTTGTGGGTTCAAATCCCAGTAGATCAGCAGGTTCTGAAGTTCTTAGACCAGCTCGTCTGCTAACAACAATCATGCCAAATTCAAAGTCCCTGAAATCACCTTTCTTTATTCTGAAGCCAAGTTCATGCCTCAGCAAATTGTACCTGTCTGTATTAAACACATGTCATGTACAAGGAATCACCAGAGGTGCTGAGAATAGTCCTTTCCCAGCTTTGTGGAAAATTGTAAATGATCCTTATTTATAGTTGTTCTTCAGAGCAACCTCATGAATCATCAGACTGCTTCCTTCTGCATCAGGAAGCTGATAAAAGAGCAGCAGCACGGAGGCTAATGATGCACACAGGTCTGAACCACCAGGACATCCAAACACGCGTAACAGCCAACCGCCCTGGACTTGTCCTTCTCTGTGTCCACTTCTGGATCAGACGTTCCACCCCCCCCCCGTCCCCAGCCCCACCCTATGTCCCTCCTCCCCCTGAATAGCCTCCACAAATGAGATAAGAGTGCTAATGTGATTGAGAGAGAGGGAGAGAGAGACAGAGATAGAAACAGGGAGGCTTTCTAATTTAATATAAACTCCATCAGGCTAATGGAACTGTGGTCCAGCCTCCTACACACACACACACACACACACACACACACACACACACACACACACACACACACACACACACACACACACACACACACACACACACACACACACACACACACACACACACACACACACACACACAGGGTCATTTACTCTGCTGTACTGTAGTTTGTGAGCGTGGGAACCCATTAGCATTCACCACAATGCACTGGGGCACAGAGCTAAATGAAAACGTAAGATCAGGGGACATCTGAGACGGACCGAGGAGGACAATCCGGAGAGTGTGATAGATGGAGTGACAGGAAGGAGAAATGAAAAGATTTACTTCAAATCGATGTTCACAGAAAGACAAAAAGTTGGACAAACTAACAAATGAAGGTGATGCCATCGTCATCTAGCTGAGGGTTTTCTGTTACAGGAAGTGACAAATGGTTTTGTCCAGTCTGCCTTGCCCACAGGTAATAAATGAGCGTGAGTCCTTCTCTAGCTATCACACACACAAACAGCGCTGATCCTCATCCACACACAGAGCAGTCGGCTGATTTATTCCCACTTATGCTCTTAAGGGAAGACGTTTGGACGAGTGACAAAAGGCACGATGTGTCCTTGAACACAGCCATTCTGGCTCTTCTCTCTTCTGCTTCTTATTTATTTACAACCAGTCCTCTCATCCTTCTGGCTGATATGGTACCACTAAACTCTAACCCTTTATTTCAGAGGGTTTAGTTAACTTATGCCATGGAACCACCACTTTATAATAATTTGACACAGAAGCAACAATATAGTTTATAAAACTCTATTTAATACTATGTTTCTACAACTAAGATGATGCTGGACAAATGATGATACATGCTGAGGCGAGACACTGAATGAGCAATGATGAAATATGAACTTAGATGTTATGAAAAACCTGATTAAAATTGTGATGTTTGGGTTGTAAAATAAGTCTGGCTTAGGTTTAAGTTATTAAACTAATAATAAAAACCATCCTGACACCAGGTGAGAGACTGCAGTTACCCTCGTGATGGGAGTTCTCGATAGGTCCTGGTGGCAAGGAAGTCGAGTCGGCGTGCTGCTGAGAGGAGTTGACTTCTGGAATATGAAAGGTCATAGCTTCTTTGAATTTGCACGACTGGCTGGTGACAAACATCCCGGGTCTGCTGGCGAGACGTTTTACGTCTGATGAGTCATTTCTCTGATGGAATTTGGCAGTTGTGCAAAGAAAAGGATGGTTCCCTACGCTGCTGACCCAGCTGGCCTAACTGGAGTGCTACACATAAAAAATGAGGAAGTGATACCTCTTTTATAAAATTGGTTGTTTACAAATTTAGACAAACCAGAATCTAGAACGTGAAATAGTGTTATCAAACCCCCCCCCCCCCCCCCAGACACCACTGCTTCCTTAAACACTCACTAGAGGCTTATTCCACTTAATGTAAAGTCAGTCTGTTAAACAGTCAGTTATCAATTTAGTATTAATATGTGAAAATACTGATAATAAATCATTATTAAATTCAACAAGTCTACTAATTTGGTGTATTTAGATCTGAAATGAAGCAATATTTCCAGAATAAGCAATGATGATGATTCATTCATTACTGTGAAGCAGTCAGGACATTATTAAAACTCTTTAGATAAACAACATGATTGTAAATAACTTGTAAAGTTAGGAAATCACTTTATGAAACAAAATAAAAGTCATTTTATTAAAAGAGTAAAGTCCCGTCTCCTTTGGGACTTTAGGTTTGTAGACCCTCAACACAGGAGGAATTTCATTATTGCTTGTCCTGGTCATGGGTGGCACACTGATGAAGCAGGCCTTGTATTCGTTGCATTGCTTACTGCTCAAAGACGCGTCGTAGTGACATATTTCCCAGGTCATTTCTGGATGTCCAGTTTTGGTCCACTGAAAGTGCACACTGTGATGGCAGATGACTTCTTTTTTCAACGTCTTCTGGGCATTCTCTACTGACGCCTCCAGGACGTCCACCCTGTTCCCGTAGTTTTACTCAAAAAAATCTGTGTGGTCCATCTGATGCACTTGCTGTTTACCCCCTCCCTCCTTCCCTCTCATTGGTTGAAACCCACGCTTTCTCGCATCGATGCTACATCAGTATTCTGCTCAGTACGGTAGCAAGACTCGATTCTCCAACTGCTCTGCACGGCAGCGGCAAAAGAATGTTTAGCGCTCCTTGCCAACTGATTCCCACCGCTTTGCTCACATAACAGGAGACCTGCATCCCCTGTGGGTTTAAACATCTTGTTTGTGCAAATCAACATTTTAGACAGAAGCTAATTCAGTTGTAAACATTATGTGCTCCATCCCTGTGTGTGCGAGCTCAGAAGTTGCTCCTTGATACCACAGACATGCGATGATTTAGCCTGTTTCTTTATTTTACTCCAGAATAAGAGATTAAATTATTCCAAAAGCAGTTCGATTAGTAATTCAAATGATTGTGAAATGCTGCTGAGTGTGCGTGCGTGTGTGTAAATTAGTACAGTGTGTGAGGATTAGTAAATATTTCAGATTTATGTTTGAAATGTTCTACTTGTCAAGGATAATGTTGGATTTAAGCATTTCTTTTAAAGGGGTCGTCAACCCTGCCTCGGAGTCCTTCTCCACCCACGTATCAATTTTGAAAACTGCAACATTAGTAGGCGTTGCCTGGAGGACCGAGAGGGCGGAGCCGCGGCAGTGACGAAGACGATGGCTAACTAGACGATGCTAGCTCTCTTCACTCTGAGCAGTCATTAGAAGTGGAGGACGTTTCTCCCCCTCCTTACCCAGACACTCGAGAAGAAAGGGACCAAGTCTATTTGGAGGAGACAAGCGGACATGAGCCTTATTGTTTTGAGCTTGTGAGTTGCCTGAAACTCCCAGAACCGACCCAACAGAACCAGCTCTGAATGGTAAGTAGCCGTTAGCCATAGCATTAGATTAGCTGCAGGGTTTGGCTCCACGGCCCTAAAAAGCTAGTATTCAGCATGTTTTAGAGGTTTATCTGCTTCAGCACACCTGGTTGTAATCAGCAACAAATAGCTGAGCTGCTTAACAGCTAATCTAACCTGTTAAAGCAGGAAAACCACTGAAACGTGCTGGATAGCAGCTCTCCAGGAGTCCTGGGCTCAAGTTACAATCTGCTGCATAGAAAGTTATGAAAATACCCCAGGAGAAAATTATTCTGTAATGTGTTCATTTATGTTACAAAATCACAAAAATATATTAATTAATTAAATCTCAATTGATATATTTCCTGTTTTTGTTCATGTCCATAAATACTTAAACAAGCTTGAGTTTAAAAGGAGCTTTTAACAGTGAGGTGCTAGTTTAATTCATCACAATAGAGCTAGTTAAACGATAGATAGATAGATAGATAGATAGATAGATAGATAGATAGATAGATAGATAGATAGATAGATAGATAGATAGATAAATAGATAGATAGATAGATAGATAGATAGATAGATAGATGATAGATAGATGATAGATAGATAGATAGATAGATAGATAGATAGATAGATGATACATAGATAGATAGATAGATAGATAGATAGATAGATATACACCCTATCTATCACACACACACACACACACACACACACACACACACACACACACACACACACACACACACACACACACACACACACACACACAGACAAAGTAATGTGTCTACAGTTATATTGTGATGTCTTAGTAAATATTCTATTTGGTGAGAGATAAACTTTATTGTATTTATCCTAGTGGATCTATAATTAAACGGGTAAACTAGTAGTAGCACATCCAACGTCAAGGAAAGTAAAAAGTTATTATCAGGAGAGGGAGAATGTTTAAGTGGTTAGCAGCAGTGTGCTAGTCGATGGCCCCCTCCATGAGGCCACCACAGCTCAGCAGAACATCGTTGTAGCTTCTTCTGGGGAGAAAAACACTTAGAGAGAAAATAAAGTTAACAGCTGAAATAGCAGGAAATAATACAGTTAAAGAGCAGATTGTAGAAGAAAGCAGTAGAGTGTGGAAAGTGGTCAGTGTGTCCTCCAGCAGTCTAAGCCTATAGCAGCATAACTACAGAGATAACTCTGGATAACCTAGCCTTTTACATGGAGGCAGGGCAAGGGAGAGCCGTCTTTACCGACTGTACACTCCACCTTGCTCTACTCCCCCACTTGTCCAGATTTAGGCTAACGTTAGATTTTAACCATAGGCCCTATCAAATAAAAATGTTTTAAGCCGAGTCTTAAAAGTAGACAAAGTGTCTGCCTCACGGACTAAAGCTGGGAGCTGGTTCCACAGGAGAGGAGCCTGATAACGAAAAGATCTGCCTCCCATCCTAATTTTAGATATTCTGGGAACCACCAGTAGACCTGCAGTCTGGGAGCGAAGTGCTCGGTTAGGAACGTATGGAACAATCAGATCACTGATGTATGATGGAGCTTGATTATTAAGAGCTTTATATGTGAGAAGAAGGATCTTAAAATCTATTCTGAATTTAACAGGTAGCCAATGTAGGGAAGCTAAGACAGGAGAGATATGATCTCTCTTTTTAATTCTCATCAGAACTCTAGCTGCAGCATTTTGGACAAGCTGAAGACTTTTAACTACATTCTGTGGACTTCCTGAGAGTAATGAACAGTGTTGGGAAAGTTACTTTAAATTAGTAATGTAGTTACATTACTAGTTACTTCTTTCAAGAGTAACTCAGTTACTTTAAGTTACTCATTAGTTTCTAAGTAACTAGTTACTAGGGAAATTAACTGTTTTTATTCAGATTTTTCTTATTAAAATGTATTACTTCCTTAACTGGATAGCCAGCAAGGTTGCTGGTCTTGCTTGCTTACATGGTAGCCCTATCCTGCCACAAGTTCACTGCGCCACCTAGTGGTCTGAACATAAAATGGCAGTGTAGTACTGTGAGTGCAAGTGAATGATGAAATGAATGAAACTAAATTAGAAAGGACAATGTCTGTTTTATGTGTCACTTTTTATCCGTCCGTTTTAATCTATTTCTATTGTTTTAACCCTCTACAAATGCAAACACATAATTTTGTGGTTGATGTCACACAGTGCTATAAATCTAATCATTGTACCTATTAGGCTATCACTACAAAAAAGCAGTGGATCACACAAAACACGACATACAGTATGTTGAAACCTTGATAGGTATATTTATTTTTGCCATTGAAATGGGTAGAAAGTGTACTTTTAGCATTGCCAACATTAAATTGTTCCTCAGACCATTTAGGAACGTATCAATAACAGTGCAAAAATTATTCAACATAAACACATTGAGGTTTATCCATTCTTTGTAAACTTAACAGAAAATAGCTGAACTGCACCAGACCTCATCTTCAGTAATGATGGGCAAATTTAAAGTATTTTTAGCCTCAGTAAGAGAAAGTAAATAAATAACAAAACGTATTTTTGCTCCATAAACAGTCAATGTTTAAACAAAATAATATTTCCTGCAGTCAGGCCATGTAAATAAATTAAACAACTGCTGAAATAAATAATGGATTATATGCTTCAGTTGTCTATGTTTCACTTGGAAATGTTAACCTGCTTCACCATTGGAGGAAACACGTCATCATATCAGTGCTGGTCCACACTTGTTCCCTCAAACCAACAATTGTACCTCATGAGAAGAAGCTTCTCAAACTTGCGATCAGACAACTTGTTCCTCTTTGGAGTGAGAATCAGGTTTCCCAGGCTGAAAAGCCTTTCAACCGGGGCACTCGAGGGCGTGGCTGCATTAAGTTTAAGAGATAGTTTCTTTATCAGTGGGAAATGCTTCAGAGAGTCTAACCCTGTAGCTCCTGATGTGAGGTACTCGGCTACCTCAGCTTCAGCAGTGGCATAGGTGTCATCACTCTCTGCAAAGGAGAAGAACTCATCCTCTTTGCTAGAACCTGGGCGCTGTGCTGTGTCGGTGGCGCAGGTACCTGGTTGTAGCTGATCATGTTTGGGGAGAAGTTTTCGACACTCTGCCAGCAGACGTGTCTTTGCGAGGTCCTTCCGTGCCTGGTCATGTAACCAACGAAGCTTAAATTTTGTTAGTGTCACAGCAGCCAGGAGAGCATCTTCACTTCCAAGAACATGTGCAAACCTTGTCTTGACTGCCTGTAATAATGACACAGCAAGAGTGCAAAAAGCATTATTGCATGAGAAAGTATGCATTGTCTCAACAATAAATGAATTAAACATTAACACCATGCTGTAGTTTTATGTAGAATGTATTTTATTTTGTAAATAACATGTATTTTACTACATGTTGTATATATATTTTATTTATTGATCATCATTTATTTATTGATCAATCGTGCATAGCCTTTATACACCCACAACACTAACGACACAATATAAAAGCAATTGAGTTAAGTTCATTAAAGGGATATTCCACCCCTAATTAAAATGTATCTTCCCCGGAGTTAGATAAGAGGAATAAACAAACAAACAAACAAACAACAAACAAAGCTTTATTTATAAAGCGCCTTCCGCAACCCTGTCAGGAAGCCCAAAGCGCTGAACATGGTACAGTTGTAAGTAATTATATTGAATAAATCAACAATAAAAGAAATTCAAATTACAAAATACAAATTACAAAATACAAAATGGAAATTACAAAATACAAAATGGAAATTACAAGATAGATTCCGGTAAAATACAAATGTGTGAAACACAATTGGATTGAGTGGATGGATTGAGTGTACCAATGAAAACTGTGGAATGGATTCAACATAGTAGAGGGCCAAAATCAAACATGTTCTGGAAACGCCAAGCAGAGGAGGTGTGTTTTTAGGTGATTCTTAAAGACTGGCAGAGAAGGGGACAGCCTAACTGAGGGTGGCAACTGGTTCCAGAGTAACGGTGCTAGGACTGAGAAAGCCCGGTCCCCACGGGTACGACACCTAGACCGAGGGACAGCGAGCAGGCCTTGGCCAGAGGAGCGCAGAGCGCGTGATGGGGAGTGTCTGTTCAGGAGAGTGGCCAGATAGGGGGGAACACCACCCTGGAAAATAAAGGCATTTTGTAAACAGCCCAGTCATTCTCCTGATCTGGCAGCAGTCAGTTTGCTTTAGTTTAGCATAAAACAATGTAAGTGAGAGGAAACTAGCATTTGGTTTTTCCCATTCACTTGTTTTATCCTAAATTAAAGCAAACTGACTGCTGCCAGATCAGGAGAATGACTGAGCTGTTTACAAAATGCTTTTTTTCCTCTTATTTAACTCTGAGGAATATAACAACAGACACAATTTTACTTAGGGGTAGAATATCCTTTTAAAGGTAAACACAAAACAAAATACCATCTCTTACCTTGACGACTGCATCTGGTAGCCCATCAAGGATTTGTAGGCCATTTTTTCCCCCAGAGTCTTGGTTATCAGTGATTCCAGTGTGGGTAGGAGTGTGCCGTAAAAACAATGGTCTTCTCCCTGAAGAATGTCCAGTGCCACAGTAAGTGGTTGCATGATAGCACAGTACTCTCTGATACACTGATGCTCCCTCTCATTGAAACATTTCAACTGTAGTGTGGATGAGATTGTGTTCAGCTCCACCAAAGGTATCTTTGAAATCCTCTCCAGAGCATCATAGAACGAGTTCCACCTGGTTGTACAAGGTACTAGTAGCTTCTTTGCAATAATGTCGTCCACGATCTCAGCAGCCATTGTGGAACGAATGGCCTTGTTCCACAGGCCAGCACATTTTGTGGTGGAACTCCTGTAGGTGGTTTTCGTCGCAGCTTCAGACAATAGCCACTTCTCCACATCAGTGCAAGAGATGAGATTCATTGTGTGCGACGCACATCTCCGATGTGGAGGTAAAGAAACTGTGTCATCAGCATCATCAGCAGCACCATTCTGCAGCACATCCCCAATGGAAACAAAAGTCACCTCATCCTCCTCATCTTCGTCATCAGACTCAGGTGGTGGCCGGTACACTTGAAAAGCCTTGACAAAATTGGAGCCATTATCTGTTACAGTTGATGTGATTTTAAACGACAGGCCATGAGAAGAGTTAATGTTGTCCAGCTCACTTGCAATGGTGTCAGATGTATGTCGACCCAAAAATCTCCTGCATGCCAGCGCTGCTTTCTCACGTTTCATGTTTTGTGGACTTATCTAATGAGCAGTTACACCAAGAAAACTTTTATTATGCCGAGTCCAAATGTCTGCTGTTGTAGAGACATGTTCTAACTCGTCAAATGTTGTTTTGAGCTCTGACTCCATTTTGACATATTCTTGGTCTAGGTAACTGGAAAATGTCTTTCTGCATGGTGCCTGCCCGGCTCTTCCTCGCACAGGTATATGGCTAATCAGTCCTCTGAAAGCATGGGACTCACCTGTTGAAATAGGTTTCATGTCTTCCACAACATACCTGGCAATCAGCCTGTGTAGCTGTGGCTGGGTTATAGACTGTGAAGCAGGCTTTGTGAAATCAAGCTTTCGTTGTTTTGCTGGAGAAGCGTCAGCAGAGCTAGTGTCACCGACAACAATGCTACGTTTGGGGTCTTTTTCAACTAGCTTGGTAGATGCGTGCTGTTTCTGAAGATGTTTCATCAGATTAGAATTGCTGGTCTTTGATGTGGATAGAGTTTTCGAACCTCCACAGAGAGTACAGTTCACCACAAAATTCTTGTCTTTTACCGACAGAAAGGAAAAATAATGAGCATACTTCCACGAGAGAAATCCTGCTCCCGGACTGTCTTCATCTGCCGCCATAGTTCTAGCCTCCGTGCGTTGCATCACAGCGTCACCTGCACTTTTACGTCCACCACGGAAACGTAACCTTTTTTTTTCTTTTTCGGAAACGTAACTTTGTTTACTGGCATGTCGGTGGTCGGTGTACAATCCTTTTCAATAAAGTTTGTTTAAAAAAAGTCCAACACGGAAACTGCGGTCCGTAGCTTGGCACGTAAGGTACCGAATAACGAGCCTATTTAAATCCCAGCAACAATAAACGCGTTCCTGATTTCGGCAAACTAACTAGTTACCGTGGACGTTACCACAATAATAACGTAGTTACTGTAACGCGTTATTTAATAACGCGTTAGTCCCAACACTGGTAATGAATTACAGTAATCCAGTCTTGATGTAATAAATGCATGAACTAGTTTTTCAGCATCACTCCTGGAAAGGATGCTTCTAATCTTAGCAATATTCCGAAGGTGGAAAAAGGAAATCCTACAAACCTGTTTAATCTGGGATTTGAAAAACATGTCCTGGTCAAAAATAACACCAAGGTTCCTTACTTTGTTCTCAGAGACTAATTTAATGCCATTCAGGTCAGGTGATTGACTAAGCAATTTCCTTTTCTGGATTTCTGGTCCAAAGATGAGAACTTCCGTCTTGTCTTGATTTAAAAGCAAAAAGTTTAGAGTCATCCAATTTTTTATGTCCTTAAGACAAGCCTGTAATCTACCTAACCGATTAGGTTCATCAGGGTTAATGGATAAATATAACTGAGTATCGTCAGCATAACAGTGGAAGTTTATCCCATGCTGTCTAATGATTTTACCAATTGGGAGCATATATATAGTAAAAATAATTGGTCCAAGCACTGAACCCTGTGGTACTCCAGAAGTAACCCTGGAGTATGAAGACGATTTGTCATGTACGTTTACAAAATGAAATCTGTCAGACAGGTAGGATTTAAACCAGCCTAACGCTGTTCCTTTGATCCCTACAACATGTTCAAGTCTTTCTACAAGAACATTGTGATCTACTGTGTCAAAAGCAGCACTAAGATCTAACAAGACTAGAACAGACACAAGATTCTTATCTGAGGCCATGAGAATATCATCTCTCACTAACCCCAAAATTCCACTGCCTCCGCTCCACTCCGCCCCGCCCCCGCCTTCCGCAGCCACTCACTTCCGAACTCAATTTTTACTGGTATCCGCTCTACAACGGCTCCGCTCCGGTGTGGAGACCTGAGGTGCGCAAACAGGCATGCACAGGATTTTCGAGATCTTGCGATACAGTCCGAGCAATAAACGCAGAAGTTCGATCCAAACACCCGTTGTGTGGGAGAAGCATCGAAATGAACTGTTTAATCTGCCCATCATTTGTGTAGAGAGATCAGCAGTGTTTGGATCAACAAAGTGTGTCTACTTTGATAGTGGAAACTGTATTTATGGCTTACTTTTGTGCATTTAAACTTCAGCCACCATTGATAGTTGTTAAAAGTTGTTAAACCTGTGCATATGAAACAAAAAACGTATTTTGTTTATCGATTTATTGTGAAATAACGGAAGTTGTGCTTGCTCCTTTTCCTGTTGGGCAGTTGTGATTTCTGTCCATTGACTGCGGAGGTGCTCCGGCGTCCGGCAAAAATAGAATCAATCCTATTTATGCCAAATGGCGGAACAGCGGGCGGCGCACTGCGCCGCACGGCCGCAGTAGTGGAACAGCTCTGTTTGACTACAATGGGACCGATTTTGCTGCGGTGTTTGTGCCAGAGCAGAGCGGAGGTAGTGGAATTTTGGGGTAATGCAGTTTCAGTGCTGTGATACTCTCTAAAACCAGACTGAAATTCCTCAAACAGAGCATTAGTGTTTAAATGCTCACATACTTGGATGGCCACTATTTTCTCCAGGACTTTAGATAAAAATGGAAGGTTAGATATTGGTCTATAATTCATTGGGTCATCTGGATCCAGAGAAGGCTTCTTAAGTGAAGGTTTGATTACAGCAACCTTAAAATTCTGTGGTACATATCCATTTACTAAGGATTGATTGATTATATCTAGAATGGGGGCAGTAACCAAAGGAAATGCATCTTTATATAATTTGGTTGGAATTGGATCCAAAATGCAAGTTGAAGGTTTAGATGAAGCTAATATTTTTGATAACTCTGAAAGCTCAACTGGATCAAAATGGTTCAAGCACAGATGAGGTTCTACAGTCACCTCTGAAGCTGCCTCACTTACTGAGGAAGAAGAAATCGCATTAGGGAGGATGCTAAAGATTTTGTTTGTGATAGAATTAATTTTACTTGTGAAAAATCCCATGAAGTCATTGCTGCTGAGGGCTAAGGGAATAGATGGCTCAGAGCTATGATTCTGTGTAAGTTTAGCAACTGTACTGAAAAGAAATTTAGGATTATGCTTATTCTCCTCAATTAATGCTGAGAAATAAGCAGTTCTAGTTTGTCGAAGCTTATTTTTATAAAGCACAAGACTATTTTTCCAGGATAGGTAGGCCTCCTCATGGTGCGTAGAGCGCCATGTTCTCTCCAATTTTCAGAGTTTTGTTTAAAGGCTCGTAAATGAGAATTAAACCAGGGAGCCAGCTTCATGCCCCTAATTACCTTCTTTTTTTAAAGGGGCAACATCATCTAATGCCACACGTAAAGAGGAATTAACATGATGAACTAAGGCATCAATTTGTGAGGGGCTAGAACTGAAAATATTGCCCTCTGCTACATGCCTCTGAGATGCTGAGGACAGTAAAGATGGAACAGTTGATTTAAAAGATGCAACTGCGTTGTCAGATAGAGACAGACAAAAAAATTACTTTCATGTCTCGAGAACTCAGTTATAAACAACTCAAAGGTTATCAGAAAGTGGTCCGAGAGGACTGGATTATGTGGAAAGATTGTTATTTCCTCACACTCTATGCCATAAGTCAGCACAAGGTCCAATGTATGATGGCAGGAGTGGGTGGAGCTATGTTTTCTTTGAGTAAAACCAGTTGAGTCTAAGATATTACTAAAGGCTACATTGAGGCTATCATTTTCGATGTCCACATGAATGTTGAAATCCCCCACTATAATGACCTTATCAGTATTTAGCACCAAATCAGATAAAAAATCAGATAACTGATCCAAAAACTCAGAGTAAGGGCCTGGTGGACGATATAAAACTACAAACAAGAGTGGTTTCACAGTTTTGCAATCTGGATTAGGAAAACTAAAAATAAGATGTTCAAACGAACTGTAACTATTAATCTGTAAGGGACTGATTAATAAGTCCGAATGAAAAATGGTTGCTACTCCTATGCCGTTCCATCACAGTGGAGGGGGAGGTCCTGGAGGGGGAGGACCCAACCTTACCTGGATGTCCCATGTCTTATATATTCTGGAAGTTGTGCAAATGCAGGGATGGGCATAGATATTCTGCTGGGGTGGGGCTGGGTTGGTGCCCTCGGGCTCCGTGAGGCTCTGTAATGCTGCTGCTTTGGGCCCTGGCAGAATGGGCTGGGGTCTCCATGCCCTGGGTTCCGGTTGACAACAGAGGTGCCTATTGGGGCCAGTAGGGGAGCTGGCTCCCTGGAGGGCTTAGCCCAACCAGCCATTCCTCCCCATCCTCGCATATTTCTCTCCTCCTGCTCCCTCACATCATCACACAAACATACACATAGGACTTTGGGGGGTGGGCAAGTCAGGGAGTGCGGGTATGGACCCCATTTCCGCATTCCTGTGGCAACCTGCCCCCCAATTTTATTTGCACCTTATACACTTCCACTGACAACATTCCACACAAACACACACTTAGGGCCTTGGGAGTGAGCACATTCAACGTCATTTGGCAGGGGGATATCTCAGCCTCCTCCCGGGTGCCGGTGCCCACTTCCAATTTTAAACCGCACTTAGACACCGAGGGCTGAGGGTGTAAGTGGGGTGGTGCTGTGAGTTGTTTAGCCACAACCTTTTCCAAGATCTTGGAGATGAACGGAAGTTTAGAGATGGGTCTGAAGCTGCTATGGAGAGAGGGGTCGAGACTCGGTTTTTTAAGAAGCGGGTGGATTACAGCGTTCTTAAAGTAAGCAGGGACCTGACCAGAGACCAGAGAAGCATTAATTATAGAGAGCACGCTGGGACCGATGGACTGAAAAGCACTTTTAAACAAAGATGAGGGTAAGATGTGGAGGGGGCATGCAGAGGTCTTCATAGAGTTAACTAGTTTGGTTAACTCAGGCAAAGAAACAGGAGCAAAGCTATCTAGGATGATGGGCCTGGTTGGAGTCGGGAGAGGCGGCGATAAGGCTGAAGGAGAGATGCTAGATCTAACCTTATTGACTTTGTCCACAAAGAAAGACAGAAAGTTCTCACAGTCTGCAACAGAGTGGATGGAGGCTGTAGGAGAGGCAGGAGAGATTATGTAGGAGAGGCAATGTACAGGGAAGTGTGGGCACGAACGTGTTCAGGCTTCTCTCTTCTCCTCGTGTGCTTGTGTGTTTAGCTTCATGGTACTTTGGTGATTTAGACTCTCGTTCGTTAGGATTTCTGGTAAACTTTGACTTTGGACTGGCCTTCGACTCCGCTTTTGACTTTCCCCCGAGCGTCTCTGCTTAACAGGACGGCTCTTGTTACTTTAGTGTTTTGTTTGTAAAGGAATATTTCAGTTAGTTAGTTTCCCTCCTCCCAGCCCTTTTGACTGGGCGCTTTATGTTAACCTTTTTTCCCTTTTGTATGTGTAGGCTCTTTGTGTTTGTTTAATAAAATCCTTTGTGGGGACACATTTACTCAGTTATTATTAAACCTACACACGACATCTTTTACTCCCTCCAGCACATCTCTCCTAGTGAGCCGAGGGACATAACAAGACACCAGGAGCAATTCTTCCGAGGTAGATGGTCGCCACCCTCAGAGTCGGAGATACAACCAGGGTCCAAGACGTGAATCAGATTAATGGTTTCAGAACCAACATCCTTATCAGGAGCAATCCTATCAGCCAGGGCGTCGATCCCCAACTAACCACAGGTCCTCATCCCCTCGGGAGAACCCTAAGAAAAGGGATATGGACAGCAAAACAGATGAAATCATGAACATTAAGTCAGGTGACTTAGAAATCATCCAGAGGATTCTTGACGCAATTAAAAGGAAAGACAAAAAGAAGGTGGACGTGCTTTCTGTTTCAACCCGTGCACCTGATCCAATCTTGCAGGAAGCTCCGGCCCCTCAGTGAAAAGATGCGGCCTCGATCGTAGTGAGTCCTTCCACTTTGATGGTTGAGGAAATGACTCCTCCCATGCAGCTGGTTGAGGAGAGGACTTCCAATCCAAAAGAAGTGAATGCAATCTCAGTGTCCACCTCCTATATCCACCTCCTATTACACACCCGTTAGAGGAATATACCTACAACGCCACCCTGGCATTGCAGTTGGAGTCAGATCACAGAGAATCTGAGAAAGTGAAGGAAATGAGTCACGTTGAGCCCCCAGTTCCAAAGTTTCTCTGCAACCTCACAGAGAAAGGTGGGGCCAAGAAACCCTATGTGCATTTAACTGCCTGGAACAACAGTTTGTCAGCTAGTTAGAGATGAGCTCTCCAGCTTCTGGATTTTGATGAACATTTTTGAGCTAAACTGCAGACAAGTGAATTGCCGGTTGCTGAGGTGAAGCAAGGAGCGCCGAACTTTGCGTGGTCTCATTGGCCCGACCTAGCGGTACCGGGCCCGATAGCGCCGAACCTGGTGTGGTTATATCAGCCGGCCCAGCGGCACCGGACCCGAAGTGGTTCCATCGGCCCGACCCAGCGGCACCGGGCCCCGGCGTGGTTCCAGCCGCCTGGCACGGCAGCGCCGAACCCGGCGTGGTTACGCCGGCCCAGCCCTGCGGCACCGAGCCTGACGTGGTTCCATCGGCCCGGCCCAGCGGTACAGAGCCCAGCGCGCTTCCGTTGGCCCGGCCCAACAGCACCGAACCAGGCATAGTTCCGCCGCGGGGCCTAGCAACACAGACTCCGGAGGGGTCCTGCTGAGCCAGGCCCAACAACATTCATCGCGTCGCGGTGACCACGGAACCAGAGGACGGCGGTTGCAGATGAGTGGAAGAGATGCCCGGCGGAAGAGCTGGTGGACGAGGTAAAGAAATGGCCACAGAAGACCTGGAGGAGATCAAACGATCTCTGAACTTTATGTCAGGTGAACTGTCAAAAGTAACATTACAGCAGGATCGGTTACTGAGACTGATGGAGGAGGTGAAAGAGCTTAAAATACTGTTAACCGAAAAAGATAAGAAGATTTCGGCCTTAGAGCAAGGAGTTGATGAACTTGAACAATATACAAGACAAGAGGATTTGGTGATAATGGGACTAGAAACCCGATACAGAAGCTACGCAAAAGCAGTAGCAACTCACAACGCAGCAGAAGAGGCTTCAGACCAAGAACTTGAGACACTAGAACAGCAAGTTGTTACTTTTCTGCACAGCAAGAACATAATCATTCAAAGAGATGCTATTTCAATATGTCATGCACTGCCTAAAAAAAATGAGAAAGCTAAACCAACTATTATCGTAAGGTTCACCAGCAGAAAACAAAGAAACAGCGTTCTGTTACAAGGAAACAAGCTTAGAGGCACCAATGTGTACATAAATGAACATTTAACCAAAAATAATGGGACAATAGCCAGAGGGGCACGGATGCTAAAAAAGCAGAAAAAAATTGTAGCTACATGGACGAGGAACGGGAGTGTATGGATCAGAGAACAAGAAGGGTCTCAGGGTAAGATAATAAAGGAACTGGGAGAACTGGAAAAATTTAATAAACACTGAAAATTGGAAGAGGGAATAAAGTAAAATCTCATACAACATCACATAAATAAGATACAAGTAAACCACAACACAAGCATATGGACATAACAACAAATACTTATGAGGAACTAGAATACAAGACATATGACCCTGGAAAGGAACTAGAAAATAATTTGTACACACATAGGAATAATAAATGTGAATATTTTAGTGAACAAGAACTACGTGATTCAGTTTTGACAGAAGGTACCCTCTCGATCATTCACTTCAATAGTAGAAGTTTGTATTGCAATTACTCTAGAATATTGGATTATTTAACACAAAATAAAAAACCATTTCAAATCATTGCTATAACAGAAACATGGTTAAAAGAAGGAGATGAGGAGGAGGTACAAATAGAGGGGTATGAAATGTACTTTATGAATCGGAATAATAAAAGAGGAGGTGGTGTTGCACTGTATGTATGTCACAATTTAAAAAGTAAAGTCATTCATAACATGTCAACAGCCATCCAAGATGTCATGGAAATGATCACTATTGAAATAATCTCTGAAAAGACAAAAAACATAATAATAAGTTGTATCTATAGAGCGCCTGGATCTTGTGTAGAAACATGTACAAATACAATTACTGAGATGTTGGGTAGGATGTATTTCTCTGTGGGGACTTTAATGTTGATCTGGAAAATGTAAACAATTCAAAGACAGCAACCGACTTCATAAATTCAATGTATCTACTAGGTCTGTTTCCACTGATAACCAAACCAACAAGAATTGATGCGCATAGCTCAACAATTATAGATAATATATTTACTAATGCTTCAGAGGGGATAGAGAGAAGTGGAATAGTGACGACTGATATCAGTGATCATCTGCCGATTTTCACAGTCTATAAAAATCACCAGATCAAAAATCTACAAAAAATGGAAAAACTTATAAGGGACAGGTCACAAAACGCTACACTCATAAAAATTAGTCATTGAATGAACTCAATTTGATTGATGGCAGGTTTTCCACATAATACATTTATTTTGGTTCAGCCAAATCTACATACATCAAGACAATTTAATTAAATTGAGTCAGTAAAACACAATTTTTTAAACACATTTAAAAGGAAAAATATTACATTAATAAGATGTGAAAGGTTTTTGTTGGTTCAACTCAATACAGTGTCATTCATTTGAGCTAGATTTTCTTTCGAATTGAAATGATTATGTTAAGTTCAACTAAATCATAATTTTAATCACCCGAAAACTAATTTAATTATTAAAATAATGACAAAATAAATTTGTTTTTTCAACTCAGTTTTATTCACTTGAATTAAAAGCAGAAACAGAATATTTTGTGAATAAACATACATGTCACATGGTCACATTAACATTAACAAAATCAAAGTGCTCACAAAAAAGTGCCTTACATTTGAAATGAATATCAAATCTGAATAGCACACACCTTTTGTATTACTAGGTAAGACTGAAAACAAACTGGAATTTGTAAAATCCGATTTCACATAAGAATCATTGTGTATATATTTATAGTGTCACTTGCAGGTAGGTTTTCAGCAAATTCACAATGATAACCTATAATAAACATTGCAATCCACACCATATTATGCCACTGAACATTTTAAATAACCCAAAAATACTTAAATACAAATATATATATATATATTTATTTATTTTTCCATTAAGAACATTTGTGTTACCAAAGGGGAGGTATTTTAATAATAAAAAAAAAAAAACTTTCAACTTTACTTCTCTAAAACCAATTACATTCAAACTTTTACAAGCTTATAAGAACAGGAACACCAACTTTAAAACACTGGAAGACAAACTCGTCAACATTTGTTTTGTCTCTTTGAAAATCCCAAAAGCAATTAAAAAGAAAATGCTGGTTAAAACCATTAAACTTTTTTGGAGCTAAATTCCCACAGTCCTTTTATCTATCTATAGTAGTATAGATTAAGGGTTACATCACTCACAACAGAACATCAGACAAAAATAGACAACTTCCATTTTTCAAAAAAGAAAAAAAAAAGGTCACAGTTTGAACAAAAGAGATACAAAGGCCAAAATCAACTTTTGTGCTGGGGTCTTGTTTGCCTAAGCAAGCATCTTCAATTTCATTTGCTGCATCTTTGTACTGAGCCTTTGTCCATCCAGATTCATTAAAATCTTCTGACAAAACTCGAAAGTGTACTTGAGGTCATTTGGATAGCTCAGATCAAGTGCATAAATCAGTCCAAAGAGGACGATCACTGCTGGACTGACCATAGGGCATAGCGGGCAACTGCCCGCTGGGCCGACCCTTTCATCTTTTATGGGCCGGTGTCTGTTTTTTTTCCTAGTCTCTAGTTGTTGCAGACAACTTGTCCGCGCCGCCCCACGCGACGCCTCGTAAAAGTTGGTGGATTGGCCAATTGGTAATAATACACTCTGGGCTGGACCAATAGCCAGAGGTCTGATGCACCCGCCAGTTGTTTGTGAATCTCAGTAAACAGACAGACGAGCTTAACAAAATGGAGAACAAAAAACGGAAAGGAGGAGCGGAGAAAATTCGACTAAAAAAGAAACTGGCCCTTCAGGCTGATGCTGGCACATGTGTTAAAATCTCACAGTTGTTTGGTAGTGAAGGTTCAAGTAAAATCAATTTAGGAAGTGATGGAGCCTCAGCCCAGCGACAGGTTGGAGAAGAAGAGGGAGGAGGAGGAGAAACCCGAGCCGGTGTTGTGCCATAAATTGACTCGCTGCCAAAAAATGATTAGCCACCGCGGGATCGCGCACGGTTAGGTAATTGCATTTCTAGACAAAATTCCCCAGGATTTCGCCCTAAAACTCAGCATATCTAGCAATATGGACATTCAGAAAGCAAAGATAACCTCTTCCGGTACTTAAACAGATGTTTATCGCGGATATTAGTGTGGCAGTGTTGGTGGCACCCTGCGCGGGAGCACGAGGACGTGCTTGTGGAAAGAGGGAGGAAGATGTGGCTGCGTGAGCATCCTGTCACAATGTCTTGATTGATCTTGCACCCTGTATAGTTGGTCAAGGGGATGTTCCTTTGGCTGACTGGTTAGAGCGTATGACTCTCACCCCGAAAGTCTAGGGATCGAATACAATCCGGGCCGTCGTTTATCCACCTTGCCACATTAGTTTTTCCAGTTCGGAAGTTGTTTTAAGTGTTGCTATTTGTCTTAAACGTTCACAATGAGGATATATTAATCCTTTTTGCAATATTTGCGATTGAAAGATGGTTTGTGGTAAGAACTGGCTTTCTTTATGTTACAGCCTTGATACTAAAAAAATAAATAAACAATGTAAAATGGCACCCTGTATTGAATGTAAACGTTGTATAAATGTAAATAAACAATTCTCCAGCGATTTAATTTTTTCCCCTTCCTTTCTTTAGTCCACTTGACATGGAGCCACAGTTAACTAGTTTGGGGCACATTTTTACTTGAAAAATAGTATTTAAACTGATCAAGCTTTGGCTTTAATGACACTGTGTAGGTTACTATCTATACATTACGTTGCTCTATTTAAAAGTAACAAGATAAAAGCACTTCAGCACATAAAATTAAGATTGTCACTTGCCAAATAGACTACACCCTCCCGTTTACCTATAAGAAATGCCTCAAAATATCTTTAAATTCTTTATTGATGATTTAATTGTAGACAACTAAAATGGCATTTTACTTGCCAAAAAGTGATTGAATCGCTCAGATTTTCATGGAGGCTAAAATTGACCAAATAAGGGTTTTATGTATTATCTGTTGATGTTACTGTACTCATACTGCCTACTGTGTCATCATAAACACCCCAAAAATGGCACACAAAAAAAAAAAAGATAATTTCCCTTGCCAAAAATTGATTACAGTGTCCTGGTCACGTGTAAAGGGTTACATTTACCTAAATATTACCTTATTTATTATCTCTTGATGTTATTAGTGCCATCACAGGTTGCTGGGTCTCCATAAACACCTCAAAAATGGTAACAAATGATCATTTCCCTTGCCAAAAATTCATTACAGTGTCCTGGTCACCTGTAAAGGGTTACATTTACCTAAATATTACCTTATTTATTATCTCTTGATGTTATTAGTGCCATCACAGGATGCTGGGTGTCTTCCACATTCATAAACACCTCAAAAATGGCAACAAATGATCATTTCCCTTGCCAAAAATTGATCAGTGTCCTGGTCACCCATAAAGGCTTAAATTGGCATAAATATTACTTCATTTATTATGATGCTGGGTGTGTTCCACAATCATATTCGAATAAACATGAAAATATTCCGTCCGAATATCTGTTTCTTGTTATAAATATAACAGCTAGAAGGATTTACAGTTAAAATAGGAGAAACATTTCAGGAAACTATTGTCAATTAACCACAGAAATAGGGACTAATAACATCAAGAGATAATAAATAAGGCAATATTTAGGTAAATTTAACCCTTTACACGTGACTCCCCAGGAAGGGTCGTAACACCACTTGCCTCATGCACATAAGTGACCAAATCAAAGCAGCATGGAGACACTCCGTCTCCAACCACCTCTCAGGCAGCAGCCTGCACTCCCAAGTTCTACACATCACCAGAACATAAACAACCGCAACACAATAAAAGCAGTGTTATACAAAATGGAAGGCCTGTAGTGTTTATTCTCTTACAGTAACAACTTATCAATTTTTTGGAGGAATTTATTTAAGATTTTTTGGTTTTTATTAATTGTGCAATAGAAAAATAATCGCTAGATTAATCATCTAAATAGTCATTAGAATAGTTGACTATTCGATAAAATAATCGTCAGAATAATCATTTTAAAAATAATCATTTACCCCCAACCCTACTTTTTTAGAATACCAGGATAGGAAGGATGGTGTAGGTTTACGTTTATTAGATTGATACATAAATATTACCAATAAGAAAGTGTACGTTGGTGTGTGTCAGAAACAGCGTAAGGCTTAATGTCTTTTCCAAAAAAAACAGGTGATGGGCCGGTCTCCAGTCAAAATGCCCGGGCTGAATTTTTGTCCCAGTCCAGCCCTGAGGACGATGAATGCCATGATGACACTACCGAGGTTGTTCATAACTGTAGTACCTTCAATGACAACTCCAACATCCTCTGGCTCCTGAACGCCTTCTCTTCGGATGGTGTAAATGCCCATGACAGTTGCTGCAGTGGATCGCAACCGTTCATCCTCAGTGGAGGAGGTCTGAAAAACAGGATGTTTCAGGTTTAAGGGCTCTGTCACTTGGAAGGGGACATATTATGCAAAACTCAGCTTTGTATCCTTTTGTGCTGAAACATGGGTCTCTACTGCCTCTATAAACACTCCAAACATGAATAAAACCCATCAATCTTTTTTCTATCAATAGTTTGGGTTTAGGTATTATGTGCCTCCCCTTGGGAGGGGCTTGAAATAAGAGCAGCAGCTTCTTAAGTGTCTATAGGTGTGTGTGTGTGTGTGTGTGTGTGTGTGTGTGTGTGTGTGTGTGTGTGTGTGTGTGTGTGTGTGTGTGTGTGTGTGTGTGTGTGTGTGTGTGTGTGTGTGTGCTGGGTCAATTTCCCTTATTTCATGACAAGTGGGAACCTTTTGAAACAGCTTGTTTTAGGCACATTATTCTGGAAACCAGAAGATTGCTGTAACGCCAGTGACACTAGTCAGTGTCTCGATGCAATCTGCTGGGTTCCTTATATAGAAGACTTCATTGGAGTGTTTACTTTATTAAGTGCCTTGAGATGACTGTTGTTGTGATATACCGCTATATAAATAAACTGAATTTAAACACTGACAGAAAATGGATGAATGTTTTCTTCACATTTACCGTTTATAGAGGCAGTAGACATAATCTGTCCCCTTAAAAGGTGCTCTCCAGTACATGTTTCAACAATGACTATTAAGAATAATACATATTTCACAATTATATTGTCTTATTTGAATATATGAGCATTTTGCGTGCGATGAACCTAACTCAAATTGAAGCTATAAAATAAAGTGTGATAAGCGTACCAGATACTCCTTGAACAGTAGGTCTGGGTCTTCATTAAAGTAGATCACCAGGCTTTTAAGAGTATGCTCCCTCTTTATGTCGATGTCATCACACTAATGCAAGGGTGAAAAAAAAGGCTGAAAAAAATGTAATTGATTGATTGTATTTAATTGATGGGTTTATTATTAGTACTGACCAAACTACTGATCGCCATGATATCCTTGATCTTTTGGCCCTTTGATCCTTTGCTCCCCTCAAAAATTTTCATCAGCTTGTCTGTTAAATTGTCCAGCTGAGCCAAGAACTTTGCCTGCAGGGGTTTTGTAGTGATCCGCAGGAACTCTGCATTCACCTGGAAATAAAACATACATAAACTTCTTGTTTACTATATTTAAATACAGACTGCTGAATCAACAAACTGAAAGTTGCTAAACATTTGAACCATCAGTGAAGTTTGTCAAGACCTAAACTGATTGTAGCGGAGTTCTAAGTTTGACATGTGTCCTTTTTCATGACAACAGCATTCAAAGTTAATTTAACCTTTTCTTACAATACTGTTATAGGGGTTTCCCAACAGCACTACTCAGCATGACTCAAATGGTTGTGGTTTGGTTAGACAGCCTTTTCCAACTGCATAATTCGCTATTTTCCCCAAAATTTTTAGTACCTGCTTCATTGTGGTTCATGTTGAACATCACCCCCATTATTGTGCTGTAGTGCTCCTAAATTATACTTCACACTGTTTACTGTTTACCTAGTGTTACTTCTGTCTCCAATAAAGATAATGACTGCAACTAATGTCACTTAACTAGTGTTTTTTTTTTCTTCACAGATTTGTCAGGGAAAACCAACTATACTGATGTGAGCTGTGTTAACCCACACTGTACTGAGCTGTTTTGGCTGAGTAGTGCTGCTGGAAAAAGGGCTTCAAGTCACCACCCTTACCACTAGGACCACTACGTTTTTCACTAAAGTTTAGTTTAAATTTATTATAATTTGGCTAAAATACAGACAAAAGGTTTTTTTGCTCAAATCTTCAGTCCATCTACAGAAAAATATTCAGTAATATAGTTAAAAGCACTTACAAAACAAACAATACTTAAATTTGTTGATACACAAGCATTTAACTTACTTCACTTTCCTTGAAAAGGGCAGGCCATCTGTTCATGAAATCTCTGATCATCGGCCTCTGTTCCACAATCTCTAGTCGTCTATGGGAGAAGGTTCTTTCCATTTTTGCTTTTATCACTGCTTCATTGTCTCGCTTTTTGATTTCTGAGAGTAGAGCCACTCTTTCAGTTTCCAAGCTTTCAGTGCTTTCACCTTTTGGGGGTAAAGGGACATAATAGACCTCTGCCTTTCTTGGTTTTTTGATGTTGGCAGCAGTTTTTCCTTGGCCTTCCCGTTTGTGCTTTAAGGAATTCACACGGATTTCAGGATCACCAAGCCGCCCAAGCTTTGTTCGATAGTTTTGCATTTTGTACTTCAGAGATTGTTTCCATCCCCAAAATCCAGTCTTAGATCCTAGCTGCCCTAAACAAGGATGGGTCCTTGTCAGTGCTGCTGCCACCTCTTCACATTGATAGTCTTTAGGATATTTTGTGTATTTCAGCATTTCTTGAGCTAATCCATCAAGGATGACTCCCTTCAGTTTTATGCCAGGCTTGAAGAGTGTGCCATTTGCTTCATATTCTGCATTTTTCTGCTGGAGTTCCAATTCCACGTCATATGTGAATTTAGGGACCACAAACACATTGGGCCAGGAAAACTGTCTTGTCGGTTGAACATCTGGTGATGAATGAGGGGTTGATGTGTATAGGGTATCATCACTGCAGGATGAAACTAAAGAAGGCCCAGGGCTGGAAGTTCCTTGGCAAGTGTAAACACTGCTGTTTGTGGATGTCTCAACTGGGTACAAAGTGATGAATTGTTCCTCAAGTGTGGGTTTAGGATTGTATATCACTTTCAGTGTGCCTTTATCTTTTACATCAGACACTGAAGTTAAGTTCATAAATGCATTAAAGTCTTCATCCATGTACTGCAAACGGAAGTCTTCTTTCAAATCGAAGAATGTCTTTACCAACATATGGAGTTCTGATAATGTTGCTGGAATTCCAGAGTCCAGATGCATTTTCCTGGAGTCTGACACATCCCCAAAGATGATTCTGAGAACAGGGCTTGCCATTATGGGACAACCTTTACTCTGGAACGGAAAAAGCACAGCCAAATGATGGCATGTTTAATCAACATAAATACAGCTCTAGAGGGATTTTTATTCCAGTTAGGTTTATTAACATCACGCTCTGAAACCACATACATTTCTAAAACCTTTATATGATTCTTCTGGTATGCTAACCCAGCAGTGTTATTTTTATTAACTTTTCAGTGTCACCTAAGAAAGTGTGCTGCTGGGTCTCCCAGAGCTGAAAGAAGCTTCCAGGACGACAATGGAGAGTCTGGCTGTTTCATGCCGGACACAACTATAAGCAAAACCTTCAAAGAGTTTGCTTTCCAGAGCTTATTGTCAGGCATCCTCCAGCAGAGGGGTTGTTCTTTTAAGAATCTTTACAATCTAAATTTAAGAAATCTTAAAAGCTATGTTATTGAAGAAAACTTACCCTTCACGATGATGAATCTCTTTAACATCACCAAGCGTAGTCCCTCCACAATGTAGTCCGCAAGGGGATATGGGTCTTCCAAGTCACCAAGCTCAATTATGGCCAGCTCTCTAGTGGATGGGGTAGACAGCTCAAATCCACCATAATGCTCCCTGTACCAAGAACATAGTTCCCTAACTATGAAACACAGTTTCTTCTCAACTATGCACAGCTGAATGATCTCATTAAATTTTGGCAGCCCATTTACAGTTCCGTGAACAATAAGCATGCCTTGACTGTAATGCATACCATTGCAGGATACCTTCTTCAACAGAGCAACTTCAGAAATAGATGGGTATCTTTCCATCAAAGCAGACACTACTCTGTCATTAAGAACCTCAATGGGCATAACAGAGGCATTTCTAACTTCCAAGGAAGACTTCTTGTAATTAGAGGAATGTGTCTGATGGGCAATCATGAACTGATGTTTAACAGCTAATGAGAAAGGTATGTTTTTGAAGCAGTTTGTATGTCGTGCAACCTGCTTGAAAAAACTATGCTTTGCCTCGAATCGCATGGTCCATAGAGAAATGAGAGGTCCAAAGCATTTAATCATTTGTGGATAGTGCTCCAAATAATGATGCTTTGGCAACAGATTTACATGTGGAAAGAGATCAAGATAGAGCTGCCTATGATCACAGATCTTGGCCTCAAGATAAGCTATGGTTTCATCTGTGTGGACATGGGCAACAACCAACTCAACTATATCTTTAAGATGTAGAATTACCTGCCATGCTGGCTCATCAACTGGCAAAAGTGGCCCTATGATTAAAGGAAGCAACCTCAGCAAGGACCAATTTTCATGAGCATTGCCCCCTATTGTGTTTTTTGAAGAATAAGTATGTGGTATGGCATGAGGTCGATTTGTTTTGTCACCAAATTTGTATGGAAATTTCTGGATCAAGGTGTTAAGTTTGTCAAGTGTGAAGTATTTTTTGGTGATTAATAAGCTAATACAACGTGCCAGTTCCGTGGGAACAATACCTTCAAAGATATCGTGGACAATATCTGGGGGATATCCAGTGCTGACATGAAAATGTGAGAGATTCTCTGTCAACACACACTGTTTTTTTACAACACAAACAGCAGCTGCCTTTTCTTGAGCACAGCGGACATGAATTTCATGGACCTCTTTGGTTCGAAGTTGGAAAATCCCTGACATTACATCCTGATTCTGAAATTCTGATTTGTCTCCAGTACAAAACCTACAAATGGATCCACCAGAAAAACTTTCAACAAATCCACCAATACCATGAGCTGAAAGATTGTCTGCTATTACACATTGGACAGAGCCTTTTACAAATTTACCAAGCTGAGACACAAAGACACCATGCTTTTCTAAAATGGTCAAGTCTTGAATGAGAGGCTCCAATACTTTCACGAAACCAAAAGCTTTTGTGTCATCTGACTTGCAAAGTACAGCTAAATAAATTGAAGTTAGTGCTGAATGGGAACCTGGTGGTAAATTCCCCAAAACCCAATAGACACCACAGAGTTTATGCTTTTTACGAGATGTCCCAAGCGGGTTACAAATCTCAAAATCATCAATGTAAAGATTTACAGCAATTCTTAACTCTTCACCACAGAAAAAACTGTTCTGCTTGTAGTACTCACCATCTCTAACTGTTCTGTATTCTTTAGAAGTCAATTGCGTGTTTTGACCCTTCTGGGCTACAAGAAGTTCAAGAACATCTTTCTGAGAAAGCAACTGCTGCAGAGATCGTAATAAAGGAATGTACTGATAGGTCCGATTCCTCTGAGCATCTAGTATGTACTCTATTGGCTCTATAATACCAAAATGTGAACAGTAATACTGTTTTCTTTTATATGCAGTAGCAAGAGGGCCGTCACTTGCAATGGCTACGCAAACAGGACTAGATCTGCAAACAATAGAGGAAATCTCATCAATTAAAGACTCTTCAATTTGTAGCTGATTATTTTGAAATACACCAGAAATAACTGTTTTTGTGGCATGTAAAGATGCCGTACTCAATAAGAAATCGAGGTCAGACAACAGTTCATCAACAACTGTTGTTGGGACATGAATGACATTTTCTAACTTCAGTAAAAGGCAAGCAATTCTTTCTTCAAAGTAATCTGAAGTAACTAATTCTACCGGTTCATGACAATCTACTTTTTCTTGAAGAGTATCTGTTGTCCCAGCCTTAAACAAATCATCTTCAGAACTCCCTGACTGAATCAAATGATTACGTATACAAATATTATCTCTAAAATCATGAAGGGAGTATTTGTTGTGTTTTCTGTATTTGTGTGTCTGAAATGTACTGTATATATTAGTTTCAAATTCACAATTTTTAAACAAACATTGGACAGTTTGGTGACGCCTGAGATGTGTATTTATGTGTTGGAAAAAATTTCTCTCTGAAATATATTCTCTGCGTGAGCAAATAGGACACTGAAAAATAGATTGTTCTGATTTGTTTTGTGTTGTTTGTTCTGAATGATTTTTGTACGTGTGATTTAACAATTTAGTCCATGTAGTAAAGCTACATGGACAATCGGAGTACGGACAGGGAAAGCGATTAACACCTCTTATATGCCCATGAGCCTGTCTAAAATGTTTCAACAACAAATACCTGCTAGATAATTCTAAACTGCAGCTTTTACATGTCCACATCCAAGTACCTGAAAGAAAAAAGATGATATCAGTGAAAAATAAGTTTATACAATTCCAAAACTGTTTTACACAAGGGAAATGTGTTACTTACCAACAATTAAAAGTTGCCAGATAACTTGGTGACTTAATGATGTAAAAATGATGGTCACGCTTCAAAATAGATCACGCTGTAAAATAAATCAGAAAACATTTTAATTGGTAAAAGAATAATTTCATGATTTTTTTTACTTGTCCCTTACAGTGTTCCCATAATAACATCATGAATATTTCCCTAATATAGGCAACAATAAAAGCTTTGGACACAGATAGAAGTGGCAGAGGTTCAATACAGTCAGACAGAACAGTTATTAGTAGGCATGTTTAGATTTTCTAGTTTAAAGAGACCATGAGAAGAATGTCAACAAGTGGCGATTTGTGAAAGGTTTCACTAATGATAATGTGTAAATGAGAAACATATGTAATTAAAACAAATATATCCCCCTACGTTACCTTTTTCATGAAAGGTTACGTTTGGAATGCAACAATTTCAACAAAAAAGGTGGGTAAAAAAGGCAGTAATTATCCATGAAGAGGTATCAGTTAGATTTATTTCACCTTATGAGAGCGCATGCCGCGACATATGCGCGTTCACGAAGCCGTGTTTTTCTTCAATTAGCTATAAGTTAAGTTAGGGGCTGGAAACGTTTCTGACCATAAACGCTCCTTCTCTCTGCATTTGTTAGGCGGCACGTCATCGTAGTTCTACACTGAGTCGTTCAATAATACCGGCCTGCATAGCCATCTTTTTGAGCACCAGTATAAGGAGCGGGGGAAACTTCCGAGGGCAATCCGATATGGGCTCACTGTCCTGGGGAATAACTTTCCGCGATGGCCCGCCATACTTCACTGGTTCTACAGTGCTCTCCCCTACAAACTGTCATCCGCCTCTCCTTCCAACGCTTCCCCCTGACACAGCATTTTCTGATAATCTAGGCGGTATCAAGTAATAAATAATGAAGGCTACGTCCACACGTACCCGGGTATTTTTGAAAACGGAGATTTTTCTATGCGTTTGCACCTTTCGTCCACACGTAAACGGCGTTTTCGGTCACTGAAAACGGAGATTTTTAAAAATGCCACTCAGTTTTTGCATTTACGTGTGGACGAGGAAAACGGAGGAAACGCAGCATCAAAGGTGTGCGCGTTTTTTGACATCACACTGTGCGCCACGTTATTGTTTCGGTTAAATGAATTCCTACAATGGGGCACAAAATACTGTTACTCTGTGTACTCTATGCAGTGTTTAAATGCTTACATATACAGTTACTGTCCCTCCACACATACGACTCGGTTCTACTGCTATTCGCCATCTTTGTTTACTATTTCAAGCCGAGTCTTCTAGACTTCTGATTGGCCAACATTTCTACACGGTTAGGAATATATCGCCACCTGTTGCTTTGGGATGTTCCTAGCAGCGTTTTACTTCATTTTTGCGTTTACCTGTGAACGGGATTATTTTTTAAATGAAAACGGAAAATCTCCGTTTTCAAAACTACCCATAAGTGTGGCCGTAGCCGTAATCTTATATAATAATACATAGGTTTGAACCTCCCGGGAGTGCGCATTGTGCTGGCTGCAGTTACACTTCCGGCCACATGGTTAGCACCCTCAGTAAACTATGCAGTGCTTTTAAAGACACCTCAAAACAATACTTTCTACTAGAAAATGGCATTATATAATAATAACGCAGAATACCACATTACTAGATTATAAAAAGAAAACAGTAAGAAAGAAGTTAGCTATAGGACATCATCTTTCATTGAGCACATGGCCGCTTGCTAGCTGCTAATAAGCTAGCACAGGCTCCGAGTAAATAAAGTTGGCAGCTACAAGCACAGGCTCCGAGTAAATAAAGTTGGCAGCTACACAATTTCTCCTCTAAAACAAGGCACTTTTGAAAAGACCTGTCTATATTGTCAAAAAAGTAGTATTCAAGCAGAGAAGAGAATGGTAGCACCACCCAAAGTTCAAAAAACAACTGTTACAAGCTTCTATGATAAATAGCATTGCCATACATTCAGCTCATAAAGAAGTACACAATTGGATATATGAAAAAAATAATATGTTACCTTACCTGAAAGTGTAGTTTTATCCAAAAAGTACAGAGGCCAAGAGCAGCTGCATTCATTTAGGTGATCCTGAAAGAGCGCAAAATGTTCGAAGAGGGCGGACCGTTGTGTAACTCAATAACTTTGTGTTCTTGTAACAAAGACTGCTTTGAGAGAAAATAATTTAGGTTCACCACGCGAATAATAATTGCAGTAAAGCTGGAGTGCTACATTTGAGTTGAGTGCGATTAAAAAAAATGTTTAAGCTTAAAGAGGGGCTCGAATTTTTTTCTTTGAGTTTACAAATGCCCAAGTGCAAAAATGTACTCCCCCTACTGCCAGTGCCCCAACAAACTCATTCATTTTGTGTTCAGAATCAGCCTCTGCTGGTTTAGAATAATTTTAGGTTTGCACAAAGAAAATCAAATTAATTTGGTATTTTTTAATTACATTTATGAACAACTAACAAAATTTGTATGTGTTCTTTGAAAGAAGGACCTGAATCTGTTTTTTGAGTGTATAGACGCACTAAAAAGAGATCTGGAACAACAAAACTGGGAAGAAGTATATGTTGATGATGTAAACTTGGCCTACAATTCTTTTATAGGAATATTATGTAGTCAATATGACAAAAACTGTAAAACAAAAACTCAAACACAAAGAGGGAGGATGAACAAATCATGGATGACAAAAGGGCTGCTGAACGCCTGTAAGAAAAAAATACATTATATAGATGTTTTTTAAAACTAAGAACAAGTGAAGCAGAAAGGAAATACAAAAAATATAAGAATAAATTAGTTTCTATAATAAAAAGACAAAAAAAGGATTATTATATCAATTTATTAGAAGAAAACAAAAATAATATTAGAGCAACTTGGGAAATAATAAATAATGTCATAAAAAGAAATAAAATAGCTTCAACTGTTCCAAATTATTTTGAAAACGTACAGTCTGAAATTAGCGAAACCAGTAAAATAGTAAAAAAATTTAACAATTTTTTTTTTACTAATGTGGGACCTGACCTGGCAAAAAACATTCCAAAAAGAACAAATTATAGTATAGGCGAGAATATCAAAAGCAATAAAAACAGTATATATTTAAGTCCAGTAACTAGTGATGAAATAAGAAATATTACCAATAAATGCATCAACAAAAGAAGTACTGACTGTGATGGTTAGGTGGTAACATTAAAAAAATACTATAGAAAGTATTATTCATCCATTGACTTACATATGTACTTTATCTTTTGCAACAGGAACATTTCCTAACGGGATGAAAATTGCAAAAGTCATACCACTTCATAAAAGTGCAGACAAACATATATTTTCCAACTATAGACCAATATCTTTATTGTCACAATTCTCAAAAATATTAGAAAAATTATATATTGCTTGGCTGGACCGATTCCTGGACAAAGAAGAGATATTAAATGACAGTCAGTATGGTTTTAGAACAAATCATTCAACATCCATGGCATTAATGGAATTAACAGAAGAAATATCGGAAGCCATTGACAAAAAAACTCATCTCATAAGTATCTTTATTGATTTAAAAAAAGCATTCGATACAGTGGATCATAACATTCTTATTAAAAAACTTTGTAAATATGACATCACAGGGATGGCCCTAAAATGGATAATAGGTTATCTTACCGATAGGCAGCAATATGTTCAAATAAACAACACAAAATCACATATAAATAACATTACTTGTGGTGTACCACAAGGGTCGGTATTGGGCCCTAAACTATTTATCATTCATATAAATGACATTGTTGAGGCATCCAATATATTAAAATGCACCTTATTTGCAGATGATACAACTTTTTACTATTCAGGAGATAATGTTGAGCAGATGATAGAAGTGATACAAACAGAGATGAAAAATATTAAACTGTGGTTTGATGGAAACAAACTATCATTAAACAGTGATAAATCCTGTTTTATGATATTTAGTAATACATATTCAAATGATGAAATTTTATTAAATATAGATGAGATTAATATTAAAAGAGTTAAAGAAGTCAAGTATCTGGGAGTCATCATTGATGAAAAAATGTCATGGAAACTGCATATAAACAGTGTCAAAACTAATATATCTAAAACTGTTGCACTGTTACATAGAGCAAAAGGGTTGCTTGATAATAATTCCCTATATTTGTTATATAACTCACTGATCATACCATACCTGAACTACTGCATTGAAATCTGGGGAACAACATATAAAACTTACACAAATTCCATTTACATCTTACAGAAAAAAGCAATAAGAATAATCACAAGGAGCAACTACAGAGATCCGTCCAATCCATTATTTATTAAATTAAAAAAACTAAAATTCTATGATCTGGTGGACTACAATATTTTAAAATTTATGTAAAATGCAAACAAAAGGAACGTACCTGCAGGATTAATCAAAAGATTTTCAAAAAGACATAGCAAATATGATCTAAAAGGACATGAATTATTTAACATACCTAGACATCGGATACTCATAAAGGAACGTTGTGTGTCCATATATGGAGTTAAATTGTGGAATAAATTAAATACTGAAATCAAAAATGCAAAAACAATATTGACTTTCAAAAAGAGATAAAAAAAAGAAATGATTAACCTTTATAGATCTGTTTCATAAATGTGTGAGGGAAGGGGGTTGGGGGGATGAAAAAAAAAAGGAAACAAGTCTATGTATTCATTTGTGTATATATGTATGTATAAGAGGTCTATAACTTTATGCTTCTCTCTGTGTAACTCGTTTTCTCTTTTTTTCGATTCATGGGTTGAGATTGTTAGGGCCAACCAGTCCAGGAACTATATTGTTCAATGTTTTTTTTTTTTTTTTTTTTTTAAGAATCATATGATTGTTTCATTTGTATTAATGTTATTTTAGTTAAAAGGGGCAGATAACATAAGTTTTTCTTCTTTCTGTCCCCTTTTTCATTTTGGCTTGTAGCAATTTTTTTCTGTATTTTTATTTTAATGTCAATAAATGAAAAATGAAATATCTAAAAAAATAAACTCGAGAATGCGTTAACGCATGAAGCGTTATTGGACAATGCTTCAGATATTACTATCATGTCCTTCTCGCTTTTCAAAACCTTGCGTTTGGAAGCCCACCAAGCTGGTAAGGAATTAGTCAGTGTGCTAATATAATAATAATGCTAAAATGCTCAGATGGGAATCATTTCTTGATTTATTTAGTTACATCCACAATGTTCTGTGTGTGAGGTTTACAATGTCAGAACACCTGCATGAGACAGGTGTTAAGTACAATCTGCCAGAATGACTCGCCACCTTCAGATTTCTCCAACACCGTTAAAAATGATCAAATACGGAACACATCTTGCTGTTGACAGCGTGCGCAGGCCAGAGTGCTGAAGCTCGGAGCGCATTATTATTATGAAGCTAGGGCACATGCGGAAGACACACACACACACACACACAAGCAAAATATACTTGTTTTCAATTACATTTATTGGGCCCACTTACTTTTTCTTAGGCCCACCCACAAATGAGTTTCTGGCTACGCTAATGGTGACATATGACAGACTTCTCTGAGCTCCGCAGCCATTACACTTTTCACCTCGCGCACCCCCTAGCAGCAGCTCGCGCACCCACACTTAGGGGATCCCTGCCTTACCATATCCAACTAATGGTAGGAACCTGATCTCCTACAATAGTGGATTATCATCATTTTGGAAATATTCCCCATCTTTCATCTGGAAATATCTCCAACGGGGGGGATATGTAGCGGAAATCCAAATTTTATATCCTCAGATTAACTTTGTTAGGATTTACACGGAGTAGAACATAATTATTTTCACAAAGTTTTTCCTCTCACATTTAGCAGAAGAAAACAAAAAGGGGAAATTGAAACTGGCCTGCAGTTCGAACATCTGGCTATCTCCTACATTTTCTCCCAGGAACGTAAATTTTACCAAGTGACTTGTTTGTTTCCCTCCTTAAAGGGACTTTTCAGACTTTTGAATTTTTATGCTCGCGATTGCCCCCTCAGGCCAAAAGCATAACTGCAGCTTCAATAGTAGGCGCGAGGCGCGCATGCTGTATGTGCACACTCCTGAACAAAAACAGCTGAGTCAGTCCGGTAACGGTGTAATTTACAGGTTTGCCGGCATGACTTCGACAGAGGTAATAAATGTAATATAATATATTTAGACCAAATCAATTTGGACTGCATATTTTCCAGGTTGTGATAGGTGCATGCATAGCAAAATGAGTAGAGTGAGGAAGCTAAATAATACCAATATATGAATAAATTATGTTTGATGGAGGAAAAAATACTAGTGCACTTAGTATGCATAAACGTTGGCCCTATTGTAATAACAAAATAATTCCACTGGTAGCTAATAAGCACATTACTGGTTGCTAATTGACAAGTACAGGCCATTTATCAATCAATCAATCAATCAAAGCTTTATTTATAAAGCACCTTCCGCAACCCTGTCAGGAAGCCCAAAGCGCTGAACATGGTACAGTTGAAGGTAAATATATTGAATAAATTAAAAATAAAAGAAATTCAAATTACAAAATACAAATTACAAAATAGGTGAAACATTCTGGTACAGGACAAATGTGTGAAACAATGGATAGAGTGAACCAATGAAAACTGTGAAATAAATTCAACATAAAAGAGGGACAAAATCAAACATGTTCTGGAAATGCCAAGCGGAGGAGGTGTGTTTACTAGAAAGAAGCCAGGCTAAAGGAAGAAGAGCTAGAGCAGGACGCATTAGTGAGGAAGACAGAGAACGGGTTGCTCAGATGTCTGCTGACAGAACTGCAGTAGGGGCGTGTCCAGGGCGTGACCTGAGGTGGCACATGCCACCCCGGAATCTGATTGGCCACCCCAAGTGCCACCAACACTGAGCTCCATTTAACTTGACTTTACATTTTCCACAAACGTTTTTGAATTATAAATTCCAAAAGAGTAAGATGCAGCATGCATATTCAACATTATCTTATTAATTTTATTTTATTATTCTTTACTATCTTGTATTTTTAAAATTAATTGTATTTGGAGTCCTGGTTCATTCCCACTTCATTCCAGTTGGTGGCGGTAATTAGCCAAGAAGTGGATGACCACCTGCTACAGTAGAGTTCTAAGAAGAAGAAGGAGGACGAGGAGGCCTACAGATTACCCAAAGAAGAAGGTTCCTGGAGAAGACGAGCTAGTGGATAACTGTGGATAACATACACTCAATGTGTCACGACGTGTGGCGAAGTGAGCGGAGGTGAGGCAAGGATCCACACGCGGGGAGGAAGACAGGCAGACAGGTGAGGATTTCGGACATCGATTTATTAAACACACACGCTGGACACTGAAACAATGACGCCACACAGGACACAAAACAGACGGGGTTTAAATACAGGAGGACCGGGAGCTAAGGTGATTGGGAAACAAGAGGCAGGTGGGGGTAATTAACGAGACAGAGCTGAATTAAACAGGGAGACAGGACAGGGTGTGACAGTACCCCCCCCCCCCCCCAAAGGGCGGATCCCAGATGCCCACAGGAACAAGGAGCAGGGCGGGAGGAGGGGGGCCCGGAGGGAGGGCCCAGAGGAACCGAGGGACTGATGGAGAGGCGGCAGGGATCAGCAGAGTCCGGGGGCCTGCGCCTGTGGCAGATGAGGCGACGGGCCCTTGGAGGCCGGCGCCTGCGGCAGATGAGGAGGCGACGGGCCCTTGGAGGCCGGCGCCCGCGGCAGATGAGGAGGCGACGGGCCCTTGGAGGCCGGCGCCCGCGGCAGATGAGGAGGCGACGGGCCTCTGGAGGCCCGCGCCCGCGGCAGATGAGGGGGCGACGGGTCTCTGGAGGCCGGCGCCCGCGGCAGATGAGGGGGCGACAGGCCCTTGGAGGCCGGCGCCTGCGGCAGAAGAGGAGGCGACGGACCTCTGGAGGCCAGCGCTTGCGGCAGAGGAGGAGACGAGGAAGGACCCTTGGGGGCCTGCGTCCACGATACAGGAGCTCTGCAAGCTGGGCCGGTGACATAGTCTCTGCAGGCTGGGCCGGCGACAAAGTCTCTGCAGGCTGGGCCGGCGACAAAGTCCCCGCAGGCTGGGCCGGCGACAAAGTCCCCGCAGGCTGGGCTGGAGCGGCCCTCAAAACCACCATCGGAACCGGAGACTGTGGAGACGTTGGACTGGACGAAGCGTCGACCTCTTGAGTGCAGAGAGCATCCTCAGACGAGCCGACTTCGGAAGAGGAGGCGACGTCGTCAGACGAGCCGACTTCGGAGGAGGAGGCGACGTTGTCAGACAAGCCGACTTCGGAGGGGGAGGCGACGTCGTCAGACGAGCCGATTTCGGAGGGGAGGCGACGTCGTCAGACGAGCCGACTTCGGAGGGGGCGGGGACGTCGTCAGACGAGCCGACTTCGGAGGGGGCGGTGACGTCGTCAGACGAGCCGACTTCGGAGGGGGCGGCGACGTCGTCAGACGAGCCGACTTCGGAGGGGACGGCGTCAGAGGAGCCGACTTCAGAGGGGGCGGCGACGTCGTCAGACGAGCCGACTTCGGAGGAGGAGGCGACGTCGTCAGACGAGCCGACTTCGGAGGAGGAGGCGACGTCGTCAGACGAGCCGACTTCGGAGGAGGAGGCGACGTCGTCAGACGAGCCGACTTCAGAGGAGGAGGCGACGTCGTCAGACGAGCCGACTTCAGAGGAGGAGGCGACGTCGTCAGACGAGCCGACTTCGGAGGGGAGGCGACGTCGTCAGACGAGCCGACTTCGGAGGGGGCGGCGACGTCGTCAGACGAGCCGACTTCGGAGGGGGCGGCGACGGCGTCAGAGGAGCCGACTTCGGAGGGGGCGGCGACGTCGTCAGACGAGCCGACTTCGGGGGAGGAGGCGACGTCGTCAGACGAGCAGTCTTCGGAGGAGGAGGCGACGTCGTCAGACGAGCCGACTTCAGAGGAGGAGGCGACGTCATCAGACGAGCCGACTTCAGAGGAGGAGGCGACGTCATCAGACGAGCCGACGTCGGACACGTCGACTTCAGAGGAGACGACTTCAGACACGTCGACTTCAGAGGAGACGACTTCGGAACAGGAACTGGCGTCGACTTCAGAACAGGAAGGGGCATCAACCACAGGACCGGATCGGGCGTCGACCACCATCGACTTCTGGTCCGGGGGTGTCGACTTCTGGCCCTTCGATTTTCGGACCGTCGACCTCTGGACCGCTGGTCCCTGGACCGGAACCGGAACCGTCTGCTTCTGGCCCGGAGGAGTAGGCTTCTGGTCCCTCGACTTCTGGACCGCCGACTTTTGGACCGGATCCGGTAACGTCTGCTTCCGGGTCGGTACCCTCTGCCTCTGGGCCCGCTCCGTCGGCTTCTGGGCCGGTACCGTCTGCTTCTGGACCCAAACCGTCAGCTTCTGGGCCAGTGGCAGAGCCGCTGCTGGGAGAGCTTGGAACGATGAGGAGAGGAGGGAGGTCAGCTCGTCCAGCTGTAGCTCCCTGAGGCTGAGTGTCCGACGGAGCTGGACCAGCTCAGCCCGCTGACCGGCGAGCTCCGCTGGGTGAACCCCGGGCTCGCTCCTCTGGCCCTCAGACGAGGAGGATAGAGCGTCCAGGTGAGACTCCTGGCGGCTGATGAGCTCGCGGAACCGGCCGAGCTCTGCCTGGAGCTCTATCAGCCGGGGCTGCGATTGCTGCTCCTCCCCCTGCAGACAACGGAGGTGCCGGTTCGGCAGGAGACAGGACTGGTGGTCTGGCCGTGGGCGTATCCGAACAGCCGTGCCGGGCAGGGGCAAAAGCGAGCTCACAGCTCCGTCTGGAGACCCCGGATGGTGGTGGAGTCCGGCGTCTTTCTCCACGCCGTGGACCGACTCCGGGGGAGCAGATAGCCAGCCTCGTGCCCTCATAGCTGTAGCGATCCTGGAGTGTATCCCAGTCCAAACTCCCATCCGGTTCCGGGAGGGCGGCGAGGATAGCCGAAGGTGCAGGTCGGTGCCGTCGTCTGCGGTGAGGCGGATCTGGAGCAGAAGGAGATGGTGAAGCTGGCCGGTGGTCGGACGTGAGCCACTGGAGAAGGCAACTCCACGGGAGAATCTCCCCGCTGGATCCACTACTGGGAGGTGGAGTCATTCTGTCACGACGTGTGGCGAGGTGAGCGGAGGTGAGGCAAGGATCCACACGCGGGGAGGAAGACAGGCAGACAGGTGAGGATTTCGGACATCGATTTATTAAACACACACGCTGGACACTGAAACAATGACTCCACACCGGACACAAAACTAACGAGACAGAGCTGAATTAAACAGGAGACAGGACAGGGTGTGACACAATGAACAATATTTGAACATTTTTCCTTCATGTAAGTGATTTCGTAACATTTCTTTCTTGAAATGTGACTAGACTTTTGCAAGATTTATAGTAAAAACGTTTTTGGTGCAACTTTAAAGCATTTAACCGGGTTAACTGCAGTTACCATGGCAAGCCATCTTGTCGACAAAAACGATCTAGATTCTAGGCTAGCAGCGTCACACCATAGTTAAACCCACCATTAGACTACTTAAACACCGCTAAAAGCAAAGATAGCACGCGACCCACACACACAAAAACAGAAGCGCGACAGCAACGAACGCATGCTAATCACGGCAGAGGCAACAGGCGACTGCTTTGTTATTGCCTATGGTGTTCAAAGTCACATGTGAGGGAATACTGTAAATCCCCAGAGATGCTACAGGAGATATTCATTCAGGACATAGGCTCGCCCATCTGCAGAACTGGTAGGAAATAATTTGCAGCCAAAGGTTTAAATCTGGTTCAATCATCAAGTCTGAGATCCAAATGCAGAGAAGTAAACAAGTCAGATTATGTTAGTGACAGGAGTAACTTTACAGTAATATTAGAACAATCCAGTGAAAGAAGGTTCATTTAGAAAAATAAAGATATCAACTAGTCAAAATTATATTGAGTGATATTTATAACTATATTATAATAATTTAACATCTCATTTCATTTGACGTCTCCATTCTTCAGTGTTGGCTAGAGTAAATGTGATGAGTTAAACCTAACCCAGACCAGTTATCAACAGTTAAGTATTTTTTGAAACATGGTAATTGGCTAAGTTGATGAGTATTTTAAAAGTTGTAGACTATAGTTTAAAAATAACAGAAATTATTCAAATTGTATATATTCTTTTTTTCTAAGCAGAATCTCAGAAAAGCAGCAATATATTTCTGGAGTTCTAAGCCACAACTTGTATTTGTGTGATTTATATACATTAATACAGAAAATGACCACAGTAATCACGAAACTATGAATATTTATCCAGATTTTAATTGTATGGCCCAAATTTTAAACTGGATAGTACACAGTTACACTTCACTGGTGCTTTTCTGAACACATTTGAAGTAAAGTGAATTGAGTCTGTGAACGGAAACACACTTAATGAGTCAGTTGGAATACTTTTCCCCGCCACTTGTGACATAGCTGAACCCCCACTGTAAATGTTTTGTCTTTGGTTGCCTCATTATGCATTTTCCATTTCTCTTTCACAAACAAATCCAAATGTATCCCAATTAACTTCATCATAAAACCATTTCCCAACACCATCTACATACTGTTCCTCCCAACGAAGTCCCAATTTAATTAAAATCGGGTAGTGATCACTACCCATCGTGGACTCATTATCAATTTCCCAAGAACAAACATCTGCAATATCTTCCGACACTAATGTTAAGTCGATAGCCTTCCCCTGATTGTTTGGGAAACTCCTCCTGAAGAAGACACCAGTGTTGCTAGATGATCTGCAGCTGGAGCAGCTTGCAGCAGGCCTCTCTCCCTATGGCCCAATCTCAGTACTCACACTGCGCCCTGTGGACTTCAGCAAAGTGCACTTGGAGAAAGTGCGCTGTAAGGCTTGAGTGCGTAGTACACAAGTGCAAATAATTGCAGAATTGACACAGGGAGCAATGCCTCATCGATTGCAACACATGCCGTTATTCTGGTCGCTGTGATACTTTTTTCAAAAACCTTTATTAAAGAGTAACTAAACCCCAAAATAACTTTTTTTGGCTTTTAAACTATATTATTGAGTCTTTACAAATGCAGTCTTTCTGTTTGTGTGCATTTTTGACATGTTTGCGTAAACTTGATTTAATCTAGAATCTAGGCCTAAAGACGTCTTAGTGCTGCCCCTTGTGGCAGAACAGTGGCTACTGCATTTTAAATTTGTGACTGACTGGGGCTGGAACAATTTCAGGTCATTGGCACAGTCTCCTCCCACTCCCCCTTAACTCCCAGGATGGAAATTTCCCACACTTGGCCATGCCACTCTATGCCTCCTGGCACGGTTTTATCAGTTTATCAGCAAAAACATTGATTTGGGGGTGATTTGCTTTTGTCTGCTATGGTTAATAAGATCATTGCAAGTGTGGAAAAAGTAGTTTTATGGGATAGGGATATTTTTTCCAGTCAATTTTTAGGTTTGGCAACACGTGCTTAAGGTAAGTTGAATGTCAAGTTGCCTTTTCTAATTTTGTTTTTTATGTTTTTGTTTTTTCTTTTCAGTGACACAAAGCGTATTCACAAAGAGGCATACACACAGTGTACACACATCATGTTCTCTTCCACGCCTCACCCACCAGCTCCACCCTCAGCCACCTTCTAGTGGCAGCAGCTCCCACTGACACACTAACCTGTAAATGTGTCTGAGGTACTTTGGTGGTGTGAATGGGAAACTGGGAGGTGTGTGGATGGAGCTGAATGTGGAAATGTAAGCAACTGTGCCAAGAAGCTGGTCCTCCACAGGAAGACGCTCCCATTGGAGAACACACACACACACACACACACACACACACACACACACACACACACACACACACACACACACACACACAATTAAGTGGAAGCCTGTGGCAGAACTGGGATTGGTCTCACAACGAAGTCAAATGGGATCAACGCCAGTTTGCATGCAGAGGAAAGTGATGTGTGTATCTGAATGTGTGTGTTGGACGTGTTATCGGGATAAAATCTGAATATCTGATTTTTAAGAGTGTCAAGATGACAACTGTATCCTGTCCTTAATACAATCTGTGTGCACTTTCTCCTGTGTGACCCTCGGCCTCCAGCAATTCCTGTTGACACTGATCTGGATGTGGACATTAACTATGACGGTTCATTCAGCTATTCGTGGCAGCAGCTGTTTTGGCATTGGCCACATGAATCCAGTAACACACCCTCCATCTAAAAACAGCTCACTCACAAAGCCAAGCCAGTAGATCATCCAGGCAGCTGCCGATGGGAGGCCAGGTCCAGAAAAATGGTGACTCGTGTTTACAGTGTTGAATCAAAATAACTCCGGGTGGATTTTCTAACTGATTGAAAAAATCCGTTTGAAAATAAAAACATTTAACAGCATTACTGTCTTCAGTTGAACCACATCAGACACAAGACATTAACAACGACACTGATTCCTTCATCAGACACCAACTCTATAAACTGTAGGCCATTGTTTTTCTTTACGCTGGCTCGTCTCACAAGGAGGTTACCGTCCATTTTGTCTGCTTCTGTTACTTCCTTCACATTCAGTGACACATAGGAATTAAAATGTGGGATCTAGATAACAGTCATAACAAATTATACAACCAGTTTGATGTAAATAAATAAATAAATAAAGCAAGAGAGCACATAGAAAAAAATTCAATGTAAACATAATTAGCAACCTTGCTTTATGTTTTAGTTAAATTAAAATGAATACAAGTAAACGTTTTATAAGACGTTACTATTGAGGACTAATATTAAAAGTTGTCATCAGACTACCTGAGCATTAGGATTAGCACTTTCATAAGAAAGTTGCCAAAGCCACTTCTATATGTGTCTACTGCCCCCTGGTGGAGGAGCTGTAGGTGGCACAGGTCAGTTTTATCATTATTATTATTAGTAGTATTATACATTATTTTTTAATGAGTTAAAACCAAAATGTAATGAGACAATGTAATAAGATTAGTAGGTGAATGGATCATTCATCTTACAGGCTAATGCACGGACCCCCCTCCTTCCCACACACACACACACACGCTGGCATTCTGCTTTGCAGTGCTACTGGTCAGAGAGGAAAGAGGAAGTGGAGAGCGGAAGCACAGAGAGGGTGATGACCATAAATTCAACATCCGTATGATCTACGCGGCCCAACGTGCTCAGGCTATGATGGATCCCCTCTCACCTACAGCCACTTGGCTGTGAAAGATTTTGATATAGGTGCAGTCACGTTTACCTTTGTGTTTAAAGGAAAGATGGCAGGTCACAACTGTCATCTTTTAAAGAAAAGCATTAAAGCTGTTCTCAGACTGTTTCGACTCGGACTCCAGCAACAGTATTGCTTTAACCCGGTGGTGTTCGATCCTGGTCCTCTAACACCACAGTCTTGCATGTTCTCACTGCTTTAACACACTTGATTTTAATCAGGAGGGGTAACAGGTCTTTGGGGTATCCCAAGGTGTTTCTAGCCCAGAAGGACCCTCTAGTGCAGGGGTCACCAACTCCCGTCCTACCTGTGACCTTTGATCCTTGAAGCTTTGACCAAGAGTAACCTGAACTACAAAATCCAGACTCTTAAGAGAAAAAACAAACTCCAGCTGTTCCTTTTGCAGAAAGGAATTTTAGTAGCATAAAATCAATTATGTGTGAGCTCAGTTTTATCCTTAAAGAGAAACATGCCCGATCATAGAAATACATTCTGTATTTAGTCTTCCATCGCTTCAGTGGCGATAGGGTGGAATGTCTCCTTGGCGACCGTTTAGCTTCTGTGCATCTCCCATGAGGGCGAGCAAGTGGGGTGAATTTCATAGATATGGCACTGGAATTTCATCTAGTCGAATCCTCTCAACCTCGCACATCACTCCGGCTCCTTCCCTACCAGATAGGTGACATTCCACGTACCAAGAAACAGCTTCTATAGCCGAGGATTAGACCACCTAGGTCCCCGCCTTTGGCTACCACCCATCACACATTAGACCCAACCCCTGTGTCCCCTCCCACTAGTGGTAAACCCATGGGAAGGGGGACTCACATTTCCTCATTAGGCTGTGCCCAGCCTGACTCCATGGGTGAAAACCTGGCCATCAGGCACTTTCTCACATGCCCCACCTCCATTGTCCATAATGAACACCATGTTCAGACATAAAGTGTCATGAACAGAACTCAGAAGGACCCGTGAAGACGCCAACACTGAAAAGCTCCTTTAAAAGTCTTTATTTTGATGCAGAGTTACCAGCGTAGGGCGAGGCTGAGGCAGGGTCAGAGACAGGCAAGGTCCAAATGGCAGGCAGCGAGCAAGGCAGGGGTCAGGAGAAAAAACAAGGTCTGGAGACAAAGATCAGGCAGGGTGGATGGCTGGAGAACTACTGGCAAGGCTGTAATAATCTGGCACCGGTTGACTGGATGGCTGGTTCTTTTATAGCAGGGGAAGCAGGTGTATGGGATGAGGCTGATTACAGGAGCAGGTGGAATGAATGGAGCTGATTGAAGCTGACAGAGGTTGCTGGGGAAAGCAGGGCTTGGCTGGAGCTTGGTGAGAGGACAAGGTGAGCTGAATGAGGAGGAAATGATAAGGCAGATGAGGGTAAAGGATGGGAGTCATGACATAAAGGTGTCCTTATGTGCTCTTGGCACATGGATACCTCAGGCTGCAGCTCGATGATCAACTTTTTGGTCATCTCATCTGATCTGCAGCCGCATGTCTTGGACGCTCGGGTGAAGAGAAGGGCGAAGCTGTCAACTGACCAATACAAGGGTGGGGGAGAATGCCCGTCATACCTGGCAGGCCCAAATGTATTGTGACGGTCTGCTGGGAACATTTGACTGAAACTCTTGGCTGAAGAAGTTTCAATTCCCACCTTCGACAGAACTTCCAAATTTTTCCAAGGGATGCAGGGGACTTTGAGTTTGAGTGGCCCATGTTCCGTGCTTCTATTGTCAAGGCTGCCAACTGGAGCTGCGGCCTTAAGGTCGTCGGTGCCTGTCGTGGCGGCAATCCCCTAACCTGCTGGTGTACGCAGATGGTTAGAGATGTGGTGAAGCTGAAGAAAGAGTCATATTGGGTTTTTTTGGCCTGTGGGACTCCAGAAGCAAGGGATGGGTAACGGCAGGCCAAGCGGAATGAGGCTCGGATGGTCAGGAAGGCAAAATCCCAAGCGTGGGAGGAGTTCAGTGAGGCCATGGAGCAAGACTTCTATACTGCTTTGATGAGATTCTGGTCCACCATCCGGTGCCGCAGATGGTGGAAGCAGTGTGCTACCAACATTGTTAATAGGAACGTTGTGGATCAGTGGACTGAGTACTTCAAAGACCTCCTCAATCCCACTGGCACTTCTTGGGGCAGCAGTAGCTCAGGAGGTTGAGCAGGTTGTCCAGTAATCAGAAGAATGCAGGTTTGATCCCAGTCCTTGGTCAAGACACTAGACCTACTGTGCCTGCTGGTGGTGGTCAGAGGGACTGATGGTGCCTGTGCTCAGCCACTCCAGTTCTGTCAGTGTGCACGAGGGCAGCTGTGGCTACACTGTAGCTCATCACCATCAGTGATCATCAGAATGTGCGTGTGAATGAATGAGTAATACACGGTAGTGTGAAGCGCTTTGGAGTCCTCTGATTCCGGCTTTCACTGGAGTGGTTCGCAGACAAGTGTGAAGTAGCTGGGATGAGAATGAGCTCCTCTAAATCCTAGACCATGGTCTTGAGTTGGTAACGTTAGAATGCCTTCTCCAAGTCAGGGATGAGGTCCTGCCTCAAGTGTAGGAGTTTAAGTATCTCAGGGTAAAGATGTAACGTGATGGTGCTTCTTCTGTAGAGATGCGGGTGTAATACTGATCTGTTGTGGTGAAGAGAGATAAGCTGGAAGGCTAAGCTCCTAATTTACTGGTCGATCTGTGTTCCAACCTTCACCTATGGTCCCGGGTTTTGTGTAGTGACCAAAAGAATTAGATCGTGGATAGGCGCAGCCAACATGCGTTTTCTCCGCAAGGTGGCTGGACTCTCCCTTAGAGATAGGATGAGAAGCTCGATCATCCAAGAGGGGCTTGGAGTAGACCCTCTGCTCCTCCTCATCGAGGGAGCCAGATGAGGTGGCTCTGGCATGTAGTTAGGATGCCTCCTGGATTCCTCCCTGTTAAAGTTTTCTGGGCACATCCAACCAGGAAAAGACCTGAAGGAAGACCAGGACACGACCAGACATGATTATTTCTCTTTTCTGGTCAGAGAACGTCTTAGTGTTCCCCGGGAGGAGCTGGCCTAAGTGGCTGGAGAGTCTTAGCAAGTCCTGGCCTCCTTGCTTAGGCTGCTGCTCCCACGTCCTGACCCTAGATAAGTGGTAGATGAATGGATGCAGTCACAATGGGCATAAATACATATGTGTAGTTAGGATAGAAGTTGAGCTGTGGTTAGTGATTGTTCGTGCAGTAAAGTGTGTTTGTGTGTTTATGGTCCCTGAATAAGTAAAGTAACTATAATCTTCTGATTAAACATTCAAAGATCAATTAGGTCGATATGGCAAATTTTTATGTAATTATCACATCTGATTGATCATCTGTTAAATACGCAGCCGCTCCTTGATGATACATTGTTAATATAGTGATATTAAAATGTGATATGACTGATAATAATCATCATTAACTCATCAAGTAGATTTGTTTGGTATATTTAAGATATGAAAGAATGCATTTCAACAATAAAGTTCTTTTTGATTCATCATTACTGTAAAGCAAACAAGTTTTGAATTCACTTTAGATAAAACATTCATTGGTCTATGATTGTAATTAATCTGTAAAGTGAGAAAATCATTGTATAAAAGAGAATATGATTCTTTCATGAAGGTATGGGGAGCCTAAGTCATGCCCATCTACTTCCAGACCATGGGTCCCTGGGAGAACAAAAACATAAATGCAAGTCAATGGGGCAAAAAATGCTATTTTTGAATCCTTCTTGTAATGTGCCATGGATTTCACATTTGATGCCCATGAATTTTAAAGATGTATTTTGACACCAAGAACGTGTTTATTTTCGAATGAGGGGAAATGCTATTTTAGGTTTTGTGTGAAAATAAGTCCAGGACTACAAATGCGCTCCACGAAAGCGATGTCATCGAACAGACATGGAGAGGGAAAATGGCTATAAGTTCAGTGAACTACAAATCCTTCCTTCGGGAGGAAAGAACCACCATAAATATGGCCGTGAGGTAAGTAGCAGCTATGCTAGGGAGGGAGACTTGTGCTCCCTATAACATTTAACTGTCTTCAGTGAGTCTTGTGACCAAGGGCATCAGTTTGTTGTCAGAATTGCTGGGGACAATAACCATACACTTGAGTGGGGTTTAAAAATTGCTGGAGACAATAAAGTAGGCTAGCACAGGGGTCGGCACCCCGCGGCTCTGGAACCGCATGCGGCTCTTCCATCCATCTGATGCGGCTCTCTGTGCTTGTAAAATAATGAATGGATATTTAAATAAAATGCTTTATATTTTACTGCATTAATTTTACATCTGTAAGCTAATTCTAAATGTAAAGATTGTCTGTGTAAACCTGAACAGGTCCAACCCGGTCTTACTGTGAGACCGGGTTGACGCGTCACGCTTGTGCTCGCAGCGTTTTAAAAAGAAACGTAGGACAAAAGTGGCACCTGCTCAGTAAAACCACCAACAGGGTGAAAAATACCAAAAATTGAAGGCAGAGACGGGCTACAACTTCTGGATCCATGTTATATAAATCGTTTTATTGATTATCGTCTTATGAAAGATAACTTTGACGTACACGAGCGACCAGGCGCGTTGCAAGCTTTTCACAAGTGTGGGGGATGTTGTCTGTGCCTAAAATAATTTGATGTTATTCACCTTGTTAGTTTAATTTCCATAACAGCGGAGCAGGTGTGAATTTTAGACGCGTCACGCATGTCTCCGTTTTAAACATGTTTAAACTGTTCAGAATACAAATCCAGGCTCTGTCTCGTTAGATCGGTGTAACTAAAGTTTGTACTGAATGAAACTTTACATTAAACCATGTTGAAAAGAAAAAGATCCGATTAAATAGTTTCCCCCTCATTTACAGTCAGAAGTACAGCGCAGTGCGCGTGGCTCTGGGGTTAATCAGGTTTAGTTGTTTCTCTTTGCAACAATCTTCACAAGAAGGCAAATACTGGACACTGTGTTCAGCGCGGCTCGGAGCGCCCACGGTGGACAGTGAGCTGAAGATCTGTAGAGGGGTTCGCAGCGCAGTGCAGAACCACGGTGCATGCGATAAGATTTCCTCCCACTGAAGCGGTCTGGAAACCCGGTCTCTCTGAGGGATGTGTCACCTGGAAAAATGTTCTCTGATTATGAAACTTTGGCTGAACAGCGCTTGTTCCCGTCTCTAATATGGAGACGCATGACGCATCCAGTCTGAGGCAGAATAGCCTCTTCAGCTCAGAAAGCACCTGTAGAGACATTTGATCACGCACAAAGTTTATGTGGAGCAGAAGCGGTCGGGCCACGGCAGGTGAAATGTTCCTAGCCTACAAGTTTAACATTAATATGTTACTGGACACGCTGGTCTGGTTGGTTAGACCAGTGTTTGATGAGAGTCACGCCCGCATTCCGGAGCAGGGACGTGAGGAAAGTGAGGAATCACCCGGGTCGGCCCGGGTCCAGATGGGCATGGTCCAAATGCCTTGCTTACAAGATTATTTTACCTTCAAAAGGGAGTGAACGTGTTTGTTTCTGTTTCTGTTTGGTGACTGGTCATAAAGAGAAGCTCTAAATCTGACGTTACCAAAAAGCTAAAATCCTAACTGAGCCATGTTATTCCGCTGATGCATAATTCCGGTGAAGCGAACTCATCTTACGATTTGACTTTCAGACTTCCCATCTGATGCTGGTTCTGTTGGTTCTGTTGGACCGGACCAGTGGCACATGCCATTATACCTGTGAAAGCTAAGCTAACAACAGCATTCAAGCTTTACATCTGGATGAGCAGCCACAATGTCTGGTTCCGTGAGCGCACGTTATACCGGCAATTAAAGACGAGAGCCACGATACCTACGGGTAATCTGTCTAGCCGAAGGGTTTTTATTATTCCTAATTTAACCCTTTAAGACCGGCGGGAGTGCTGGCACTCCCATTTGCATATCTGTGTTCAAAAGCTTGTAGAACTGAAACTATATAGGATAGAATTTGTTTTGCATAATAAACCGAAGGATATGGATAGTTCACACACTGAATATGTCGCAGAGTGCTGCGTATTTCTGCTAATGATTTAGCAAAAAACAACCAAAAGCGTAAATAACAAAAGTGTTTTCATTCAGACACTGACGCTGTCGTTCTGATCCGCAGCTCACAGGGCTTCACATGCCTGAATAAACGTCCTCACGTTGTCAACGCAAAGTGTCACATGATTATCACCCACCCAATCACCTGCTTTGACATCATTTTCCTGCAAATTGTAGTTCTTTGTAGTCCCAGTCTTTCGACTTTTTCTTGTGCTTTTTCGGAATAATACGTGTAGACGAACAAGTCCTACACACACACACACACACACACACACACACACACACACACACACACACACACACACACACACACACACACACACACACACACACACACCACTACAAACTCCTGACACACACACACACACACACACACACACACCAGTACAAACTCCTGACACACACACACACACACACACACACACACACACACACACACACACACACACACACACCAGTACAAACTCCTGACACACACACACACACACACACACACACACACCACTACAAACTCCTGACACACACACACACACCACTACAAACTCCTGACACACACACACACACACACACACACACACACCACTACAAACTCCTGACACACACACACACACACACACACACACACACCACTACAAACTCCTGACACACACACACACACACACACACACACACACACACACACACGCACACACACACACACACACACACCAGTACAAACTCCTGACACACACACACACACACACCACTACGAAAGTTGTGATGAATTACGGACCCGCCAAACGGTACATCCTAGTTCAGAGATTACTACACACTAGAATCAACTCTGTTTGCTATCAGTTGTTAGATTCTGAAAATGACCAATCAGATTAAGCTATGAGGCTTAGATCATGTTTAACTATCCCGGATAATTATACATGATCTAAGTTCATACACCAACCTGATTGGTCTAATTTTAATCCAAGGATTAATGTTTAATTTCAATAATTAAATTTATAGCAAAAGTTTATTTTTGAATCAGAAGCTAGGATCTTTGCTTTCTAATAACCAGAAATATTATACATTTTCTGTGTTTCGTTTCAATAATGAGGCAAGTTTAAAAATGAAGAATTTTATTACTAACAATGTTAAAGTTAAAGATTTGAAATGACATTCATGAACGACAAATCATGGATGACAATTTAATGACAACAGCTTTGATATTAAACTTGTTTTAAAAGCAAACCTGTGGCTGGATGGAAGCTGAATTGGAAATACGAGTTTGAATGCGTGAATGAAATTATTAGAAGGTTTCTTTCAGAGAGAGAGGAAGCGTTCTGGATGAAAATGATGTTTTGCGGCTAACTGAGTCTTTTAACTTAGAAAAAACAGCATCAAACGCATTCCCGTGTTCTACCTCACCCAAATGGAGACCCTCTTGTGGGTCCGGAGATCAGGAGGATGTTGTTCATCCAAGATGACACTCGGTCCGGCAGGGGAGACACGAGTGTCCGATCATCTGGTCCAGAGATGTTGCCAGGTACACAGGTGTTCTCGTCTTAACTTTACTCAGAAATCAATGACTCTGGGTAGAGTCTTCGTTAGCTGGTTACAGTTTCATTTGTTCTTAGCTTTTCTTGTCGGCGTGACAGAAACAGCAGGTGGAGGTTTAAGGATGGCCGTTCCCTTCCTCCGTGGTGTTGGTTCAAGAACTGACGTGAAGCTGGTGATGGTTACAGTTTACAAAGCTCTCAGGACACTCCCACTCTCTCTCCAAGAAAGCTTTGGTCATGCGTCAAAAACATGTGTTGCAGTTATCGTTTATCTGGACTCTGTGTTAGATGGATAAGGTGAACACATCTTTTACTGTCATCATAATCATTATTATAATTAATCATTATTATCCAAAGCATAATAATCCATTTCATGTAATTAAAATACCTTTATACTGAACCAAGTGATCATTTATGATGATTTTCATAAACAGTAATAAAATAACTGAGACTGGGCCAGAGTTGTTCCTCTCCATCCACCAAACTGATACAGCGCTGTAATTGGCAAGACCCAAAACTGACTGGGCCAATGGTAGACCTTCTGAGACTCTAATGGGGCGTGGCCAGACTGACATGCAGAGCAAAATACTATAGCTTCTGCGATCGTTTGTCTAGATTTCTAGGCTATGAGGAAACCTGCATGTTTTTGTGACTCAGATTTTCTGCACTGTTTCATATCGTACTCCTCTCCATGACACGAACAAACTACTCTGACAAATACAAGACTGTCCAAGTCGCCCTCATCATCTTTAACCCACAAGTCTTTATTGTAACAGCATTTTCTCCAACATGCTCGTATCTCGACACGAAACAGGAACTGTCAACAATGCGGGACTGTGTTTAGAGTAATGAAAACGTGAGAGTGTCCCGCACAAAGTGGTGCGTCTGGTCACCCCACCAGTATCTAGAGAAGGCATTCTAACTGGATGCTTGAAGCACCTCAGTAGACTATTTTGATGAGGAGGAGCAGCAGCTCTACATTAAGCTCTTGCCCGATGTTGGACCTCATCTTATTCCTAAGGACTTAGACAGACACTGCAAAGGAAACATGTTCGGGGAACACAAAATGGAAAAAGGCAAAAAGATGAATACTGAAGAAAATGAACCGTGCTGACGGTAACCCAGGGTCTGCCCAGATTACAGAGCAACATGAAAATAACCGCAACGTGCTGAAGCCTACCCAGATAATTACTGCAAAGAAGCATTCCTGCGTGTCTTTGTGCAAACGTCAACACCTTCACAATCCCCACAGGATGAGCTTTAGCCTGTCGTGTCAGCTGTCTTCTGCTGTTAACCTCAGACCACATATGCACTCAGAGCTTTTATCAAAATAAAACTATAACATGATGCTGCAGCTCAAACTGACAGCTACCAGCTCAGTGCTAATGTGTGCATGTGATGGCTGGACATTAGAGCGTAATCCTTGTAAATGATTTACTATTATTATTACTGATTATTAATGATTTTACTTAAGCTTCACTAAGAATATAACAAGAATGGAGACAACATGTTAAAATACCAGAAAGGACAGGATTTACAGGGATTTGTTAAATAAGAAAGCAGGAACTGGTATGTGGACAAAATCAGCATTATCAACTATTTGGATCCATATGAAAAAAAAACCAAGACTGGAGCACCAACGAACACTTGTTGCTGCTGCAGCTCTGCATGACAATCGTTTTTGGGTACCTTGTTTGTGGTGTGAGCGGATGTAAACATCCAGATAAGAGGTCAACGTTTCCTTTGCTGGTTTTTATCGTAAAATAATCTAAGTTGTCATCTCATCTGAGAAGTGTAGCAGAGGAGCCTCCCGGTATGTGCAACCCTAACTGAAAAGAAACGTATAACATCTGTAACTTACCAGAAGGACAATGCAAAGAACACACTCACACAAAGGCTGGGAAACTCTAGGAGGCGATGTTTGGTCTCCGTGGTTACGCCTCCAAGCAGGAAGACCGTGAAAAGTTAGCCAGGTTTATTTTACCACGTAAAACATTTCAAACACCTGCGTCCAAATGACACAAACACTCTTTCAAGTCCCTGAATTTCTTTGGTGATATCTCATTGTTGATGATAAAGCCTGATGACCCACACCCTCCACCCAGCCACCACTCTGACTGTTGAGACAGGACAGACCAACTGAAATGCTGAAAACGAAGTGACTGAAGGTGAAGGAGGAGTTTTAATCTGATGTGAGAGAGGACAGATGTGGCATGAACGATGACAGAAAATGTTAGATCACTGACCGTGTGAGCACAGCTCAGACTTCAGCATAGGGCATGGATAATACTAAAGGTCAACTTAAAAAGAGGAAATGAGAGTATCGTGTTGGGACTCTCGGGTGGATGGAGGTTAGAAAGGCGATGGGAGGGAGCGGTGAGGAGCCGTGGCGACCCTACACCCCCAGCAGGTCCCTGAGGTCCAGTGATCAAAGCCTACTGGTTGTGCAGCACCAGGCTAAAGGTCAAAGGTGACAGATCATCTGCTGCTGTGGCCCCCAGACTCTGGACCTCTCTCCCCCTGAGCCTGAGACCAGTGGACTCAGTGGTCTCCTTTAAAAAGCAGCTGAAGACTCACTTGTTCAAGCTGGCTTTTGTACGACCTTCTTCACCTCTCTCTCTTTATTCTGCTCTCCCACCTATTCCACCTTCCTCAGGATCCACTGATTTCCCTCTTTCCTGTTCTCTCTCTCTCTTTCTTTACATTTTAATCACAATTGTCTATTTTTGCTCATTTTAAATATATTTTTAAACATTTTCTAAAATGCTTTTTTATATTTATATTTTTTGTTTTTGTGAAGCGCCTCGTGATTTTTATCTTGAGAGGCGCTATAGAAATGATATCTCCTTCTTCTTCTTCTTCTTCTTCTTCTTCTTCTAACGTTTGAGCTGAGGTTGCAGGGTGTAGATCAGGATTATTCATATCAGGGCCCGGAGGACCAGTATCCAGCATGTTTTAGTGGTTCATCTGCTCCAACACTTGATTCACCTGGCTGAGTCACCTGTGCAGCAGCTCACCGAGCTCTGCAGAAGCATGTTAATCACCTGCTGATTGAAACCAGGTGTGTTGAGGCAGGGTTAAAACTAAACCGTGCTGGATACCGGGCCTACAGGCCCAGAATGGAATACCCCTGGTGTAGATGGAAACAGAGCCTGGTTTTACGATCTCTACAAGCCCAATTTCACGATGGTCCTAGTGTTCATGAAATGCAACATGTGTTAGCCGTTTATTTGTGGCAGAGTGTGTTGGCTCAGGACCAATGCCAGAGTCGACACGCTAGGGTCAGAACTAAGTGTGGCACGGAAGAGGCGGGCTCAGCAGTAGAAGCTCCCAGAAACGACTGAGCATGCAGAGCAGCGTGGAGAATGTGTGAATGTTAGCAAATAAAACTAGCTAGACTGTTATTACAAGCAGCATGTGAGAGTGAAACTGCTGACATCACACCAGTGTGTCCTATCCACCCCGTTTCTGCTGATGACATCACACAGCAGCATTTAACGTGTCATTGTGCTGAGGGTGATTAAAGGTAATGGACGAGGGATTGCTCTTCTCATTTATTGCAGATAAATCCATCAGGAGATGCTTAAGGCACAGCTGCAGTGTCGATTATCATTAGATCCAGTTCAGACCAGTCAGCTGATTAGTGAGGGAGGAGAGCAACGCTAATTCAGCATCTCTAAGGGTTCATGAACTGTCGGTCTGATCGATGCTCAGCGCTGCACACATTCACCATTTTCAGCATTTTCTTTCACTTGCTTGACCTTTTCCCTTCAACACAGACCAAGCTGTCCACGTTTAACCCTTTACCTGTCACGCTAAACGGTTGCTGCTTCAGTTCTTATTGTAGTCAAATGTGCTCTGATTCAAACATCATCATTATAGACACGTTCTACATGTCCGGGAATGAAATGAGGTTCCACAACTAAAGTAACTAAACAAAGCAGCCTTCCACCTGCTGGCAGGGGCTCGGACTGGCCGTGGGCTGGATGCATGGGGTCTGTCATGATGCTGGAAGCCCTGATCCGGCACCTGGAGGTGTAGACATCCTTCTGTGCTGACAGACTGCTGAGCATCTGTGTGCTCTTGACCACACACTGTAGAGCGTTCCTGTCTGCAGCAGGGCAGGCTCCACACCACGCAGTGATGCACGAGGCCAGGGTGCTCTCCAGTACAAGTCTGAAGAAGGACTTGGAGACTTTGGTCCCCAGTCCTGCCTGCTTGAGCCCTCAGAGGAAACACAGCTGTTGGCTAGCTTTGCCAGCTTCATGAAGCTAGGGAGGAAATTCTAAAACTACCAAAGTGAAAATGTTCCAAATATGGAGATTTTTTAGTAAAACACATTTTTTACATTCTATAGTATTTATGTCATTACGATTTTACATGATTATATCCCCTTTGTTACTCCAAATCCAGAAAACTTAACTCTTTTCCTTCTATGTGTAAATGGTCCTTTCTGTTTAGCCTGTCTGTTACCACATCTCACGGTGTCGCTACGACCAGGAGAAACCTCTTATGGGTTGTTTTTCTCTTGAATTAATCAGGAAGTGCGTTATTGTTACTGTCATTTATGGGTCTGTCCCACATTCCTGGAGCCCCGCACAGCCCTCGCTGTGTCTCTTGAAGACGCCCTGGTTACTGTGACCTATGCTGGCAGAGATGGGCACAAGGGGTCAAAGACATCCGGAATAGCTTTGAAACCAGTTGTGTTGTTTGTGCTTGTGTGAGCGTTTGAAGCTGAGGCACGTCAGATGGAGTCCATGACGTCGAGGCAGTGCCCAGTTTGGATGAATCCACCCGTAATTCCGGCGCCAACTCCGATCTCTTTCCTGGGACAGCTGGCTGGCACTCACAGCGCTGCCAGGAACACACCCAGACTTCTGTTATTCCCCGTCTCCACAGCAACCAAACACATGCCAGAACTTCCCTCCTGATGGAAACTACACACCTGTTCTAAACTCGGTACCGGATGTCAGCCCCGGGTTGTGATTTGTTTTTGTACTTTGGTTCTTAAAGTTTCAAAAGTCATCTCAATGTTTTTACTGGTTCACAGGAGGCCCTGGACACACACCAAGAATGTAAACTGATCCGTTTGCTTTCTGGGTTCATGTTGGTGGTTCCTCTAAGAGCCCGACTCCACACCTCAGAGGCCGTGTTAATAGAGCTGCAGAAGCCCTCACCAGTCACACATTAACTGTGGATTTAGGCTGAGAAGCTGAAACATCTCCTTAATCCCCCTGGCACTCTCTCTGCCCTTAATCCTTTTTAATTCAGCTTTCTGGAGGACTTACCAGGCGCCATAAGCTGAATGTATTCACAGGTTCCCATCAACTTTACGGGTTGATAAACACCTCGGTATGCATGCAGCAGCACAAGTGGCTGCAAGGAAACAGAAATCTGACCAAAGTCACAACTTCTGCAGACGCTTCAGTTAAAATTTCAGTCAGGTATTCTTAAACAATATTTTAAAGCGTTTCATCAAGATGCAGCACCAAAATGGAAGTGGTGGCACCTCCAACAGCCTGATCCACATCAGCAAACACATTTCCAGGAGTGGGAATCAAAAACCAGTTCTGGTTTAGAACTGGGTCCCACTGTTTTCATTTCTAGGAGTGGTTCGCCATTTTTGCAAACGATTCCCTGATCAAGTCCAGTCGGTGCGTGCGACATCTCCATGGACGTTGCGGAGCTTCTGTATTCCCTCAGCTGGAAACATGGCGTCTAAGTGGCACAAAGACTCAAAGGTGTAGTTATACTTCACGAGAAAGGGCGATAACAGGGACCTGCAATACTTCCAAAGTACATATTCCATCAAAGGGAGGAAACACCACAAATATGCTAAAGCATTGGCGCACATAATACGTGATCATTTAAAGTAAATGTTCCACGGCGGACTAGTCAACGCAGCAGTAGTGGTCGTGTTTGCACGTCCTCTCCTGTTAATGCTGCAGGTAACGAATCAGCTCTTACTGCCTATCATGTTGGCGGCATTCAGACACACCTCCACACCAGCGACTAACGTCTGATCTGTGGTGAGACTTTGACCATCTTGCAAAAGCTACAGCAACACTGCACCAAACCAGAAGATGACTCTGCCTTCACAAGGAGCAGAAAGGAGAACATTTATGGGTTAGGGTTAGAATGGACCATGCCGTTGCCACTGATAAAGAAAAGCGTATCAGTTCTCCCCCCTACACACAACCGACTGGAACTCAGCTCATTTGAGAGGTGATGGGTGAGAATTTGGTGCTACAGTGGCTGAGTCCCACTCACAACAAATACTTGGAGCACCAAATGACCACACAAGAACTTTTACCAGGTAGCTTAATACGTATCTAACTGATTTTAAGGAACCTTGTAAAATAACGATCAGATATTTATCTACAACTAAAATCCTTGTGAACCCAAAATGAGACGACCACCATGCAGTTCTCTCTCTCTCTCTCTCTCTCTCTCTCTCTCTCTCTCTCTCTCTCTCTCTCTCTCTCTCTCTCTCTCTCTCTCTCTCTCTCTCTCTCTCTCTCTGTCTCTCTGTCTCTCTCTCTCTCTCTCTCTCTCTCTCTCTCTCTCTCTCTCTCTCTCTCTCTCTCTCTCTCTCTCTCTGTCTCTCTCTCTCTCTCTCTCTCTCTCTCTCTCTCTCTCTCTCTCTCTCTCTCTCTCTGCTGTTTTCAAGACTTAATAAAGAAAACACAGTTTTCTTTATTTGCTACTTAAAGCTAGCTTAGTTAAAATCATGAGAGGCAGCAGATATTGACTTTAAAAAAACAGGGTTTGAAAAATGTTGTGATTTACAAAGAAAAACTTTGAGCAAACTCTGACCCTGATGTAAGCACTAGCGATGGGAATTCTGGCTTGTTTTAGAGAGCCGGCTCTTTCGGCTCCCAAGTGGCTCCTCAGATGTTCTGTTGCGTCGAGTACATTTATAACCAAAATAATGCTAAACTATATATAAAATGACTTACTAATGTAAAAAAGCAATATATCAAATATTTATTATCATTTCTATGGATTTAATAACTGAACACTTTAAGAAATCTCAACTTTCCGACTGCTGGCGCTCATTTTCTCACCGTCTTTGTCGCAATCTCCTCTCTCTCGCTCTTCTTTTGCTCCTCCTCATTCCCTCTCGTCTCCCTCCTCCCACATGTGCTCTGCTGTGTGTCTGAGTCTGATCCTCCCTCTTCCCCGCCCCTACTGCTCTGTGTGTGGACAGTCTGGACACGCAGCTACACATGCTGACCAATCGTCCGCAACCGCAATGTGTGTGTTACACTCCGGCCCGCAACCGCAAAACCCGGAGAAATTATTACCTCACAATAAAAGAGATGTATTGAGGTTGTGTCCTCTCTGGTTCTGGAGAAAACGTATAATTTTATAATATATTTTCTCTCAGAGGATCTACACGCCCGCCTGCAAGCCCGTGTGACATCAGAGAGCCAAGGCTCCCTCCTAGGCCGAGACTTGCACAGTTTGAGAGGGGCAACCACGTCCAGGACCTGATTACAAAGTACATCAAAGTGTTGTGAATAGTGATCAACGTTAGACGGATCAGGTTAAAGGTCTCTAACCTTACAGACATACAGTCCACAAACTTTGAAATAGTTTCTGCATCCAGGGCTCTGAACCTAGTAGCTGGAGCTTCACACACAGGGACAGGACATGGCAACGTAACATCACAGAGTATTGGAGAGTGGTCAGAGAACACAGGAGGCAAAGTCACAAGGTTCATGACAGGTAGACCATAAGAGAGAACCAGGTCCAGGGTGTGACCCCTGGCATGAGTTGGGGACAATACCCATTGAGTTAGATTGAATGAATCTAGCAAATTAAAAAAACCTTTAGCAAGCACATTGTCAGGACAGCAGATATGGATGTTAAAATCACCAAAAAATAGGACATAGTCATATTTTAGGATGCAGTCTGCCACAAGATCACAGAAATCATTAAGGAAGTTAGAGTCAGTCTTTGGAGGGAGATAAATCAGCACGACGAGCAGGCGGGGGGAGATGCACAGTTCAAATAAGCACAGTTCAAAGGAAGAAAATGACATGGTGGGTGTAAGCTGTTTACGAGGAAAGCTGGATTTGAAAACAACAACCAGCCCTCCACCTCTGCCCCGTGGTCTAGGGATATTAAAACAGGAGCAGCCAGGTGGTACCAGCTCCAGCAGGGCGCTTGAGTCACCGAACGGGATCCAGGACTCACAGATGCAGAGAAAACCCAAGTCATGCTGAATAAAAAAGTCACGAAGTATAAAAGTTTTGTTCAGCACAGACCTGGCATTGACCAAACCAAACCGGGTCTGCGGCAGAGCTGCAGCACCAAGATCGCGCACGGGCCCAGTCCCCTTTAACTCTGTGCCCGTAACCGAGCGCAGATTCTCCCAGCAAACCCCAGTCTGGCGAGATCTTCGAGCCGATCGGCCATGGCGCGGTGCCATTTCACCCTCAGAGCCAGCCAAGTTCCCTAGGCAGGGCGCCGAGTGATCCAGGAGACATCTCGGAACCACCGGGTCAGAAGCTGGGCCGAATCGGACCAGCCGCTTCTTCAGGGATCCAGCCCGAGGTCTCACGCGCCGGCTACCTCTCTTTCCCCGTCTTCTCCGATACTTCCTTCTCGAGCTGGGGCGGACAGAGGGCCGACACATCACGGCTTGGGGGGAGAGAGCACACGGGCAGTCCAACCAGCAGCGCCATCCGTGAGGTTCCCAGCTCGCGGAGCCCGCTACATCAACGGGAGGACGAAGCCTCAGCAGCGCAGCTCGATCGTAAGTCAGCAGAGGATCCACACCATTCAAAAACAGCATCAGAGACAACAAAAATGCATAAAAGCCAATAAAACGCCAATAAAAACCAGTAAAAAGCAAGGTACCACTGCATAAAGAGGACGAGCAGCTCGCAGCGCGCACCTGCGCGAGCGCCATCTTACTCCATATAATTAACATAATTCCAAAGGTAATTTGTTGGTCCACGTTAAATTTATGCATAAACATTCTCACAGCAGGTTTGTTAATAAGTCTGAGAACATAAAGCATATAGTATAGTCTGGACTGCAAGGATAATAATAACAACAACAATCATCATCATCATCATCATCATCATCATCATCACAATTAGTTCTTTTTAATAGTAAATAATACAAATGTTATACAAAATACACATAGGTTATTCCCCATTCAAAGTCTGTATATATATAGAAACCATGTTTTATTAGAAACAGTGGTGAGTTTTTGCCTTTTTCTAGTTTCTTAGAAAAATAGTTTTCCAGTTTTGACATGTTTGCTCTCTTGTGACAACTCTGTAGGGATATTTCTCTGCAAATAGTTTTTTATTTATCTGGATTTTTAAGAGATCACAAGACCCTTCTCATGATCCTTTATTACCCACAAGGGGGCCCAAGCCCAGCTTCATGAACCAATGCTCAGCCCTACCAGTGAGACCATCAGCCTGATCACAGATATCTACCAACAGTACAGGAAAGCTTTGGGTTTTATGTTGTTGAGGCTAGAAGTAGGAATACAGATATGAGCAATAAATGAAAGTGTCAGTCCCAAAGTACAAGGAATCAACATTATGATGGGTTGAATGGCTCCTCTGCCTCAAACCACAGCAACCAGTCAATCTGCCCTAACCCACCACGATGTGATTATTAGTCCCACTGTGTAGAGAAACGCTCGTTCATGTCCTGCTGAACTGTACGTGGGAATTACAGCGCCTGCAGTTTGCTGACAAATCATGTAGCCTCCTCCCTCAGTGCACCCCCGCCACACACACACACACACACACACACACACACACACATTGCAGAAGAATGTTCCTCTGCATAAAGGAGGCAGCCTCAGCAATATCACTAATCGTGTGCATTGAAATATGAGTCCATGATCCCCACTCGTGAACTCAGTGGTAGTGCCCCAGCAAATGGCTGCCTATCAGCACGCAGCACCTGTGCACCTGACTTGCCTGTGCTGGTATTGGTCTGAAGGGCCGATGGTGCAAAATGGCTGCCTGGTCTTCGTCAGTCTTCCTCACAGTAGCAGTGGCTACCTCGTAGTTTACCATCACCAGCATAGTGTGAAGACTGGTGCAGTCTTTGGAAAGAACTCTGGACTCGTTAAAACGCGTTCCATAAATAAAATCCATTATTATGTTGAACCCCGTAAAGCACTAAAAGACACAGAGTATTTATTATTAGTGTTATCTTTGACACATAAGCTCTTCTGATGCAAGTCTTTCTACTTAACAGATCAACACAACAAATGTTGTTGCAGTTAAAACAGAAGTGTTTGAGTCCAGTGTTAGAGAGACCAACATCGAGACAAGGCTGAGATATTTAGAGGTTGAGACTGAGACGAGGCCAAGACCATATATCGTAGGAATATTATAATAAAACAAACATTTATTTTAATTACTTAATCAGGAACACGTATGTAATTCCAAGCCTGAACATCATTTGGTAGCACCACTAACAGTAACCCTTATGGCACTTACACACTAGCATCGGCTTCACTCCGCCTGGACCGGGTTTGGAGGGTTCTTGTTCAACACGTTCTCACGTATGAAGCATCGGAAAATGACGCTGAGTAACCGAACGTTTGTCTCCCGACGCGTCGGGAGGCGACGCGCTGTGCCAGAGCGTCGGTTTCTGACGCCCACGGTAAAACACACATTTCACTGATATTTAACCTCTAACCTCTTGCTATTGAAGCTTCCCCGCATCCCCATCCTAACCTTAACTCTGTTGCCAAGGCCAGATTATAATATGGGCAAACTGGGCCCAGGCCCAGGGGCCCACAGCCACAAGGGGGCCCACGCAAGCAGCAGTCTTCTTTTTTTTATGTGCAGCAGTCTTTACGTTGGAGAAAAATGTTGACAAGTAATTAAAATTGCACCCACATTTTCTAAGTTAACTCACATTTCTTTTAACTGCTGTAGTTTTTGCATCTTTAGTGCCTGCTTCAGCTCTCTCTCCCCTCCCCGTGCAGCAGCCGCTAACACACTGATGCGCCTGCAGCCTCTCAGAGTTCCTGCTGATCTAAACATTGAAAGAATCATTTAATTTTCTGTTCCTCACTTCTGATTACCTTCAAGCGTGTCTTTGGTGTGTTCTTGCTGTGTTGAAATTCTAATTCCATCTTTTAGTTCTTTTTAAAACACAGTAAGGTTTTATTTACCTGCAACGTTTCGTTTGCCGTCTGCAAACTTCCTCAGAGCTGACGCCGATGTTGGCGTCACTTCCTTCTCTGTTTATCCGCCGGCAGCAGAGGACGTTGTCGCCCCCTGCTGCCCGCTCTCCCCTCTCCGACGATGCAGTCCCATGCGCGGTCCAGCGTGTAAACTCCGTCGTCTCTGTTCATGGTCCCACATCCACAGTGATGGGCAAGTTACTTCAAACCTGTAATGCATTATTTATTACTTGTTACCCTCATTTTAAAGTAATTCATTACATTACAATATTACTGATTTTAAAATGTAAGGCATTACACTACTTTTGCATTACTCTAAGTTACTTTCACCAAAACAACTTCAGTATGAATCTGGTCATGTGACGCTCAGTGAGCTCATGACATATATGTGGAAGGTGACGTGGTGTCTGAGCTAGGGTTGCTGTTATAAACAGTCAGATATAATAACAGTGCTTTAAAATGATTGTTTATTAAATAAAAGCAACAACAATCTGTACTCTCAGCACGCTGCCATCTTATATTAACTGAGCAGGGAGTGAGGTGGTGGGGGCTCCAAGCCTATATTTGCCTTGGTCCCCAAATGCCTTGATACGGCCCTGGATGTGAGACTGGCTTCTGGGGTGATCTGATTCTATCACATATATAAATATTAAATGCTTATATATTATTGCTTTTCACTGGTAAACATGTGTATTGGGGATCAATCTACCTACTTTTTTCTTTTCAAGCCCTTTGTTTTGTTTTCTTGATTTTATTTGAATAATTTCCTGCCCTTTCTCTAACCTTCCTGCATGCTGCATGTTTTCTCCATCTTCCAGAAAAAAAACTGTGTCCTAGACTTCCTACTTTCTAACTAATCAGCCAAAGGGATCTTCACATGCGCGGCGCTCCAGCAGCAATGAGTTGAAATCACCGGGGCACAGATTATGAACTCAGCTGAGGCAAAGCACGTCAGAAAAGCACAAAATACCAGAGAACATGCGCTGATATGAACGATCGCAAGTGAATTATTTTGTTTTGGTGGAGCGATTTTGTGAATGTTGCAGCGGTGCAGGACGCAGCTGGAGTAGTTGAGCCGTTACCGCGGCGTCCTCTCTGCCCGCAAAGCTGAGTCCATAAATGACGTCATATATGCAGATACTGGATCTTTCTTCGGGTTTCCCGCAATTTGAATTTTTAAGGAACACATCTTAATTCTGGGTTTAAAAATGCATTGTAATTACCGTGTTACTGACAACTGTACCGAGTAAATATTACCATTTTCTTTCCCTGTAATGCCTTACATTACCACATTACAGCAAAAAGCAATGCATTACAGTAATTAATTACTTTTGTACCGCATTACTCCCAACACTGCACATCCACGTCTCCTTATCTCGATAGCTTCTTTTATCCATCTTTTGTGTTTCTGTTGTTCGGTGTTTATGATCCTTGTGTTGTCCCAGTCCATTACACGGTTTTCTCTTGTGCAGTGATCTGTTACGGCTGACTTCTTTATTGTACTTTCTGCTTCTTGTGTTGCTGCTCTTGTGTGTCTTCGACTTGCCTCTTTCTCACACTCCTTTCTATGTTCTGTTGTGTGTTTAGTTGACGTCTGGTTTCTCCTACGTATGTTTTATGTACTTTCAAATGTAAATATCTGTAACCTGCCATTTAACTGTTTTGCCTTCTTGTGAAGATTGTTGCAAAGAGAAACAACTAAACTTGATTAACCCCAAAGCCACGCGCACTGCACTGTACTCCGTGACTGTAAAGGACGAAAAAAAAAAACACTTAACCGGATCCTTTTATTGGTTTAATGTAAAGTTTCATTCAGCACGAACTTAAGTTACACCAATCTAACAAGACAGAGCCTGGAATTGTATTCTGAACAGTTTAATCATGTTTTAAATGGAGACATGCGTGACGCGTCGAAAGTTCGCACCTGCTCAGCTATTATGGAAACTAAACTAACATGATCAATCCATCTATTTTCTGAACCCGCTTTGTCCGGGGGGGGGGGGTCAACGGGCAATCAGGCAGGGTACACCCTGGACAGAGAGCCAGTCCATCGCAGGGCAGCACAGAGACACACAGGAAAAACAATCACACACACCTAAGGACAATTTGGACAGACCAATCAACCTAACAGTCATGTTTTTGGACTGTGGGAGGAAGCCGGGGTACCCGGAGAGAACCCACGCATGCACAGGGAGGACCCAGGACCTTCTTGCTACAAGGCAACAGCTCTAACCACTGCACAGCCTAAACTAACAAGATGAATAACATAATTACTTTAGGCACAGACAACATCCCCCATACTTTTGAAAAGCTTGCAACGCGCCTGCTACCAGTTACAAATTGTGAAGGGGAACGATTTTCACAAATGGCAAAAATAACAAATGAGTCTTCACTAGTACCATGCAGACGCACACCTATCTGGAATAATCCTGATATTTTGCAAAATAATAAAATGATGAACCTTCCAGACTGTAAAAATAAAGGAATCCTATACCTGGAACACATATATGAAGGGCTGGACTTCATCCCATTTAATAGAATAGTCTCCCAATTTGGAATAGATAAGAATAGCTTTTTAGAATACCACCAAATTAAATCTGTAGTCAAACAAAAATTTAAGCTCAATAAAATAGAATTACAAACACCACCAAGAGTATTAGACTTCTATAATCTCAAACCCCCCAAACTACTGTCTAAAGTATATAAGACACTGTCCAAAATAGACGATAAAATTGCAATCCCTATTGAAAAATGGGAGGTGGATCTATCAGTTAGCTTTGACCAGAACTTCTGGTCCCAAACTTGTTTAAAAACTTTTAAAATGATCAGACACTCCAATTTACAATTAATTCAGTACAAAATTCTACACAGAGTACACTATACAGGTCATCGGAAGTTCAAGATGGGGTTTGTGTCATCTGACACCTGTACACACTGCACAAACAACATTCCTGACAATTACATTCATGCACTGTGGTCCTGTCCACCTGTCCAGGAATTTTGGGGTAGAGTATGTGAGGATCTGTCAAAGTCTCTGAAATGTCATATCCCAACTTCCCCCTCTCTTTGTTTACTGGGAAACCTGGACGATGTCCCGACTGAAACATCTTTGGTTCACGTGGTTCTGACTGCCATATGCATCGCTAAGAAAACTATCCTCTTGAATTGGAAAAATAGAGAAACTCTCTGCATTAACCAGTATAGAAATATTTTGTTAGATCATATTACACTTGATATAGCCTCTGCTTCAACTTCAAATCAATCTCTCTGGGCTCCTTTGATCAGTTCCATCACATAGCGATGACGGGGGACCATTGATATTGTCCTGCGGGATGATGTGGGGGGTGGAGGGTCTGAGTTTGGAGTATCTGGACATTCTTTGGAGGTGGGTTCACTGGGGGTGTCTGGGACTGGAGGGCCATTGCCCCCCTCTGGAGGTGCTTGGGTTGCGTCCGGGGGTGGACTACTGGCGGTTGTGAGTGGGGCCCCTTGGAGGTCTTGGTGGTGGCCATGGGTTACTGCCCGGCGGCTGCATTGCCCCTGGGTGGGGGCCTGGGGGCTCTGGTATGGGGGTGGCCTGCCCCGTGGGGGGATATGGGCGGGGCCTTGGGGGTCGGGTCCTGACATGTATACTGCCGGGGAGAAGGCAGGAATATGCAGCAGTGCCTGACTCGGGTTCAGGGGCCTCGAATAGACCTTGGCTCCTCTGCTGTCCCATCACAGGGGAGGGGCAATTCCAGGAGGGGGAGGACCCAACCTTACCTGGATGTCCTATGTCTTTTATAGTCTGGAAGTTGTGAAAATGCAGGGATGGGCGTGGATATTCTGCTGGGATGGGGCTGGGTTGGTGCCCTCGGACTCCGTGAGGCTCTGTGATGCTGCTGCTTTGGGCCCTGGCAAGATGGGCTGGGGTCTCCATGCTCTGGGTGTGATTTTGACAACAGAGGTGCCTATTGGGGCTAGTGGGGGAGCTGGCTCCCGGGAGGGCTAAGCCCAACCGGCCATTCCTCCCCATCCCCACACATTTCTCTCCTCCTGCTCCCTCACATCATCACACAAACATGCACATAGGACCTTGGGGGGTGGGCAAGTCAGGGAGTGCAGGTATGGACCCCATTTCCGCATTCCTGTGGCAACCTGCCCCCCAATTTTATCTGCACCTTAAACACTTCCACCAACGACATTCCACGCAAACACACACTTAGGACCTTGGGAGTGAGCACATCCAACAGCATTTGGCAGGGGGATTTCTCAGCCTCATCCCAAGTGCCAGAGCCAACTTCCATTTTTAAACTGCACTTAGACACTGAGGGCTGTGGGTGCAAGTGGGGTGGTGTGGTAGCATCAGCTGGCATAGGCCACACAATGCCCGCACTGCCTGCTCACCACAGCCATGGAATACACCTTGTCAAAACTCACTAACACCATATTGGAGCAGGCGGAGGGAGACTAGGGGTCTTGGCACACCTCTGTTGTCGCTTGGCTTCCTGGGGCTGGAGGCTAGGAGGGCGATCCGGCCGTCCGGTTGGGGTCTGGGATGGTGGATTGCTGTGCTCGGCGTTGGGCGGGGGAGCCTGCTCATCAGCACCCAACCAGAAAAGGTCGAACTCTTGGTAATGGTTGTACCCCATGTGCAGCAGTGCCAGGACCAGAGTGAATAGGGTGTGTATGGGTAGCATGAGTGGGTGTCCGGCGTGCATTTTTGTAAGTCTTAGGTTGTATGTGTATGTGTGAGCATGAGGGAGGGAGCGTGTGACTGTGTTTGTGTATGACTGTATATGTCAGCTGAGACCTTTGACTCCTCCCTTCTCCTGGGACTTCTTTTGGAGATATAGATCTTCGTCTCCCCTCTCCCTGCCACACCTGGTGTGGAGTGTGGTGCCTTGGTCTGCCTGGGTCGTGGCTCCCGGGTCAGGGAGTTTGATTTTTGGCATCTGCCTGACCAATCCCGGTGGCTGCCTGGTGGGGTCTGGGTCCCTGGGCTCTGCTGGGACCCGGTGGGGGTGGTCGCCCCTGGGTCCCGGGTCATTAGGTCCCAGGCTTGGCCGGCTAGGGGGTGGGAGGCTGCGGGCAGGCCTGTGGGCTTGCCGCCGATATCTCCCGGGACCCTTCCGGCTGCTGGTTGTGGCCCCTCGGGGCAATCCTCTGCTCCTCTCGAGGGGGGCGGGGGCTTTTCTGGTCGATGTCTCCCTGGAGTTCCTGTGCTTTGGGGCATCTCATGGATCTCTGGGACTTGGAGCTCCCTCCGTCTCCTGCACATCTCTAGGGGGCAGATCTGTGGCCCCTCACACTCTCTATTGGACGCTCCGAAAGAGAAACCTTACATAAACAAGCGCGTGTACACACACAGGTGCTCACATGGTGCTCTCATAAGTATGGACTTGGGCACGTTCAACACAGGTCTTAAGGCTATGGTGGGCACTTAATGCACTGTGATTTATTATCGTGTGATTGTTCAAGGTTGATTATATATTTCTTCATCAAGTTTAGGCAGTGATAGCTTGATCTTGTTGCATTGTTGTTGTGTCCCATGTTTTTTTTTTGCTTTTTTTCTTCTCTCTTTCTGCAGGTCTAGAAGCAGATTCTTGTTCATTATTGTTTATTTTTGTGGGATAACCCCCCCCCCCCCCCCCCCCATCTTTTGTCTCTTCCTTTCTCATTCACTTCTCTTTCACCTCTGTCTCTGTGTCTGGTCAGAATTAAAAAGCATACAATAACAATAAAGTTTTAAGTATCAGGCATTACATTAAAAGCAGACACTTTGATGCTCCACCTGAGAGTAAATCTGTAAGGCTTGTTACCAGCATTCAGACATTAATTCTGTACTCTTCACAGCCAGACAGGATGCGGTAAAAAAAAATTAAAAATAAAAAATGAACTGAGAACAACACAAACTCAACAGCGCCTCAGTGCACTGTCACTGATGGCTATTGAATCCCAGCTTGTCAGGAATCTGGACTTTGATGACATTGTAAATGAATTTACTAATAGAAAGGCCAGAAAGCAGTTTTTCTGAAGACAAGAGAGGAGACCAACAAGAGGAAACATAAAGAAGAGGAAGGAGCCAGAGTCAAGAGGAGGAAGGAGACAGGAGACAAGACGAGGAAGGAAACAGGAAACAAGGTGAGAAAGGAGACAGGAGACAAGAGGAGGAAGGAAACAGGAGACAAGAGGAGGAAGGAAACAGGAGACAAGAGGAGGAAGGAGACAGGAGACAAGATGAGGAAGGAGACAGGAGACAAGATGAGGAAAGAAATGGGAGACAAGATGAGGAAGGAGACAGGAGACAAGTTGATGAAGGAGACAGGAGACAAGATGAGAAGGAGACGGGAGACAATATGAGGAAGGAGACAGGAGACAAGATGAGGAAGGAAACAGGAGACAAGATGAGGAAAGAAACAGGAGACAAAAGGAGGAAGGAGACAGGAGACAAGAGGAGGAAGGAGACAGGAGACAAGAGGAGGAAGGGTATGGGGGGGGGGGGGGGGGCTAAGCACATTGTGCCCAGAGGCCCCTGCAATGATAATCCGGCCCTGTCTGTTGCTGGTACAACTAGAAACAAAGTTTTGCATGGACAAGAGGGTTAAGGTTATGGTGAGGTGGGGGGAAGGTTAAATATCAAGAAGGTAAAGGTCAGAAATCAGTGAAATCTCCGTTTTACTGGGGCAGTCGGAAAACGACAATCTTGCACACTCCCAATGCGAGGAAACAATGCTTGGTCAAGCAGTCGGGTGTGAGAACATGTTGTCTCATTTAGGTAGCCAACAGCAAACAGACGTCTTATCAGCCCTCTTCCCGAGGAGATCTGCCTGGAGCCGAACAGGGCAAGCACTCCCTGTCATGTTCCTGGGCAGAGGTGAGTCACACATCTCCTCTCATCAGCTCTGAGCTAATTCTCCACAGGTGAGGAGCAGAGGGAGCGGCAGCTGCAGGAGATTTTCCAATCAGGGACGCGGGTTCAAATGGAGGATGGAGACACATCACTTTGCCGGATGATTGCACCAGTTTTGGTAGTCCCAGCCACTTGCTTGTTCTTGTTCGCTCATGTTTTTTGACTAGCTCTCTGATTATTGGATTTATGACCTCAGACCGTGTATTGGATTACGTTTTTGGATTTTGCCTCACGTCTGGTGTTTATTCCCTTCTGCTCAGGACTCTCACACAATCTACTCCACCTTGCTGTCTACGAACATTGGATCTCTCACACCACGTCCCATCGTCCTCCATGGTTCCTGTTTGGGTCCCTCTGCTACCTCACCCCTCCGGGAGCGTTCACTCTCTGCCCAGCGCTCCCCCCTGGCTCCCCCCTCTCTCGTTCATCCCGAACGCTACAAGGACTAGAGCGGCACCGCTCTCTCACACAGGACTTCCCTGTGTTGTTTTCCGTTCCCGTTTTTGCAATAAAGAACTTTATTTGACTATTTCTGCCGACGAGTTATGATTCCGCATGTCTTGGGTTAAACACTTGCCTCGAGTCATGACACGGCCCCTGCTAGCTGATTAGCCGGCTCAGAATCACACCATTACCATTAGAGGGAGCCTCTGATAGGCAGATTATATCTGCCCGTGGGGGCTTCCCGCATGCACAATTCATTATAATTCTGGATGCTGTGGAGTTAATGAGCCCATGACAGAAGCTGTTTTACTCTGTCTGTCACTGCTGTGAGGAGCACTACTGCACTCTCTCTCTCTCTCTCTCACACACACACACACACACACACACACATACACACACACACACACACACACACACACACACACACAGTGCTGCCAGACACATTAAAGCAGGATGCAAAATCAGAGTCCGAGAGTTTCCAAAAGCCAGACTGCTCAGGCCGCTTTGTTTAAATAAAGGAGACACTGCAGATTTCTCCATGCTCTTTTTGCCCCACCCACGTGTTTGGACATGTGCTCATGACATCACAGGCCACAGATCACCCATGCGCTCAAACACGTCTGCATTCCCAAGGCAGGGTGGAACAAATACAGATAGGCTGGGGCAGGCAGAGTGGAGCCAATTCTACTGTGTAAGTGGCTTTAAAGAGCTTGTTGCTGAACACCTGTCAATACACAGCAGTGTATATCGTAAAGAAGCGTCATGTGAATGCATACTTATGTATGTATGAGTAATCAAATAGAATTACCCCCAGCACTCTTCAAGCAACACTAAAGTTTATCATAACCATCTCTGATAACTTGCTTGTGGCTTTTAGTTATGGGGCCCAATGTGGTATTTTTTCACGGGGCCCAAAATCCCTGGCAGCACCCCATGCACCCACCCACTATAAATCAGCACCTATGACAGCTATTGTTATTACAGGAAATTTGTTACACTGCCAATGATTTTAATGTCTTATTCTCTCATCAGTAAGGTATGAGCCTATCAGCACCGATCCTGTTAAAAATACCTGAGTCCGCCCAGTCCGAAACCAATGCAAGAATGAATAAAAATGCCTTTGATACTAAGATGAGACCAAGAACATAAAAATATGGTTTCAACACTGGTATTGAGACTAAGGCCAATCTCGAGGACTCCAACACCATAAAATAGTCCAGCAACTTACAAAAGAACCTGAAATCTAATGCATGGACAAGGTGGTGTTTAAAAACAAGACCCAAAACAAGTTAAGCAGCAGAGATCTTGGTAGCATGTTAGCTTGACAAAAGCTAGACAAATCTTTGGCAGAGCTCCATGAATCAATACTGAAAGCTAAAATTTACATATTGACTGTTATGTCCTCTGTCCCTTGTCTCCACAGTTCATTCCACGTTTTTCCTTCCTAGATGTTCTTGTCCTCCCTGTTCCTTCTGTCACGTTGAGAGCAGGAGGTTTGGACCCAACGTGCAGGAAATCCAGAACACACAGGAAGGAGCGGTTGAAACGTAAAAATCCTTTATTTAGGAAGAGAACCAAAAATCCAAGGGGCCACGGCAAACACCTAATAACTAAACTCAGACCAAAAACTAAAAGCTCACCTTCTGAGCAGAGACCTAAAGACTGGAGACTAAAGACTGGAGACTAAAGACTGGAGACTAAAGACTGGAGACTAAAGACTGGAGACTGGAGACTGGAGACTGGAGACTGGAGACTAAAGACTGGAGACTAAAGACTGGAGACTAAAGACTGGAGACTGGAGACTAAAGACTGGAGACTAAAGACTGGAGACTAGGGACTGGAGACTGGAGACTGGAGACTGGAGACTAGGGACTGGAGACTAGGGACTGGAGACTGGAGACTGGAGACTGGAGACTAAAGACTGGAGACTAAAGACTGGAGACTGGAGACTAAAGACTGGAGACTAGGGACTGGAGACTGGAGACTGGAGACTGGAGACAAAACAACGCTGACCAAGACAATGAACCAACAACCACAGAGTGACAAGACAAGGCTTATAAACACAGAGGGAGGTAATCAGGGAAACAGGTGACAGGTGTGAGGAGCGTGAGCTGAGGAGAAACTGGTGGAATCAATTAGCTAAATGGACAGGGAAAGAGCTTGGCAGGAGGGCAGATAAACATTAACCTATAAAACATGGATCTAACTAAACCTAAAAGACAGAGGGCAAAAATAAACCAATAAAAACCAGATGGGTGAGGAGGACTAATCTAAAGACAACTAGGAAAACCAGGGAGAGACTAGGGCCCTGTCCACACGTAGCCGGGGATCTGCCAAAACGTAGATATTTTTCTACGTTTTGGCCTGTCATCCACACGAAAACGGATCTTTTTAAAAACTCCGGCCAAAGTGAAGATCTGCGTTTTCTCCGTTTTGGGTGTCTGCGTGTGGACGGACAAAACCGGAGTTTTAAGGTCCGCAACGTCACTTTCCGCAACAAAAAATGCTGACATCACGTGTGCGACCTGTGTTTACACTAGCCGACATCATGGAAGCCTTCGGAGCTGCGCTCTGTCACTACCCGATCCATCAATTGTCCAAGCGCTTTCTGCTTGTTTGTGTTTGCAAGTGGAATTACTGCTCCTTGCGGAAGACCACAGACGAAGGACGAGGTTAAGAACGGGGGAAGTACTGCCGCCTACAGGTCTGGCATGTCCTTAACAACGTATTATCCGGGTACGTGTGGACAGAGTTTGTTTTAAACGCGGTGGTGTGGATGCAAGTTTTTGGAGGGGCGGATATTCGTTTTTAAAAAACCCGGCTACGTGTGGACTAGGCCTAGGAGGACACAAGAGGAGAGCCTGAAGTGGGAACAGGAAGGGGCGGGGAACAAAGGGACACGGAACATGACACCTTCCATGCCCCATCTCCCTAGTCTCCGGCCCCCTCATTTATCATTCAGGTTCTTACTTTATTTCTTATCTGGTTCATGTTTTATCCCTGGTCACTCCCGTTCATGGTTTAGTTTATTCATCCAGCCTTTTTAGTTCAGTTGTAGCTATGGTTTATATTTTGTGTTCCATTTCCCGTAGTCTAGTCTTATGCTTTCCTTTTGCCTTTAGTCAGTTATCTGTTCATGTATTCGGCCTTTAGTTCTGTGCCACTGTGCCTTACTGTTTATCTGTTAAGCTTTAGTCCTACAGTGTTTTGTATTGCCTCAGCGTAACCAGTCACACCCGCAGGTCATTGTAATCTATAATCATCAAACCTGTTCCCCGTCTTCACTTACCACCTCAGCATTATTTAAACCTAGTCATAGCTACTGGTGGGTTACTTGTGTTTGTGTTTTTGTTTGCTCCTCATGTTTTTGCCTCCCTGCTCCACACCACAGACTAATAAACTTTGGGGTTTTTAACCTACCTGGCTGCCTCCTGGATTTCCTGCACTTGGGTCCTACAACAACCTCCAATTCCATGACATTGACACCACTTGTGAACACAATAATCTGAAAATGCTCATTCACAACAATGGTTTTATGTTAAATTGGCTTGCCACACCATTCACAAAGACATCTATTTTCTGCAGACATGCTAATGGTAGGTTTGCATTTAGCATTAGCAATGCAAACTACAGTACCTTAGGTCAGTCAGCCTTGTTTCTATGGCACAATTCATACACAGCCCAAACATTTCCACCTATATCACCTGTATACAGCAGGTATCACCTGTATACAGCAGGTATCACCTGTATACAGCAGGTATCACTTGTATACAGCAGGTATCACCTGTATACAGCAGGTATCACTTGTATACAGCAGGTATCACTTGTATACAGCAGGTATCACTTGTATACAGCAGGTATCACCTGTATACAGCAGGTTTATCAGGACTTTTCTGCACCTCCTGCTATATTAATACAATTTGTCTGGTGGTACTTCAGCATCTGTTACTAAGCAACCTGAGAGTACACCGGCCCAAATCAGGAGTCAAAGCTCATTTGGTTCCATGTAATGCAACATAATGAATCAGGTGAAAATTGCATTCACTTTAACAAAGGCAGGAGGGATCAATGAGTCTTGTGTTCTCATAACTCACTTACATCCATAACGTGTGCGATTACACTGAGAGGAGACCTGCTGATGGTTCGGGTTCAGGATTGTGCTCACGCAGCACAAAAAGCCTCCAGGTCTGACGGGTAACAGAGCAGGCTGTTAAATCATGTCTTCCCCTGCTATAAACCACTTTGAAGATGATCTTTCAGATGTTGGATTTAATGCTATTATGGGGTGGCAGGTATCACCGGAGTTCATGGAACAGCTGTCCTGCATGCTGGTTCACATGCTGGATGAGCTACGATGTAGCCACAGCTGCCCTGGGGCGCACTGACAGAGGCGAGGCTGCCGAGCACTGGCGCCACCGGTCCCTCCGACCACCACCAGCAGGCGAGGGGGGTTAAGTGTCTTGCCCAAGGACACAACAGCAGAATTCTCTGGTCTGGACACTTTTGAAAAACAGCGAAAGACCCTTTTATCTAAAGCTGCTTTTAACTAAACCTTTTAATCTGTTTATGAAAAATTATAATTGTATGACTTTATTTTTCCTGATGTTGATCAAATTCTGTTTTGAGAGCATTTTGATTTTATGATGTTAATCTATTTATGATTTTATGACAGTTTTATTTTATTTTGATCTATGTGAAGCACTTTGTGATCTGTGATAAGTGCTGTATAAATAAAATTTACTTACTATTTACTTTACTGAGCCACCATTCATCGTAATATTTCATTATCAGTTTTCCCAGATTGTTTAAGCATTCCTCATTTGTGTTGAGTGTTAATGGAATGGCACCAGAGCCTGCATCCGGTAGGCATCTTGCCTTAATGTGAAGGAGTAACGACTATTAGACACTCTCCCAGGGTCTGGCCATGAGATGTGTTTAGTTCACCGTCTTTGCAACTTTGTTTTTGGTCTCTACAAAAGCATTTAATGGGTGGAGCACAGAACACATGATAAATCTGTATTTTCATCTTTCATAGTTCTTCTTCACCACATCAGCCCTGTTCATCTGCACCAAACTGCCCATCACACTTCACACTCGGCTGTGGACCTCCCCAGCAAATTCTGAAGGCCACAGTCTGATGAAGCTAAGAGGACAACATCTTCCAGGAAAAGTCTCTTTAGATTCTGAAAGGAACCGGTTACAAAGGACTCCTGCTGGACTCTTCTTTGACTGAATGCCTGAACTTTATGTTGTGAATCACACATCTCTTTAAATAACTTAGAATTGTCAGGTCAGAGCTGTACAAGAATCAGAACCAGAATTGGTGTATCTCTAACGGGAGTAAAAAAAATATATATTTTCTGTATTGCGCTCATGAGGAGGAGGTTTATGCTCAAAGGTGATTTCACTGCAGATCCAGAGGCTTAAACACAGTGAAATTAGCTGTCCTCCACCGCCCTCTAGTGTTAGAGACAAATCATATCTTTATTTATTTGACTAGTTTGTTTCACTGATTTTTTTATTTGATAAATTAGCTTGAGAGGGCCATTTTTCAGGCTTTTTCAGGGACTAACAGAGTCCCATAATTGGGTATGGACTCTGAAAAGTCCCAGTAGAGTCAATCAACCGTACTGTGAAATTGGAAAAGTTGCTGTGAAGCAGAATAGAAATAAAATAAAATAAACAGTGTTCACACTGCTTTAAATCACAGTGCTTTGTTTTCTCACAGGTTGACGTACAGAATGGCGTTTTCTGGTCAGTCAAAGTTGACCAGGTGACAATGTACTCAGAGCATCAGAAACAGTTTTTAGTTAGATTTTGTTCAGTTCCATTAGAGATTTCAGTGTTTACTTTGAGGATGTTTCCCCAGAATCACAGGAGGAGGAAAGTTTGTCTAAAGGTTTGAGCACCTTTAACGTAATCCTAAAGCTCTGAAGAGACGGTTTGCTGTTTGACAGGAAGCTTCCAGGGGTGATACAGCTGTCAGGCAGTGACGTGTGGCCATCGTCAAAACATCCCGCCAGAAGTCCACCCACTGAGGCCACCCAAGCACCACCACAGGGTACGGGGATGTCCCAACTTCACCTGGGTGTCTTTGTATTAAGTAGTCTGGAAGTAGATCAAATGCGAGGATGGGAGTGGATACTCTGCTGGTGTGGGGCTGGGTTGGTAGCCTCGGGCTCTGCAATGCTGCTGCTTTGGGCCCGGGATAGATGGGCTAGGGTCTCCATGCCCCGGGTGGCTTGTTGTTTCAAAACCAGGAACAAGGAATCAGGCAAAAACACGGGAGGACACAGAACAGCTCAGACATATACAATGGACCAACAAACACTGAAGGACAAGACAAGACTTACCTACACAAAGAGGAGCTATTAGGGAAACAGGCAGCAGGTGTGTGGAGTGAGGGCTGGAGGGAAAGCAGGTGACTACACTTATCTAAACGGGGAACAGAACCAGAGGGTAGATAAACCTAAAACTATAAAACACAAAACTAAACCTAAAGACTGAGGGCCAAAAATAAACAACTGATAACTAGATGGATAAGGAGGACTAAATAAAGATCGATTAGAAATGGGGAATGATTAGAAAGACACCTGAGGGAAGTCTACAGGGGGCTGGGGATAATAACCTGGAGTGGGAACTGGAGGGGCTGGGGAACAAAGGGACACAGAACATGACAGTTCTGTGGCAGTAGAGAAATAGGCCTATAATTGGTAAAACTGTGTTTATCATTACTTTTGTATAGTGGTATTACTTTTGCGATTTACATTTTTTTTTGGAAAACAACCGGACTGAAATGATAAATTACAAACATATGTTAAGGGACTAGCAATATTCAGAATAACCTGTTTAACTACAAACATATGTATGTCATGACAATCCATTGAAGACTTGCTTTTACATTTTAATGTAATATTTATTACTTCTTGCTCATTTGTAGCTGAGAGAAACAGTGAAACGGGATTTAACTTTATATTACTGATATTTTCATGTTTTGACACGGGATGTCCGCTGCTAGTTCAGGGCCAACATTTATAAAACATTTATTGAACCCATCAACCATGTCACTCATATTGTGATTTTCACCATTTGCATCAATGAAATATTCAGGATATGATGTTCCAGAAGATCCTTGTTTAATTAAGTTATTTAACACATCCCAAGTTCCTTTTATATTGTTTTTATTTTCATATAAACTTCTTCTATAATAAACTTGTTTACTCGTTCTTACAATATCAGTCAATTTATTTCTATATGCTTTAAATCTTTGTTCCACTTCTTTTGTTTTTACGTTGATGAACTGTTTATATCGATTGTTTTTCTTGTTGCAAGCATCGATAATTCCTTTTGTGAGCCAAGGACTTTTATGTTTTTTTCTTTGTCTCGTGTTCCTTTACGGGACAATGTTTGTTGTACAACGTAGTGAAAATATCTAGGAACTTGTCATAAGCCTTGTCCACATCTGACTCTTCATACACCGAACTCCAATCTTGTGCTAAATCGAAACTGAAGGCATGAATTGCTTCTTCATGTATTATTCGCTTTGCTATCTTAGTCTTGGTATCTATTTGTTTTAAGTCACGGTCACACAAAGTAAAGACTGGTAAGTGCTCAGTTATGTCACAGACAAGCAGGCCACTATCAACTTGGAAATTCATGACAGGAGTAAAAATGTCGTCAATAATAGCGGCGCTATGTGGTGTTATTCTGCTTGGCTTAGTTATTGTTGGATATAGTGATGAGCTGTACATCGTGTCAGTAAAGTCATCCATGGCTTTTAACCTTGTTGGATTTAGCAGATCAGTATTAAAATCACCACAGAGGAATAGTAATGTTTGGTTCACCGAAGCAAACTTTTTTCTATCCATTCATTAAAAGTGTTAATACTTGAATTAGGTGTAGCAACCCCGCCGCTCGCCTCTTTTAATCTATTTATGTATTTTAAATCATAACCATTCAAACAGAAATCTATTCCTTTATCCACATTGAACCACGTTTCAGTGATGGCTATAACACTAAAGGGGCGGGAAAATTGTTGCAAGTAATCCTTAATGAAATCAAAATTAGAGTACATACTTCTGCTGTTAAAGTGAATTAATGAGAGCTTCCCGTCTAGGCTGATTGTTTTTCCTTATTGTTCCTGTGTGAAATTGCAATTATTAACAAAAGAAGAGAGAAAATGACTTTCAGCATCTATTTCTGGCTCTATTATATTCTGCTCCTTATAGTCACAATCTAGATCAACTGCTTTCTGTTGGAGAGTTGATTCCAGCGTGTCCATATCATCTCCTGGTGTAATTAAAGATGTTGGTGTGTTTATTATAGTTATTGTCATCAGAGTTATATATTACCACGATGCATTAGTGTCCAGGTCCTCCGTGTTTCTCACTATCAGTACTTTTGCCTCTTCTGGTGTCCCGTTTAGCTTAATGAAACTCTTGCAGTTTGTCACCCATGTTTGTTGTATTTTACCGTTCTTCTTCACTTGTCTTGCCTTCCTCGCGATGTCTGCGTTTTTTCGTGTCAGATGCTCATTAATGAAAACACCCGTGCCTTTCAGCAGTGCGACCTTGTTTCAGCAGTGCGACCTTGTTCTTTCGATTGACGAACCTCAAAATGACGGCCGGCGGTCTGTCGCTCCTCCTGGGCAGTGGGTGACATGCTTCTACATGCTCCAGGTCCATCTCTGTCTCCTTGCTTTGGAGGTAGGACGCCACCTGTAGCTCCACCGAGCGGGTCTCCACGTCGCTGGGCTCCCCGACGTTCCCGGCCACCGCGCGCACGTATGAGCGCGGCTTGATTTTAATACCGCTGATGACCACGTTGTTTGTACGGGTGTACTGCTGCAGCTCATCCACCTGCTGCTCGAGATCCATGAATCGTCTGTCCTGCTCGACATTTGGGAGGCGTAGCTGTTTTACCTCCTCCAGAAGCCCCAGAAGCAGCTCCTGCTGCACCCTGACTGCGGCCACGTCTCCGCACAGCGCTCCGAGGGAGGTTTTGATGTCCTCTACCTCCTCTGGTGTTGGGCCTTTCTTGGGTGGCATACTGTCTTTAGTTTGTGTTACTCATGAAACTCCGATCAAATGTTTATCTTAAACCAGCCCTTCCAGTCCAGGGCTCCTTTCTTCTTTTAGTTATTGTTGCTGTTCAGGTATTGATCGATTGATTCTTCTTTGCAAAACAGCTCTACTTCGTTCAGGTCTGATGCTTCTGAGCATGGACAGCTCTCTCTAACTCACACCACAGATTTTCAATAATATTCAGCTCTGGCCACTGAGATGGCCATTCCAGAACGTTGTACGTGTTCCTCTGCATGAACGCCTCGGTAGATTCTGAGCAGTGTTTAGGGTCATTCACTTGTTGAAAGGTCCAGCCCGGTGCAGCTTCAGCCTTGTCACAGAATCCTGGACATTGGTCTCCAGAATCTGCTGATAGTGAGTGAAATCCATGTCCCTCAACTTTAACAAGCTTCTCAGTCCCTGCACTGGCCACACAGCCCACAGTATGATGGAGCCACCACCATGCTTTACTGTAGGTAGCATTCTTGGAATGCTGTGTTCTTTCTCCATGCATAACGCCCCTTGCTACGCCCAGTGTTGGTAGTCACGCTGTTTAAGTATAACGGCGTTCTTTTATAGGTAACAGAATAATCTAATTAACTACTTTTCCCGCCGTTGCAACGCCGTTACCGTTACTGGGGACGGAAGGTTGTGCGTTACTATGTGCTTGTCGAACGTTGAGCAGCAGCGTGAGGCTTTCTGACCGCCACACTTCAGCTGCAGCCAGGGAGAGAGAGGTGTCGGTAACGCGCTTACAAACACCATGATGATTGGCCGGGTGGGCGGAGACCTCACTGTCTCAGTCACTGCCTGCTGTAGACTGAAAATATATATGCTCTTTTATTGCATTATGGGATCCCGTTTATAATATCAGTGCTTTTCTTCTGCACAAGCTCCGACAGCTGCATAACTCACACAGTGAGTGAGAAACCTTGCTCCTCACAGCTTACCTCAGATCAGCATGTTCTCCTGATGTATTAGTTTCTGCTTATCAAGGCAAATGATGTGCAAACTGCAGGTGCAGAGGGCAGACTGCTCGCACAAAATACGTATGTTCACATTCCTTGTTTCCTAATAAATATAGCTGTGTGAACAGAGGAAACTTCAGAACACTTGGTGCAGCGGTGAGAGCTGGACGCGGGTTCAGCTAAAAGCTGTGTGTTCTCCCCTCTGCAGCAGCGGAAAAGATCGATCTTCTGTTTATTGACTCCACTTTCTACCAATAATAGGTTTCCACTCCATTTACTCCGAACCTGTCTGGTCTCATAGAAGAAAAGACCAACAAGACCCAACAGAGCAGTGATGGTAATGACGCCGTTTAAAATAACCGCGTTAATAAAAAATATTTCTTTCAGTAACGAGCAAACTGATTAAGTACGTCTTCTTTTATCAAAACGTCGTTTCTGTTACTGATAAGGAAATGTGTGCGTTAAGCAGCGCGGTGTGTTGAAGCTGTCATCAGCTGATCAGGAGCTAAAGAGGCAGATGTTTTCATCCAAGAGCATCACGGCCGTGAAGAACGAGGAAGACGTGATGAATATCTACGGCTACTGACAGGGCTGGACTGGGACAAAAATTCAGCCCGGGCATTTTGACTGGAGACCGGCCCATCACCTGTTTTTTTTGGAAAAGACATTAAGCCTTACGCTGCTTCTGACACACACCAACGTACACTTTCTTATTGGTAGTATTTATGTATCAATCTAATAAACGTAAACCTACACCATCCTTCCTATCCTGGTATTCTAAAAAGTAGGGTTGGGGGTAACTGATTATTTTTAAAATGATTATTCTGGCGATTATTTTATCGAATAGTCGACTATTCTAATGACTATTTAGATGATTAATCTAGCGATTACTTTTCTATTGCACAATTAATAAAAACCAAAAAATTCTCAAATAAATTCCTCCAAAAAATTGATAAGTTGTTACTGTAAGAGAATAAACACTACAGGCCTTCCATTTTGTATAACACTGCTTTTATTGTGTTGCGGTTGTTTATGTTCTGGTGACGTGTAGAACTTGGGAGTGCAGGCTGCTGCCTGAGAGGTGGTTGGAGACGGAGTGTCTCCATGCTGCTTTGTTTTGTTCACTTATGTGCATGAGGCAAGTGGTGTTACGACCCTTCCTGGGGAGTCACGTGTTTCTCCTATTTTAACTGTAAATCCTTCTAGCTGTTATATTTATAACAAGAAACAGATATTCGGACAGAATATTTTCACGTTTATTCGAATATGATTGTGGAACACACCCAGCATCATAATACATGAAGTAATATTTATGCCAATTTAAGCCTTTATGGGTGACCAGGACTCTGTGTTTATGAATGTGGAAGACACCCAGCATCCTGTGATGGCACTAATAACATCAAGAGATAATAAATAAGGTAATATTTAGGTCAATTTAACCCTTTACAGGTGACCAGGACACTGTGATCAATTTTTGGCAAGGGAAATTATCATTTGTTGCCATTTTTGAGGTGTTTATGAATGTGAAAGACACCCAGCGTCCTGTGATGGCACTAATAACATCAAGAGATAATAAATAAAGTAATATTTAGGTAAATGTAACCCTTTACACGTGACCAGGACACTGTAATCAATTTTTGGCAAGGGAAATTATCTTCTTTTTTTTTTCTTTTTTTTTTGCCATTTTTGGGGTGTTTTTGATGACACAGTAGGCAGTATGAGTACAGTAACATCAACAGATAATACATAAAACCCTTATTTGGTCAATTTTAGCCTCCATGAAAATCTTAGCGATTCAATCACTTTTTGGCAAGTAAAATGCCATTTTATTTGTCTACAATTAAATCATCAATAAAGAATTAAAGATATTTTGAGGCATTTCTTATAGGTAAACGGGAGGGTGTAGTCTATTTGGCAAGTGACAATCTTAATTTTATGTGCTGAAGTGCTTTTATCTTGTTACTTTTAAATAGAGCAACGTAATGTAAGGGGAAAAAAGTTAAATCGCTGGAGAATTGTTTATTTCCATTTATACAACGTTTACATTCAATACAGGGTGCCATTTTACATTGTTTATTTATTTTTTTAGTATCAAGGCTGTAACATAAAGAAAGCCAGTTCTTACCACAAAGTTTGTGGCACAAACCATCTTTCAATCGCAAATATTGCAAAAAGGATTAATATACCCTCATTGTGAACGTTTAAGACAAATAGCAACACTTAAAACAACTTCCGAACTGGAAAAACTAATGTGGCAAGGTGGAGAAACGAGTGCGCGGGCGGGATTCGATCCCCAGACTCCCGAGTGAGAGTCATACGCTCTAACCAGTCAGCCAAAGGGACATCTCCTTGGCCCAGTAGCCAGGGCGCATCATCAATCGGGACATTGTGGATGCTCACACTGCCACATCTTCCTCCCTCTTTCCACAAGCACGTCCTCGTGCGCCCGCGCAGGGTGCCACAAACACTGCCACACTAATATCTGCTATAAACATCTGTTTAAGTACCGGAAGAGGTTATCTTTGCTTTCTGAATGTCCATATTGCCAGATATGCTGAGTTTTAGGGCGAAATCCTGGGGAATTTTGTCTAGAAATGCAATTACCTCACCGTGCGCGATCCCGCGGTGGCTAATCATTTTTTGGCAGCGAGTCAATTTATGGCACAACACCGGCTCGGGTTTCTCCTCCTCCTCCCTCTTTTCTTCTCCAACCTGTCGCTGGGCTGAGGCTCCATCACTTCCTAAATTGATTTTACTTGAACCTTCACTACCAAACAACTGTGAGATTTTAACACATGTGCCAGCATCAGCCAGCCTGAAGGGCCAGTTTCTTTTTTAGTCGAATTTTCTCCGCTCCTCCTTTCCGTTTTTTGTTCTCCATTTTGTTAAGCTCGTCTGTCTGTTTACTGAGATTCACAAACAACTGGCGGGTGCATCAGACCTCTGGCTATTGGTCCAGCCCAGAGTGTATTATTACCAATTGGCCAATCCACCAACTTTTACGAGGCGTCGCGTGGGGCGGCGCGGACAAGTTGTCCGCAACAACTAGAGACTAGGAAAAAAAACAGACACCGGCCCATAAAAGATGAAAGGGTCGGCCCAGCGGGCAGTTGCCCGCTATGCCCTATGGTCAGTCCAGCACTGGCTGCAGGTGTGGATCTGCAGCCGTGCCCTTCTTAGCGTGACAGCAGGACGTCTCGAAGGTCCGCTCACCTGTTCACTGCTCAGACGTCCTGATCTTCTACCTTCCTAGATCATCCAGCTGTAACCTGTTCCTGATCATGTCTTTAGTCCCGCTGTAACACTGATGCATCAATCTCAGACGTCATGGAGCTCAGGTGTTATTAGAACTACCTGTGTGTGTTCACCACCCAGCTTCAGCTCTTCTGTGGTTGGGTCTGACCCACGTTAGTAAATGTAAGTCCTCCATCAGGATTGTGCCTCTTCTAGTGTCATTTTAAAGGATATTTATTTATTTAACCGTTACTAGATTAGCAGCAACAGAAATGCTGCTAAAAACACACAATTATGTGAAGCTGGAAAAATTAAAATACTGTTCAAAATTACATTTATTTCTGTAATTTAACTAGACCGAGAGACCATTTAAAGGCTCGGGAACCTTTACAGGTGTTTCTATTTGCAATTTTAAATTTTAGCTGATTGGGTTCTTGTTAAATATCACACAGTGACCTTTTAACAGTCTAGATTAGTGTAATGCTCCTATTAGTAGTTCCTCCTGTTAAGTGCTTATTTAAATTATTCAGGTTTATAAAAAACATTTGGACATACATTTTATTATGTTCAGTCATTAGTCATTTATATTTCACTGTTGTAGTGATTCTTGCATTCTTTAATGAAAAAAGTAACTAAGTAGTTATTTTTGTTGGTAATTACTTTTATGATCTTGTAACTCAGTAACTGAGTTACTTTTTTGACAAAGTAATCAGTAACTATAACTAATTACTTTTTTAAAGTAACGTTCCCAACACTGACGGTACCGCTGCAGACGCTGATGCTAGTAGCATAGATGCTAATGACTGCAAAGACTTACCGGTTTTTCTCCTTAAAGCATCAACATGTTCCATTGTTGTTGAAACACCTTCCTTCACCATCAATCCTTCTCTTCCTGTTGGGATAATTTGTGGTTAGTTGTTTTCACTTGGTGCCTTAAGTAAACACAAATTTGGCTACACTGCGACCTAGTGGAGAAATACTGCCACTGCACTGGCAACACAATCACCATGCATTATGGGAAATGTAGTTTATAGTCACTGTATGCTTTGAAGCGGCATAGACCTATTTTTAGACACTTGAAGCTCTTGCGAGCCACATCTGGCCTGCGGGCCTTGTGTCTGACACATGTGCCCTAAGCGATCGGCTCGTGGGACGTCTGGTTCAGCCTGAGTGACTCTTCCTGGTGCTACATGGTGACCGAGGGAGAAGATGGTTAAAGACGGGATTGGACTCTGGTGAAATCGCGTGGATACCTGAAGACGAGGACTAAAGGATAGAGTTGCTTCTCATCTAACAGGAAAAGATTGACTGAGACCAGGAGGGTGGTTCTGATAACGGTTCTCGTCTTGCTGCTAGGAACCATTCCTGATATGTACAAGGAGCTTCTGCTGGAGGTGGTGAAGATGATAAGCAACGGACAAGCAGCACAGAAACAATGCATCGTCTTTAACGGAACATCTGCCAACCACATCATCAGAGGAGTTGTTCACAATGGAAGAGTAAAGTGCAACCACCCTAGACGGGTTTCCATACCTGCATTCACCTCAGTACAGTTACACCTGTAGACGCAGATCTATGTCCAGGTTGTCTGTAGTTGGGGTGTGTGGAGTAGAATGTTTTTGTTAGTACAGGAGTTAGATTAGGGCCAGACTAGGACATAGCCTATAGTTGTCAGTGCTGACATCGTCAGGGATAATTTTGTTACATTTAATAAGTGGACTTATGTAAAAGTAAAGCATTTGTTCATTTTAGTCGTCTACAATCTAAATGTTTATTCTTGTTTTTACAAATCTATAAGGAAACTAGAGGGTTCTGTGCTGGAGTGAGTTCTGACTCTGGAGAATGGACTAGTCACAGTAACCATACAATGACCGTGTCACTAAGCCGCTGTTTCATTACTTACCTCTCCAGCTTAACTAGTTTCAGTCACTTCCTGAGTTGTACAAGTACACATTCAGCCAGACTTATTTTTTAAACATCTGATATTCCATCACTGCTCAGTCTCACCCTAACTCGGCATGTATAATCATTCATCCCGCATCGTCCTAGTCGTAGAAACATCGTAATAAATACACTTTTATAAACAACACTTTTGTCTCTGTGCCAGTTTATTATAAAGGTTTTCCCTGACGTACCCACAGTACCCAGTTTCACCAGCACTCAAATATTAACGGCTCAATAATATTGATAATCCACATTTGAATGGAAACTTACGTTCGATTGAATATGTTTATATTCCATTTAGCATTTATTAAAAGTAAGCCCTTACAAAACATTACACCAGTTATTATAATGTGGTACCTGTTGCCCAGTAAAACACAGAGGGAAGTACTTTCTTCACTGAAGCACCGTATCAGGCCTGTGTCATCTAGTATAAAACACGAGCTCTTCTGAGGAAGTTAATGAACATGAATTAGATGTTCAGCTTCAGATCTTCAGTAAAAGATGTTCAGGTATAAGACACACCTCCACTACGGATGACAAAAGGTTTATTTCCATGTTCAGTGAAAAAGTATTACACAGGAAGTGCTCAAATTAAATCCAGACCTACGCATCTTTCAGGAAGAGTCACTGCTGTGATTGCCTTCTTTAGCTGTTCCATCACGTTAGAACAGAGAAGCTGTGACTGACCATCACTAAAAGTCTCAGTCGCTCCAGATGCTCCGGGTAGGAAAAGTGAAAACAGTGAATCAATGGATGAGATTCAAGTCAGGTGTACCAGGAGCAATTAGGGACATCCGTCCGATCTGGTACCGCCTCTTCTCGTGTGCTCCTGCAGCTCCTCACCAGAACTAAACAGGTGCCGGTCCAGAAGTAACCAGCAGAAGCTCCTAAATGTTCCTTCACAGCTCCTGTTTCACATGGCTGGCACGGTTAGCCTTCAGGTCTGGCTTCTTCTTCTCTGCTTTCTTGTCTTTTTTCTTGGCGTTCACCTCATTTTGCTGCTTGTCTTTAGTGTTGTTGCTGGCAGCCTTCCCAGGGAACACCTGACCCTCCACAGTAACATCTTCACACAGGTCTTGGGCCACCAGGAAGTCTCGGACTTCCCAGGCTAAACTCCCATCTCGAAGCATGAAGATGACCCTGTTTGAGCCCACTACAAACCTGTAAGACAAACACAAACGCTTTATCGTTTAGAGGTGTATCAAATGTCCCACAGGCACTTTTTAATTACATATTTATAATTAATGTACAATTTTTTCATTTCATCTACAGGTGGCCATATCGGTTATTTATTGTCCAGAGAAACAAAACCTATCATGTCAACCAAAATGTATGATGATGTAATGGCACCTACTGAAGATCACGTGGGCTGTCACGACAGTACTGGCTAACAGTATCGGCTCATATCAGCGATTATACTGTAATGACTCAGAGTCTCTGGTTGCTCTTTCATGAGTGTTATTTTCGGGCTACTGTCGCCGTAACCCGCGCCTTACAAACTCTTAACTTTTTCAACAGAATCGCTCGTAAAGGAGGATTTACTAGCGTAGCAAACCAAAGCGGGAAAAACCGGAACAACATTTCTCACCCGTTGAGCTCGCCTTGAAAATAAAACGTTAACCCTATAGTTTACTATTCAAACCCTTACAACATGTTTGCAGTAATTTGGCCACTCCGGCTATCCGTAGAGGTTTACTGATTACACGGGAGAGGGAGGGGTTTGGCTCGTCTCTCCGCACAAGAAGGATGGAAAACAGAACTCCACTGGCGTTGAACGTCCCCAAATAACCAAAAACCAGAAAGCCAAATGCAAAGTTTAGAGCAGCACATTTACCCAGAGGCTCTCTGATTGAGCAAACTTGTGAGAATACACGTAATAACCGCTTAGAGACGGAGCAACATGTCATCGCTAGCATAGCGGTTTGACCAGTTATATCGATATAAAGTCATCTTGTATCTTGTTTATCGATATTTTCTAAATAGCGATACATCGCCCAGCCCTACTTCAGACACATCAGAAGTCCACTCACTCATTTGCCGAGATGACTTTGCTTGCAGACCGGATTCCCTAAAACTTCCACTATTCTGGTGCGTAGACTAATCAATGGTGCAGAAGTGGTCAATGTTAATTTGAGAACTTGTTAAATTACATCAAACAAACAGCCAAATTTATTATATAAACCCAGACATCACACCTTCCCTTGGATCTCCTTCCAGTTGGACATGCCCAGAAAACCTCACCAGGGAGGTGTTTGGGAGGTATCCTGACCAGATGCTCGAGCCGCCTCGACTGACTCCTCTCAACGTGGAGGAGTAGCGGGTGAACTCCGAGCCCCTCCCCGATGACCGATCTTCTCACCCTATCTCTAAGGGAGAGCCCTAGATCACCATTTACTAGGGCTGGGCGATATGGCAAAAATAGAATATCACGATTTTTCCAATATTTTATCACGATTTCGATTTTATCACGATTTTTTATCCATGAATAGCATAACTTCAATTGCGTATTAAAGAAGAGAAACATTGAATAAATAAACATTTATTCATATTAGGGATAATCAGCACAGTGCTAACCCACTTATATTTTAAACTCACACCAGAGATGATAAAAGTCCTGAGAGAAACAATTACAAAAATCAGTTCTTCTCGTTTTTCAAGTAACTTAACATAAATTAAAATCGTAAACATATTTAAAGTGCAAACATGTCAATTGCAAACATTAACTTGTTCAAAATACTACGTAGCTCCCAGTTGCTCATGTAGTGGATAGTTAAGCTCAAATACGGCTCTGATGTGCGGCTGGACCAGAGATCGCTTGTGGTAGCAAATAACTGCTCATTCTGAATATTTTCTGCAACTCTCACTTTGCATTCAGCGTACATGCGTGGAATGGCGGTGTTCGAAAAATACTTGCGGCTGGAAAACTCGTAGCGCAGATCCAATGTTTTTATCATGTTCTTAAATCCCGCTCCTACTGTTGGCACGGGACACAAATCTTTAACCAAGTGGTACGTCACTGCATCGGTCACGCTGTTCCATCGTCTGCTGTCTCTGTCGTAGGGAGTGAGTTTTGTGTGTTTGTTAGCGTTTGCTGCCTGGAAGAAGCACTAGCCGCTGCAGGCTTTTTAGCTTTAGCTGCCAGCTGGCTCTCATTGTATTGTATTGTTTGCCTTCTTTTCAAGTGATTAAACAAGTTTGTGGTGTTGCCATCACTCGCCTTGATGCTCTCCTTGTAAATGACGTTTCGCTGCTCTTTGTCATCTGGTGAAAACCCAAACCAGTTCCATATAACGGACCGAAGACCTCGCTGTCGCTCTCCGCCGCGGCCGAAGCCATGTTAGTTCACACACAGGTGAAAACAAGCGGGTCAGTAATATATTACTATGACTCACTCTGATTGGTTAAGGGTCAAACAAAGGCGCGTCATTCGCCTGAGGTAAGTTCCCTTTTCATTCAGAGGCAGAAATTCAACAGCAGAGCTGTGAATCGTGATAAAAAGGTCTCTCAAAAATGACAGACCGTCAGATGTGTAGATCGTCATATCGCCCAGCCCTACCAGCCACCCTGTGGAGAAAAGTCATTTTGGCCACCTGTATCCGCAATCTCGTTCTTTGAGCCACTATCCAAAGCTCGTGACCATAGGTGAGGGTAGGAACGTTGACTGGTAAATCCAGAGCTTTGCGTTCCGGCTAAGCTCTTTCTTCACCACGACAGATCAGTACAGGGTTAGGGTTAACCCTAACCCTAACCCATCACTGCAGATGCAGCGCCAATCTGCATATCTCATACTCCATTTTTCCCTTCAGTTGTGAACAAGACCCTAGGGATGCACCGATGGATCGGCATTTGATCGTAATCGGCCGATAGCGCCCCTATCGGTTTTGATCGGAGTTTTCAAAATAAATCAAAGCAGACCGATCAGGTAGGGTTGTCACGGTAACCGGTGTAGCGGTAAACCCCGGTAAAAAAAAAAGTTGACAATAATAATAACCGTCTTGTTTTTAAAAAAACTATATTATCTTGGTGGGTTTTACCGTGGCTGCGGTGTAGGCGCGGTGACCCTTACCAGCCACCGTATCATCTGCTGAAGTTGCCGGCGGCACATGCGCGCACCTGATCGGTGCATCCCTACAAAACCCCGACATACTTTAACTCCTCGGCTTGAGGCAGGACCTCATCCCTGACCTGGAGAAGGTGTTCTACCCTTTTCCAATTGAAGACCATGATCTTGGATTTAGAGGAGCTGATTCTCATCTCAGCCGCTTCACACTCTGCTGTAAACCGCTCCAGCAAAAGCTGGAGACCACTGTCCGATGAAGCCAACATCATCTGCAAAAAGCAGAGACCTGATCCTCAGGCCACCAAAACCGATCCCCTCAACACTAGGGATGCACCGATCAGGTTTTTTGCTGCCGATCACCGATACCGATATCAAAGAATAATGATCACCGATACCGATCACGTGGATTGGCCAGACATTTTCTACAACATTATAATGAGCGCTACAAACTACCTAATCTGGGAATAAAGGAAATGTAACCTAATCTAAAATGGTCTGTATTAGGGTTGTCACGGTGTGAAAATTTAACCTCACGGTTATTGTGACCAAAATTACCACGGTTTTCGGTATTATCGCGGTATTTTTTTAAACGTGCTACATTTTCACACAATTAAATAAACCCTGTATGTCAGGAAATATTGTCCTCAGTTTGTGTCTAAATTTAGCCTAAAATGTGTTATTTTGTAATTATGTTGTTTATTTGTTTACATTTTCCCCTTTAGTCTTTAAAACACCAATATTTGCCCATAACTTCTTATTTTATGTCTGTTTGATGTCATCATTTTAAAAATATTAGACCAGATGATACTCAGTACTCAAGTAGCCTTCTAATCAGATAATTTTTTACCCTTACTTGAGTAATAAACCCTATATCAGGAAAGTATTGTCCTCGGTTTGTGTCCTTCCAGTGAGCTTTGCAGATGTGGGAAAATGTCATCAGGCAGTAATCGTTGTTAAATTCATAATTATTCTCGGAGAGAGACCAACTCTTATCTGCCCCTGGGAGCCCCGTAATGCATAGCGTCATTTCAACATGGCGGTGTCCGCGACACGGTTTATATGCAGGTAGCGGCGCTGCGGCTGCTTTATATAGCGACTCGTTGCATTCTCCCTCAACCCAAATCCTCGGATCACGCATTTTAGCTAAAACGCTAACGTTAGCTTGCCTTGCGTTGACTGTAGAGTTGTGGGTGATGGTCATCAGATGTGTCATGAGATTTGAAGCGTTGCTGCCTTTCACAGACACTTTTTCTGCTCGTGCTGCAAACAGGATAGCCGTCTTCTTTCAGCTGTCCCTCGGCATTCTTCACATATCCAAAAACGGCTTTATTTATAAAGCGCCTTCCGCAACCCTGTCAGGAAGCCCAAGGCGCTGAGTCGCAAGAGACAGCATTATTTGTGCTGTTTAGTATTTAACCAAGTCCTGGAACTTCATTGTCCGCGTTTTAATAAAAAGTTCATTTGTGTGATCCAAATATCCTATCCATTCTGAACACATGAACTTTGCATGCTGGTTCTGGACGCTGCTGGATAGAATTCCTGGAATGGAATTTTATGCGGAACTAGAGCTGAAACAACTAATCGATTTAATCGATTATAATCGATTATTAAAATAGTTAACAACTTTTTTAGTCATCGATTAGTTGTTTAATAATCACATTTTACCGCATAAAGTCTATTTTTACCACAATCTGACATCGGTTACAATCTGTTAAATTTGCCGCCAGTGTGTGGCAGTAATGAGCCACTGATCCACCAGTGAAGCCGTAGAAGAAAAAACGAGCCAATAAGTGCCCTCGGTTTTCATGACGTAACACGTTACTGACGCGCATCTTGCTGTGAGAGATGGCGGAACAAGAAGAAATACGGAAGAAAAATAGAAGCGACAAAACTGAAGAGAAACCCCGGACAAAAACCTCACGAGTATGGGAGCACTTCACTCTAGATGCCATGAAAAGACGGGTGACCTGCAAAATATGCAAAAACCATCTAGCATGGCACGGAAGCACGACGTCCCTAAGTGAACATTTGAGACGAAAGCATGTGGGGGCTGATGCAGCAGAGGAAGAGCCAGCCCGGTAAGTAACAGAAAGTAAACAAGCTAAATATAGTGGTCCATCACTACACGCAGATCCAATTTGGGACTTAGTGTTTTAGCTGAGTTCGTTATAGTGGATGTTAAACATGATTTTTTTGCCGCGTCAGTCTACGGTGTTCTACTTCTGACTGACTAGATGCAATCGTGAATCTCTGTGTTGTGTATCATGCGCTTGCCAAATTTAGCACGTCTGTTCATAAGAATGTTCTCGTTAAGAGAAAAACGGCACAAACCCATAACTATGTTCCTCATTCAAAAAAGGACAACTCCGCAGAGAAAAATATACAGACGAGCTGTGTCCAGGTGAATATAACGCGGCATAGTTGTACGCTTTCAATTTTTAAATACAGGAGAAATTCAGAAAGTCATTTTTTACTATTAAAAGGCTGTTTTACTATCTAACGCTGTAAAACGCCTCACAACACATTTTTGTCAAAATAAATGATCACTGTATATTGTTAATTAATTCAAATAATGTAATATTGATTTAGTGTTGTAGTGTGTGTGCTGCTTTATTTTATATGTGTACTTATTTCAGTCTATTTGTGTTTCTTATGCAGAAAAAAAAACAAGCAAAGATGGACAACTACATGGGGAACAAGACACTCACCCCCCAGCAATGCATACCACTTACAAACTCTATTCTAGATTCTACATTATTTTTTTATGGAATTTACCTCTTATATTTTGATGCCAAAAAATTATTCTGGACTGATATTTTGCACTGTTTAGCTCATTTTACACCGCTGACTGCGTTCATGTGCAATAAAATAGATTGCAGTCAACTGCACAATTCTCCTATGTTTTTCTTTTTCTTAACTGAAATGTATTCATCACTTGTATAGGTTAAATAGCTAAACAATAATAAACCGATTAATCGATGAATCGAAAAAATAATCGACAGATTAATCGATTATGAACATAATCGTTAGTTGCTGCCCTATGCGGAACACACTGCTGAAATTGGAGATTGTTGATGCAGTCCGATATAATCCAATAGTGTTTTTGGGCCGATATCAATATGGGAATGGGACATCTGTTCACACTGCAGGCAAAAGCGCAACTAATCTTGTTTTGTTTCCCCACATGCGACCCACATCTGATTTCTGATAGGACTTAAATATGTGGTGACCACAGGGTGTGTTCCAACTACAGGGGGATCACACTCCTGAGCCTCCCTGATAAGGTCTATTCAGGGGTTCTGGAGAGGAGGCCAGACGGATTGTTGAACCTCAGATTCAGGAGGAGCAATGTGGATTTCGTCCTGACCATGGAACACTGGACCAGCTCTATACCCTTAGGGGGATCCTGGAGGGTGTGTGGGAATTTGGTCAACCATGTATGACGAGTGCCAGAGCTTGTTCCACATTGCCAGCAGTAAGTCAGGCTTGTTTCTGGTGAGAACTGGACTCCGCCAAGGCTGGCCTTTGTCCCAGATTCTGCCAAGGTATTTTGGTGGCCTGAGGATCAGGTCTCTGCCTTTTGCAGATGATGTGGTCCTGTTGGCTTCATCAGAACGTGATCTCCAGCTCTCACTGGAGTGGTTCGCAGCAGAGTGAAGCAGCTGGGATGAGAATCAGCTCCTCTAAATTTGAGACCATGGTCTTGAATCTGAAACGGGTAGAATGCCCCAAGTGGAGGAGTTTCAGTATCTCGGGGTCTTGTTCACGAGTGAGGGAAAACTGGAACGTGAGATCGATAGGTGGATTGGTGCTGCGTCTGCAGTGATGTGGGCGTTGTACCGGTCTGTCGTGGTGAAGAGAGAGCTGAGTCAGAAGGTGAAGCTCTCGATTTACCGGTCGATCTACGTTCCTACCCTCACCTATGGTCATGAGCTTTGGGTAATGACCGAAAGAACGAGATCACAGATACAAGCGGCCAAAATGAGTTTTCTCCGCAGAGTGGCTGGGCTCTCCCTTAGAGATAGGGTGAGAAGCTCAGTCATCCGGGAGGGGCTCGGAGTAGACCCGTTGCTCCTCCACATCGACAGGAGCCGGTTGAGGCGGCTCTGGCATCTGGACAGGATGCCTCCTGGCCTCCCTGTTGAGGTTTTCTGGGCACGTCTAACTAGGAGGAGACCCAAGGGAAGACCCAGGATACGTTGTAGGGACTATGCTGGCTAGGGCACACCTTGGGATTCCCCACTGAGGAGCTGGGAAAAGGAGAGTATGGGCCTCTGGGCTTAGGCTACTGGAAATGGATGGTTGGATGGAATATGATATCCCGCATTAGTGTAGAGAGCAGCAGTATACCAACATGGCAGCGCTAATGAAAGCAAAAAGTGACTTTTACATAATATAAAGAAAGAGAGAAAAGCTTTTAGAATGTTCAAACACCTTTTCCTGTTTACGTTCACTCACACAAAGTCTAGTTTTGCTTGCTAATTTTTCTGACATGGTTATTATAAACACCAACCTAACAGAGAAGCTCACCTCTGAACATCATAGTTGGCGTTGAAGAGACTGCCCTGCCACAGGCCTGTGATCTCCTCAGTCTCCTTCTCTGTAGGATTTCCAGTCACTGTTGCAAAGACCATCAGAGTCCTGCCTTTTTTGGACATCTTGAGAAGATCCTCAGGCTTAGAGGCATCCAACTTTGAAAGGTCAATAGGTGGAGGAGATCGTCTGTGCTCAGGAAGGTCCCCTTCTTCTATGTCATCATCCTCCTGCAAAGTACAGAGGAAAAGTCCATCAGGAGAACGTAAGCGTTTTCTACTTTAATTAGGTAGGGTTGCAGAGATTAACCGGTTTAACTATTAACTGTGAGGTACCTACATGGTAACTTGGTGGTCTGACAGATATATTTTACTTTGCTGATGTTTCTTGAACCAGCTCAGTGGCCTAGTGGTAGAGTGTCCGCCCTGAGACTGGGAGATCAGGGTTCGATTCCTGGTCGGGTCATACCAAAGACTTTGAAAAAATGGGACCCAGTGCCTCCCTGCGTGACACTCAGCATTAAAGGGGTTGGATTGGGGGGTTAAACCACCAAATGGTTCCCGAGCGCGGCTCGTCTGTAGCTCACCGCTCCCCCAGGGGATGGGTCAAATGCGGAGAACAAATTTCGCACACACATCAGTGTGTGTGACAACTAATGGGACTTTAACTTTATATTTGACAAGCAGCTGCATGTCAACGTGTTTTCTTTCTGATGCTGTGATGTTGTGTTCAGAAACCAAGATTATTATTTCAGATTCATGACAAAATAAGTACGAGTATGGTAAATGGTAGGGCTGGGCGATATGACGATTTTAGACCGTTTTACGATCTACACATCTGACGGTCTGTCATTTTTGAGAGACCTTTTTATCACGATTCACAGCTCTGCTGTTGAATTTCTGCCTCTGAATGAAAAGGGAACTTACCCCAGGCGAATGACACGCCTTTGTTTGACCCTTAACCAATCAGAGTGAGTCATTGTAATATATTAGTGCCCCGCTTGTTTTCACCTGTGTGTGAACAAACATGGCTTTGGCCGCGGCTGAGAGCGACAGCGAGGTTTTCGTTCCGAAGAGGAACGCAGGGTTTCCTTAGCGCGCGGCGCTAACAACTTAGCGACGTGACATGTCTCGGAGAAAGCGTAAAAACACGTTGGACGCTTCTTCTGAAGCAGGAAAATAACACCGCTTCTTAAGCAGAGCACGACGCCGCCTCGGCTCGTTCACCCTCTGCCGAGCCGGTGTCGGTACCGGACTGAGCTCGGTCACTGGGTCGATGGAGCTGCCCCGTGACTGCCTGATGGAAAACCAGCGGGTTTCATCAGACTCGTAGTTTCTTGTTTTTGCTGGGGACCCCCTGTATTTTACCGCTCCCTCCTGCAGTCTTCCCCTATTAACATTTAAAATGATTCTGTAAATCCATGTATCAATAGAAACAATCTCTGCCTCTGCCAGCTGCAGTAAATGTAGTCTCCAAATAATAAATAAGAGGTGCATTCATCTGTGGATCTCCTTTGATCCACATTAGTGATATTTTCAGCACCAGAACAGTGAAACAAAGAAACAGATTCCTGAGTTTGTTAGTAATTTTATTTATTAGGTGCATCTAACCTGTTCTACTTTTCTCTGAAATGAGATCAAATCAGTGCTTCTATGGGTTGTCTCCAATCTGCACTGGAAAATTTTACTTTATTTAGAGACTTGTTGCAGAAAATATTCAGAATGCGCAGTTATTTGCTACCACAAGCGATCTCTGGTCCAGCCGCACATCAGAGCCGTATTTGAGCTTAACTATCCACTACATGAGCAACTGGGAGCTACATAGTATTCTGAACAAGTTCATGTTTGCACAATACGTTTGCAATTGACATGTTTGCACTTTAAATATGTTTACGATTTTAATTCATGTTAAGTTACTTGAAAAACGAGAAAATCTGATTTTTGTAATAGTTTCTCTCAGGGCTTTTATCATCTCTGGTGTGAGTTTAAAATATAAGTGTGTTAGCACTGTGCTGATTATCCCTAATATGAATAAATGTTTGTTTATTCAATGTTTCTCTTCTTTAATACGCAATTGAAGTTATGCTATTCATGGATAAAAAATCGTGATAAAATCGAAATCGTGATAAAATATTGGAAAAATCGTGATATTCTATTTTTGCCATATCGCCCAGCCCTAGTAAATGGTGGTCTAGAAAGGTGTTTATAGTTCCCAGAACCTGATAAGATATTTTATTACATTATTTATTTTTCACCTATTTGAGGCATTGCCACCTTGGGGTCTGGGGGTTTACCTGCCTCAGTGAGCCTAGGAGCTGCACCAGCAGAAGCTCAGCCTTCAGGTGGGACACCAAAGTAGGACAGGTCAGGGGTCAAAATAAAGTATAATATACATAAAATGCTTTTCTAGACACTCAAGATACTGTAAAAAGTCACGATAAAACAAGCAGATTATCCAACAATTAAAAAAAACTTTAAAACAGTTTAGAAATTAATCTTGTCAAGAGTTTTAGGGTGGAGAGGTCAGGGGCAGTGTTGCCAACCGTTTTTGACTGAAAGTAGCTGTGCAGCCAGAGTCCTTGGCCGAGACGGAGCTGCCACCAGCGGCAAACATAAATAAATAAATAAATGCTCGGAGACCTGCTGAAGTCCCGGACAAGCACTGCTTCTGCAACCGTCCCGAAGAGAGTTTGAGCCGAGCTGGAGCTCACTCGCTACCTGCAGGAGGAATGCATCCACCCCTGACATGGTGGAGCAACAACCGGGAGAGATTCCCTTTGCTCGCCAGTCGCACGCAAGTACGTGTGCGTTAGTGCAACGAGCGCACCATCCGAGAGGGTTTTCAGTGTTGCTGCAAATGTTGCCACCCCTCTCAGGTCCTCTCTCAAACCGTATATGGTTAACATGCTGGTTTTGCTTGTGGGTAACAAGGACGTGACCGAGCTATAAATCACCGTCATTCGTGTGTGTGAAAGTGAAATGATAGTGTGCCCGCCCCCCGGCGCGCGCGCCCGGTACATGTAATTTTTATGCTTGATTTTAAACAACTAAACAAAATGGGGACTTGTTTCTTATTTGTTAGATGCTGCAGCCAAATTTGCATTTAAAAGTTTAACCTTCTCCTGAATGTTGTTGTTTTTAAGTTCAGTCGGACTCCGACTGTCGGAGAAACAAACGTTACTGCGATCTGTGTTGTTACTGCCCTTTGATCTGCATTCAGTAAAGTGTTATTAAAGAAGGCACGGCAATTTTTAACCTTTTTTAAATGTGTAAACATTATGTTTAGATAGTACTGCAATAAAAAAAGGACTGCAATAATATCGCACACCGCAATATTAAGCCACCCTGAATCACCGCAGGAGGAATTCCTCAACCGCGACAGCCCTAAATGGCACCTGTTTGAACTCATTATCTGTATAAAAGACACCTGTCCACAGCCTCAGACAGTCAGACTCCAAACTCCACTATGGCCAAGACCAAAGAGCTTTCGAAGGACACCAGGAAAAGAATTGTAGACCTGCACCAGACTGGGAAGAGTGAATCTACAATAGGCAAGCAGCTTGGTGTGAAAAAAATCAACTGTGGGAGCAATTATCAGAAAATGGAAGACATACAAGACCACTGATAATCTCCCTCGATCTGGGGCTCCACGCAAGATCTCATCCCGTGGGGTCAAAATGATCATGAGAACGGTGAGCAAGAATCCCAGAACCACACGGGGGGACCTGGTGAATGACCTGCAGAGAGCTGGGACCACAGTAACAAAGGCCACCATCAGTAACACACTACAACGGCAGGGAATCAAATCCTGCAGTGCCAGACGTGTTCCGCTGCTGAAGCCAGTGCATGTCCAGGCCCGTCTGAAGTTTGCCAGAGAGCACATGGATGATACAGCAGAGGACTGCGAGAATGTCATGTGGTCAGATGAAACCAAAGTAGAACTTTTTGGTATAAACTCAACTCGTCGTGTTTGGAGGAAGAAGAATACTGAGTTGCATCCCAAGAACACCATACCTACTGTGAAGCATGGGGGTGGGAACATCATGCTTTGGGGCTGTTTTTCTGCTAAGGGGACAGGACGACTGATCCGTGTTAAGGACAGAATGAATGGGGCCATGTATCGTGAGATTCTGAGCCAAAACCTCCTTCCATCAGTGAGAGCTTTGAAGATGAAACGTGGCTGGGTCTTCCAACACGACAATGATCCCAAACACACCGCCCGGGCAACAAAGGAGTGGCTCTGTAGATTAAAGAAATTAATCTATGCCCACCACTAATACATATGTATATATATATATATATATATATATATATATATATATATATATATATATATATATATATATATATCTCAACAGCAAAAGGGAGGAAAATAAAAACTGTTATGTGTTAAAGTTATTAATTAGTATGATTAAAATGGCCCAAATTGCTTTGATATGTACAATAAATTCCAAAACTACCAATAAAGTGGCATTAAGACAGATATGGTGTGGTGATCCAAACAGTTCTGTTGTAGGATATAACTCAGACCTCCTGCTCTCCTCATTCTCAAAGGCATTTTCCTAAAAAGCAGTTTTTTTACACCTCCTAGTTTCTCAACTTCTCTGTTGTGTTTTCTCTCCATCGTGATAATAACGGCGCACCGAGCAAAAGGGAGCGGGTGTCTCATAGTAAAGCCATCCCTGTGTCTCTGAAGGAAATTCAGATGAGCCACAGAGCTGCGTGTGTAATTGGGACGGCAGTTGAAACTCCTGTTGACTGTATTTGCCAAATGCAGGAAAAGCCAAAGTGTCTGACGGCTGCAGAACCAGAGATGGCAGGTTGACGCCCGCGCCGTCTCTAGTAGAAGTGTGAGCCTGTAGCAGACGTAAATCTGCGGTCTCTCTGCAGCTGTACCTTTGTCTTTGGCGAATCAGCTCGGCCGAAAACGGTTTATGAATGGTCAGTCCTCGTGCACATGTGCAGATTATCGTTCTCTTTCCTTACTCCCCGAAGAACGGTTCAGAGTGCAAATGGTTTCTTTGTTGCTAACCTGTGGGGAATATCTACAAGAAAGTTTTACAGAAAGTAGCATCGGGTCCTGAGAAATGTCGCTAGGTTTGTCGCTAGATGCTTTTTGAAAGAAAAAAAAGGTCGTTGAGGGGGGTCAAAAAGTCGTCAGGAACAGCGACAGTCACCGAGTTGGCAACACTCAGGGGGGCTTTGGTAAGTAAGTAAGTAAAAGTTTATTTATAGAGCGCCTTTCTCAGATATAAATCACAAAGTGCTGTACAACATGATAAAGATCAGGGCAAATACCTCTAACCAATAAAAACATCAGAAAAACAATAGCAGTGATAAAGTAGAAAATAAAATCATGAGTATAAACAAAGTGAAGGTGTGAACCCGAACAAAGCCATCATTCTGAAACATTTAGGGAGGGAACGCCTGGATGAAAAGGTGAGTTTTTAGATGGTTTTTAAAGACTTCTACAGTGTTAGCGAGACGGAGATTTGAAGGTAGACTGTTCCAAAGTCTGGGTGCAATAGTCTGAAAGGCCCCGCCCCCTTTGGTTTTCAGTCTGGTTCGAGGAACAGCCAGGAGGTTTTCAGATGTGGATCTAAGGTTCCGAGAGGTGGTGTGTGGGGATAAAAGCTCAGATAGGTAGCTTGGAGCCTGGTTGTTAAGAGCTCTGTAGGTCAGGACTAAAACTTTAAACTGTATTCTATATTCTACCGGGAGCCAGTGGAGGGACTGTAAACCTGGAGTGATGTGAGCTTGTCTGCAACAATGAGTATCCTGTCTAGTTTAATAGTTGAAGATAGGAGATCCTGAGAGTCAGACAGGAAGGATGAAGTAGATCCAGGTGGGCGATAGACCAGAATTCCATAAACTGGTTGAACTCAACCAATTTTAATCATGATCACCTCGAATGAGCTGTAGGAGTTTGAGGATATAATTTGGCACGAAAAGTGTTTCTTAAAGATAACAGCTGTTCCTCCACCGTGGCCTGTGGTCCGTGGAGCAGAGAACAAAGAGCATTCTTGAGGACAGAGCTCACGGAGATGAGTGACGTCATTTTCGCGCTGCCACGACTCGGAAATCCACAAAAAGTTTAACTTTTTGGTCCGGAACAGATCGTTGAGGATGTGAGACTTGTTGGCTATGGAGCGCGCGTTAATCAACATCATTTTCGCGGAGGAATCTGGCGGTGTACGTGCCGCGGGCTCCATAATGGCGGGCTGCTGGCGGACTAAGCTACGTAGCGACTCCAGGCTACGCCCGCGGTGGTTCTTTGTCTCCCACGCCTTCAGGTAGCGTCCTGCATCAGGGGCTCCATTTAGCAGCGAGATCAGCCCAACTCCGTTAAGTTTCTGTTGGATCCGCCACAACACAGCCGCGGAGCAGCGATCGGGAAGAGCTTCGCCTCTCAGGATCTTTCGAAGCTGAACGAAGAAGCCGGCTCTTTTCCCCCGTTTCCTCTTCCATGGCCTCCTGGGCATCGGCAGGCCGACAGGTAACAGAGGGCCGAGATCTGGGTTAACGCCAGGTTCCAGAGGCGGTGGGAAAGCCGGTCCGGTATCGGAGTTCTGGAGGTTGATCAACGCGGACCTGATCGACAACAGTAAGTCTCGATCATATGTTAGCAGGGACTCCGCACCAGATAAAGAAGAAACAATAAAAAACACCAAATAACCAAAAAAGATCAGGAGACTAGCAAACGGACAACCACTCATGGACGCCATCTTGTAAGCCAAGATGGTAGAGTTTCGGGAGGGTGGGGGCAGCAATGGAAAAAGCCGAATCTCCCCCAATAAAGAATTCTGATTATATTTGGTTTGTAGACACTCAGATTAAAGCAGCACAGGTGCTTTTATGCTGAAACCAATAAAGGAAGTGTTTCTGCTGCTCACAAAGGAACTTTTATTTATTTAACCTGAGAATAGTCGATACAAGCAAGACTAATACTTAAATACAGTCGATAAAAGTTGACTAATATAGTCAATGTGCACTATGATACTGAATTCGAATGATGTTGCGGAATCAGACATATTTTGAGAAAGAAACCATTGAATATAGTGAAACTTTATTTTGAAATGTCCCATCAGATCAGGATGAAAGGCAGGGCTGTATAAGAATTGCAGACAAATGAGTTTATCCTTTTAATTTAAAGCATTTTTGGAACAAATAAATTATAAACGCTGCTTTATCTTGCACACAATTTTACAAAAAACAATTAACTCGTGTTTATTCTTTTAATTTTAAGTATTTTTGGAACAAATAAAATTAAAAACGCAGTTTTATCTTGCACAAAATTTTACAGAAAAAAACGTTTAAATCGTTTTCATTCTTTTAATTAAAAGTATTTTTAAATAGATCATATCATTAAAATTCATCTTGTACAGTTTTACTCCAACCTAGTGTTCATCAGCACGTTCAGACCAGGCACACAGCGCTTACCGTAATTTCTCTTGTAGTTGCGCCCGTAAAAATCGAACGAGGGCTGGCTTGACGGCAGTATTTAAACGCCGTTAAACAACCGAACGTGTTCAGAAATGGGTGAAATGCGATCCGGTCGACTTGCCATAAAATAGGGGTCAGCCGCATTGAAGCACGAGAGTACCGTCCCGCGCCACTGGAGCTTCCAGTGTGAAATTGGGGTTAGCGGGCTAAGGTTAGCAGCTGGCTGAATGAAAACCACCGCCTTACTCACCTCCCATTGCTCCAGAAGCCTCGCCATATCTGCGTCATTGTAGTCTCGGATGTCCTTTTTCTTGGGTTTAGTTTTAGCGTCTAACGCGGATATACAGAGCAAGCATGAGCATAGCAGGATAATCACAACTCCCGATTTAAACTCAGACGCCATCTTTACAGATGTTATACTGCGATTGGCTGAGAAGAGAAGCCGGTCACGAGGCAGGAAGGACGCGTCATGAACGTCAACCCCATAGATATGTACATATGTAAACACTAGATGGCGAAAGCGGGAGTCGAGGGCGTAGCTAAACGGCGGCCATCTTACCTCAGACAACAGACCCCTCCACTCTCAATGGTAGCAGCTGGAAGGTGAGTGATCAGCTTAAACAAAACACCCTTAACTTGATGAAATATTGACGTATTTACAAGCGGTTTCCCTTATTACAAACATTAGAACACATGGGCTTGAGACAACATACTTGCACATGTTGAAATGAACGCTTTTGCTTTTGAAAGTGGCTTAATTGGGAACCATGTGTCCTGCCTAGGCTATCTGCATGTGTGTGTGTGTGTATATATACAGTGTTGGGAGTAACGCGGTACAAAAGTAATTAATTACTGTAATGCATTGCTTTTTGCTGTAATGAGGTAATGTAAGGCATTACAGGGAAAAAATGGTAATATTTACTCGGTACAATTGTCAGTAACGTGGTAATTACAATGCATTTTTAAACCCAGAATCAAGATGTGGGTTTCCTAAAAATTCAAATTGCGGGAAGCCTGAAAAAAGATCCAGTATCAACATACATGGCGTCATTTATGGACTCAGCTTTGCGGGCATTCTATGAGCAGAGAGGACGCAGCGGTAAAGGCTCAAATACTCCAGCTGCGTCCTGTGCGCGGCCGCTACAAAATCGCTCCACCAAAACAAAGTCATTCGTTTGCGATTGTTTGTATCAGCCCATATTCTCTGGTACTTCACGTTTCTTTTCAGCTGAGTTCATAATCTGTGCCCCGGTGATTTCAAGTCATTGCTGCTGGAGCGCAGCGCATATTAAGCTTTTTTATTTTTGCGTTCGATAGATCCCTTTGGCTGATTAGTTAGAAAGTAGGAAATCTAGGAAACAGTTTTTCTGGAAGACAGAGAAAACATGCAGCATGGTTAGAGAGAGAAAGGTCAGGGAATTATTCAAATAAAACCAAGAAAACAAAACAAAGTGCTTGAAAAGACAAAGTAGGTAGATTTATCCCCAATACACATGTTTACCAGTGAAAAGCAATAATATATAAGCATTTAATATTTATACATGTGATAGAATCAGATCACCCCAGAAGTCAGTCCCACATCCAGGGCTGTATCAAGGAATTTGGGGACCAAGGCAAATATAGGCTTGGAGCCCCCACCACCTCACTCCTTGCTCAGTTAATATAAGATGGCAGCGTGCTGAGAGTACAATTTGTTGTTGCTTTTATTTAATAAATAATCATTTTAAAGCACTGTTATATCTGACTGTTTTTAACAACAATCCTAGCTCAGACACCACATCACTTTCCACATATATGTCATGAGCTCACTGAGCGTCAGATTACCAGATTCATATTGAAGTTGTTTTGGTGAAAGTAACTTAGAGTAATGCAAAAGTAGTGTAATGCCTTACATTTTAAAATCAGTAATATTGTAATGTAATGAATTACTTTAAAATGAGGGTAACAAGTAATAAATAATGCATTACAGTTTTGAAGTAACTTGCCCAACACTGTATATATCACTTGTATAGGTTAAATAGCTAAACAATAACAAACAGATTAATTGATTAATCGAAAAAATAATCGACAGATTAATCGATTATGAAAATAATCGTTAGTTGCAGCCCTAGTGTGTATATATATGTATATGTGTGTGTGTGTGTATATATATATATATATATATGTATATATATATATATGTATATATATATATATATATATATATATATATATATGTATATATATATGTATATATGTATACATGTTTATATATATATATATATATATATATATGTATATATGTATATATATGTGTATATATATATATATATATATATGTATACATATATATGTATGTATGTATATATGTATACATATATATGTATGAATGTATATATGTATACATATATATGTATGTATGTATATATGTATACATATATATGTATGAATGTATATATGTATACATATATATGTATGTATGTATATATGTATACATATGGCATGCCGTTCAGGAAATTATTATATATTTACACCAGAATACTTCTGAATATATGGACCGAACTCTGAATATATTGACCGAAGTCTGAATATATGGACTGAAAGTCTGAATATATGGACTGAAAATCTGAATATATGGACTGAAAGTCTGAATATATGGACTGAAAGTCTGAATATATGGACTGAAAGTCTGAATATATGGACCGAAGTCTGAATATATGGACTGAAAGTCTGAATATATTGACTCGAAGTCTGAATATATTGACTGAAAGTCTGAATATATGGACTGAAAGTCTGAATATATGGACTGAAAGTCTGAATATATGGACTGAAAGTCTGAATATATTGAGGAGCAGAGCTGTCAACTGATCACCACCTGGTGGTGAGTTGGATCAGATGGCAGGGGAAGATGCCGCGTAGACCTGGCAGACCCAAACGCATAGTGAGGGTCTGCTGGGAATGCCTGGCAGAAGAACCTGTTAAGACGGTCTTCAACTCCCACCTCCGGCAGAGCTTTGACCATGTCCCGAGAACAGTGGGGGACATTGAGTCCGAGTGGGCCTTGTTCCACTCTGCGATTGTTGAGGTGGCTGTTGCTAGCTGTGGTCGCAAGGTGGCCGGTGCCAGTCGTGGTGGCAACCCCCGTACCCGCTGGTGGACACCAGAGGTTCGGGGAGCCGTCAGGCTGAAGAAGTAGGCCTACAGGGCGTGGCTGGTCTGTGGGTCTCCGGAGGCAGCAGACAGGTACAGGATAGCCAAACGGGGTGCAGCAGTGGCAGTTGCCGAGGCAAAATCTCTGGTGTGTGAGGAGTTTGGTGAAGCCATGGAGAAAGACTATCGGTCGGCTCCAAAGAGGTTCTGGCAAACTGTCCGGCGCCTCAGGAGAGGAAGGCAGCAACTCGCTCACACAGTCAACTGGGGCTATAGTCGAACGGTGGAAGGAATACTTTGAGGAGCTCCTCAATCCCACCTATGTACATTCCGAGGAGGAACCAGAGCCGGGAGACCTGGGGATGGACTGTCCAATCTCGGGGGCAGAAGTTGCTGAGGTAGTCAAACAACTACACAGCGGCGGAGCCCCGGGGACAGATGAGGTTCATCCTGGGTATCTCAAGGCTATGGATGTTGTAGGGCTGTCATGGTTGACATGTCTCTACAACATTGCGTGGTCATCGGGGGCAGTTCCTGTGGAGTGGCAGACCGGGGCGGTGGTCCCCATCTTTAAGAAGGGTGACCTGAGGGTGTGTTCCAACTATAGGGGATCACACTCCTCAGCCTCCCTGGAAAGGTCTACTCCAAGGTACTGGAGAGGAGGGTCCGATCGATAGTTGAATCTCAGATTGAGGAGGAGCAATGTGGTTTTCGTCCTGGCCGTGGAACTGTGGACCAGCTCTATACCCTTGCAAGGGTGATGGAGGGGGCATGGGAGTTTGCCCAACCAATCCACGTGTGTTTTGTGGATTTGGAGAAGGCATTTATGACCGTGTCCACAGGGGCACCCTGTGGGGGACGCTCCAGGAGTATGGGGTGGGTGGCTTTCTGTTAAGGGCCATTCAGTCCCTTTACCAGAGGAGCGTGAGTTTGCTCCGCATAGCAGGTAGTAAGTCGGACCTGTTCCTGGTGAGGGTTGGACTCCGCCAGGGCTGCCCTTTGTTACTGGTTCTTTTCATTACCTTTATGGACAGAATTTCTAGGCGCAGCCGTGGTGTGGAGTGTGTCGAGTTTGGTGGCAGGAGAATCTCGTCTCTGCTTTTTGCGGATGATGTAGTCCTCCTAGCTTCATCCAGCTCTGACCTTCAGCTCTTGCTGGGTAGGTTCGCGGCCGAATGTGAAGCGGCTGGGATGAGGATCAGCACCTCCAAATCTGAGACCATGGTTCTCGACCGAAAAAGGGTGGCTTGCCAACTCCGGGTCGGAGGAGAGGTCCTACCTCAAGTGGAGGAGTTTAAGTATCTTGGGGGTCTTGTTCACAAGTGAGGGTAGGAGGGAACGGGAGATTGACAGGTGGATTGGTTCAGCATCTGCAGTGATGCGGACGCTGAGCCGATCTGTCGTGGTGAAGAGGGAGCTGAGCCAGAAAGCCAGGCTCTCGATTTACCGGTCGATCTACGTCCCAATCCTCACCTATGGTCATGAGCTTTGGGTAATGACCGAAAGAACAAGATCACGGATACAAGCGGCCGAAATGAGTTTCCTCCATAGGGTGGCCGGGCTCAGCCTTAGAGATAGGGTGAGGAGCTCGGACATTCGGGAGGGACTCGGAGTAGAACCGCTGCTCCTCCGGATCAAAAGTAGCCAGTTGAGGTGGTTTGGGCATCTGGTCAGGATGCCTCCTGGACGCCTCCCTGGGGAGGTGTTTCGGGCATGTCCTGCTGACAGGAGGCCCCCGGGTCGACTCAGGACACGTTGGAGAGGTTACATCTCCAATCTGGTCCGGGAACGCCTTGGAGTCCTGCCGGAAGAGCTGGTGGAGGTGGCCGGGGAGAGGACGGTCTGGAGCTCTCTAGTTGGGATGCTGCCCCCGCGACCCGGACTCGGATAAGCGGAGGAAGACGACGACGACTTGTTAGTTGGGGTCGTGTCGTGTGGGGTTAAGTGTTGTGAGCCTTTGAGGGTGTGTGTGTGTGTGTGTGTGTGTGTGTGTGTGTGTGTCTGTAAATGATTGTTTTAATGTTTTGATTTTGATTTTTGCTCTGCTGTCTTGCTCTGAATCTTTGCTCTTCTTTTTGTTGTAAAGGAGGACCCACTCGAAAACGAGATGTTTCATCTCAAGCGGTTCTTCATCTGTATGAAATTATGTTTAAATAAATAAAATCAGAATCAGAAAAAGCTTTATTGCCAGCGCTCCAGCGACCCAGAGCATAGAAACTTGACTCCGCAGCACAGCCTGACCAAGGTTACACACACACATGTAGACAGAACAGATACAGGCAGACCACGAGAGCAGCCATAACAGCGCTCATTAAATTTATCTCTCTTCTCCGAAGTGACGCCACCATCAGCGTCAGCCTGAGGAAGTGTGCAGCCGCAGACGAAACGTAGCGAAAAAACAGGTAACGAAACTGTTTCTGTGTTTTAAAAAAAGAACGACAGCGTGGAATTAGAACCACGACACAGCAAGAACACACCTAAGATGTTCAACGAGAAGTGTCAGGCTCTGCATAGACTACCGGCAACTTGACTTGCAGACAATAAAGGATGCTTATGCTCTTCCCAAGTTAAAAGACACCTTCACTGCACTCTAAGGATCGAAAAGGTTTTCAGTGTTGGACCTGAAATCTGGATATTACCAGATTGAGATGGAAGACAACGATAAGTGCAAGACTGCGTTTGTGTGCTCACTAGGGTTCTGGGAATGGAACCGTATGCCTCAGGAGGTTACAAAAGCCCTTTCAACATTCCAGAGACTGAAGGAGAATTGTGTTGCTGACATGAACCTAAAAGAAGCATTGGTGTTCCTAGGCGATCTGATTGTGTTTGCGCCTACATTGGAGCAACATGAAGAGGGACTCATGAAGGTTTATGAAGGTTCACCCAACAGACAGGATTAAAAAATATGATGGACCTTTGTCCCCATCACTTTCATTTTTGAAATAGTAATTAATAAACATTCAATACCATTACAACTTCCTTTGATTTGATTTTAAATGAACATTTAGAGTGCCCATGTAGCACATAAACAATGCAGTTTAAAGGTACAGTGTGTGATATTTTAACCTGTTTACCATCTATTCCGTTTTCCAGTTCACAGATTTGTCCTTTTTCACTAATATTTCTCACCAGCATCAATTCTAAATATTACTCTCAACTTGAAACTTTACATTTTTAAATATATAAACTGTGGTAGACGCTCCATGGTCATCCACCATCTTAAAATACAGTAGCTGTTTAGGGACATACGAGCTCCACGTTACCCGTTTGGACTATGACTGTAACCTGACAGAACCAGCAGAGGGCAGCAGTGCACCCTGGAAGCATGGAGTCTGCTAATTCAACTAAGAAATAGAAAAGAATAGCTGCACCATGGCTGTACTTGTTAGTTTGAATAAAAAACTGTTAAATCAAAAGACACATAAAATTTGTCAGTTCATCATGAAACAGCGTTAGGCTGGTTTAAATCCTACCTGTCTGACAGATTTCATTTTGTAAACGTACATGACAAATCGTCTTCATACTCCAGGGTTACTTGTGGAGTACCACAGGGTTCAGCACTTGGACCAATTCTTTTTACTATATATATGCTCCCAATTGCTAAAATCATTAGACAGCATGGGATAAACTTCCACTGTTATGCTGACGATACTCAGTTATATTTATCCATTAACCCTGATGAACCTAATCGGTTGGGTAGATTACAGGCTTGTCTTGAGGACATAAAAAATTGGATGACTCTAAACTTTTTGCTTTTAAATCAAGACAAGACTGAAGTTCTCATCTTTGGACCAGAAATCCAGAAAAGGAAATTGCTTAGCCAATCACCTGACCTGAATGGCATTACATTAATCTCAGAGAACAAAGTTAGGAACCTTGGTGTTATCTTTGACCAGGACATGCCATTCAAATCTCAGGTTAAACAGGTTTGTAGGATTTCCTTTTTCCACCTTCGGAATATTGCTAAGATTAGAAGCATCCTTTCCAGGAGTGATGCTGAAAAACTAGTTCATGCATTTATTACATCAAGACTGGATTACTGTAATTCATTACTCTCAGGAAGTCCACAGAATGTAGTTAAAAGTCTTCAGCTTGTCCAAAATGCTGCAGCTAGAGTTCTGATGAGAATTAAAAAGAGAGATCATATCTCTCCTGTCTTAGCTTCCCTACATTGGCTACCTGTTAAATTCAGAATAGATTTTAAGATCCTCCTTCTCACATATAAAGCTCTTAATAATCAAGCTCCATCATACATCAGTGATCTGATTGTTCCATATGTTCCTAACCGAGCACTTCGCTCTCAGACTGCAGGTCTACTGGTGGTTCCCAGAATATCTAAAATTAGGATGGGAGGCAGATCTTTTAGTTATCAGGCTCCTCTCTTGTAGAACCAGCTCCCAGCTTTAGTCCGTGAGGCAGACACTTTACCTACCTTCAACAATAGGCTCAAAACATTTTTATTTGATAGGGCCTATGGTTAAATTCTGATGTTAGCCCAGATCTGGACAAGTGGGGGAGTAGAGGGAGGTGGAGTGTACAGTCGGTAAAGAAAGCTCTCCCTTGCCCTGACTCCATGTAAAAGGCTAGGTTATCCAGAGTTATCTCTGTAGTTATGCTGCTATAGGCTTAGACTGCTGGAGGATACACTGACCACTTTCCACACTCTACTACTTTCTTCTACAGTCTGCTCTTTAACTGTATTATTTCCTGCTATTTCAGCTGTTAACTTTATTTTCTCTCTAAGTGTTTTTCTCCCCAGAAGAAGCTACAATGATGTTCTGCTGAGCTGTGGTGGCCTCATGGAGGGGGCCATCGACTAGCACACTGCTGCTAACCACTTAAACATTCTCCCTCTCCTGATAATACCTTTTACTCTCTTTGACGTTGGATGTGCTACTACTAGTTTACCCGTTTAATTATAGATCCACTAGGATAAATACAATAAAGTTTATCTTTCACCAAATAGAATATTTACTAAGAAATCACAATGTAACTATAGACACATTACTAGTCTTTGTGTGTGTGTGTGTGTGTGCTTGTGTGTGTGTGTGTGTGTGTGTATGTGTGTGTGTGTGTGTGTGTGTGTGTGTGTGTGTGTGTGTGTGTGTGTGTGTGTGTGTGTGTGTGTGTGTGTGTGTGTGTGTGTGTGTCTGCTCTGTCTTCTCCATCCCCAGTGAGTCGTGGAGGATGGCTGCTTATACTGAGCCAGGATTCTCTGGAGGTTTCTTCCTGTTAAAAGTGAGTTTTCCTCTCCACTGTCGCTGCATGCTTGCTTAGTATGAGGATTGCTGTAAAGACTCTGACACTAGTCAGTGACTTGATGCAATTTGCTGGGTTCCTTATATAGGAAACATTATTTCTGATTGGCTTAATGAACTGACCTGAATTGGAATGTTTATTATGTGAAGTGCCTTGAGACGACTCTTGTCGTGATTTGGCGTTTTATAAATAAACTTGAATTGAATTGAATCATCATGTCCAACCAGGGCCAGATTAACACTTTGTTGTACCCTGGGCAACAATATTCAAGGGCCCCATCATCACGACCCAAGGATCACCATAATTTGGTCACATACAGAATATTTTACTGTAATATGCAGTAAATATACTCAATACTTGAATACCTGATGTCACGTAACCCGCTCAGGGTAACCTTTGACCCACCTCGTGTGGACTGACCAATGAGGAGAGGGTCTTAACTTGAGGCCCTCTCTTCATTGGTCAGTCTGCATGAGACTGACTCTCAACTGACGTTCAGTCGTCGGCAGCGAAGCGTCTCTGTGCAGCGCAAAAGCCCGGGTGGACAGTTTGTTTAATATAGGGTGATCATATTTCCATTTCCAAAAAAAGAGGACAGGGATCTGTGCCTATGACGTCACACTATGGCAACGCCACACAAACCACGTAGGGACCCATTTTTTGTAAGAACTAAATTAATATCAGATTCTGCCAATAAAAGGGCTCTAAAACAATTCATATGTAAATATTTTGCATATGTATCACAAAATCTCATTTTTCTGCTTTAGTGCTGCAACAAGGTTTTATTAATAATAAATTATTATACCTTTTGTTTTACTACAGCATCGGTACGCTTCCTGTGCACAGATTATTAAGGATGCTTGTTTCAGCTGTGAGATTAGACGATAGGATCAATGACGAAATAAGTTGTCACACACTCCATGGAAACTTTCAGAGAATCCACAAATAGTGGCTTTCAGGTGGTTTTGTTACTTTTTGCAAGTTTATAAAAGAAGCAGATGAGACAGCATGTCTGATAATTTAGTTTTTCATCTGATAATATTAGAACATGTCAGTAATGTCTGAGGACCTTTTATAAACACTGTATAACTAACACTCCTGGAGAGGGTATGAATTACACAGAGGCTTCTGGGGAGCCCAGTTATGGGGGGAGGGGGGGGAGGGGGGTGAATGTGTGACTGAGTGTTGAAGGTGATCTGAATTGTATCAGATGTATAAATATAACATGTGTATAACTTATTGTTTTATACAGGTAAAAACGTGTAGTGGAGATAAATCTACCTACATTTTACTTTTTGTTTAGTTTTCTTGTTTTTATTGAACTATTTCCTGTCCTGTCTGTCTCTCATCTTCCTGCATCTCCTCTAAACTCTCCAGAAAATCTGCTGCCTGGATTCTTACTTTTTCACCTCATCAGTTACTTCTGAGCAGACCAAAGATCTCCTGACCGCAAAGCGGAGAGCGCGTGTCGATGCTGCGTCAGTGAGGTGAAATCACCACAGCACAGGTGATGAGCTCCGCAGTAGCAGAGCGCTTCAGGCACAGATAAGACAGAAAGTAGAGAACACGTGTGGACATGAACGATCGTGTGCTAATTATAGATTTTTGGTTGCGCCACTTTGAGAATGGACCGTGCGCTGGACGCAGCAGCCTGGAGCGCTGCGCAACAATGCGCTCTGACGCTTTCTGTGCTCTCTGCTGAAAAGAGTCCATAAATGATGTAATACAGGTAGAAAACTTGTTTCCGGCTCCCCTGGATGTGTAGGATATACAGCTCCCCCATAATTCGATCCCTGCTCCTGGATGAAAAACTGGACATTTTCATCATCATCTGTGATCCACGTGAAATGGGTGTTGTGGGAAATTATGTTCCCCTGAAATATTCAGTTTCCCTAGGCAGTCAAGAGCAAATATTTCCAAATCCACAGAACTAATTGTCCATTATGAGGACTGAACTAGCTCAAATAAAAATGGTTAATCTGAGTGAGATTTCATCTTTTTAGATAATTTTCTAAATGATAAATAAGCTCGCTGCACAAGAGTAAACTAGAATGTTTTTACTGTATAATTTTTATTGTTTTTAGGAGGAAATACAGATAATAAAATCACAAGCATAACATTATTACATCACATTACATCATTTTACCGTAAAAGTTTATCACAAATATTGTGAAAATAGCCAGAAGTGTGACCTCCTGACACGGGGGAATGAATATTTCAGGGGAACACAATTTCTCACAACACCTGGCCTTCCAGCACATGTTACCCCTCCTCCGTGTGTGAATCATGACCGCTTCAATAACAGAACTAGCTTGTTTCCTTCAGAACTGGTAGGTTGCTGACGAGCTGCATCACAGTGTGGTACGGAAGCTGCTCTGCCAGCAGCCGTAAATCACTACAGAGGGTGGTGAAAGCAGCAGAGCACATCACTGGCATGAGGCTTCCTGCCATTCAGGACATTTATCTCCAACGATGCCTCCGGAAAGCACACAGCATCATCAAGGACCACAGCCACCCGGCACATCAGCTGTTCTCCCTGTTACCATCTGGCAGACGTTACAGGAGTCTGTCTGCTCGGACTACAAGACTTAAAAACAGTTTCTATCATCAAGCCATACGACACCTCAACCACAACACCTAAACACACACAACACAGGACTCAGAAGCTACCCTGCAGCTTCACAAGTACTATATTTAATCCGTACTGGTCACTTCACTTTATTGTTATTGTAATTTATATCCAAAGTGCAACACTGTAATCTATATCCTGCATAATTTATATCCTGCAATACTGTAATTTATATCTAAAGTGCAATACTGTAATTTTCTGCAGCTCATTCCTGTGCAATATCCCATCTGCCCTCCCGTCATATTTCTTTTCAGGATTTTCTTTATTGACACATATATATTTAGTCATCTTTTCCCTTTTACCATGTCTCTCTAATATTTTGCTCCTTACTATATTTTTTTGCTTTATTTTATTATATTTTATTATATTTCCTCCTGTATCATGTTGCTGAGAGACCGCTGCTCGTCATACACGTTTCATTGCAATGTTGACCCTGTGCTAACTTGCATATGACAAATAAACTAAAACTGAACTGAACTGAAACTGAACTTGATAAACAGTCATAATTATAAAAGCTTTTTTAAAAAAGGTCGAGTAACTAGTTTTATGCTTTTTGCGGGTTAGGCTACACAGGTTGGAAATCCATTATACAGTCAAACTCATGAGTGGGCCACCGTAGCTGCAATACTTTCTCTGAACTGCGTGGCGCTAAAGAGTCGCATTTTTTATCATGGTTTCAATGGATTTCCCACACGGGGCCTTTAAGGGTTTCTCTTAAAGTAGGAACGTTTAGCTGTGCTCCCAAGTAAAGCTGAACTGGTCACCTGCTAGTGTGTAATCGAAGCTCCCTAATGGGGCTCTCTGAAGAGCCTGGAGTCATGATGAAGTTCTGGATTCAGCCTCAGACAGGCTCACGGCTGTTTTAATGTTCTGGCTGAATCCGCCACACGGACTAACAAGCATCCTGGGGGTGAGGTTCACAACTGGAGAGATTGCTCGATGTTTATGATCCCTAAATAGAAGCTTCTGTTTTCATTTGGAGACTTTTCTTGTTTAAAATCACTTAAATATTCTTTAATGACGGAGTAGGCTAGCCATCGCTTGTCTCTGCATCCAGCACCTGATCAAATGTTCTGACGGAGCAGAGAAGTTAGCGCTGTGAATCACCGCGGCGCTGCTCCGTGAAAGGCTGAGCGGAGGATGCTTTTGTCCACGCATCTCCTTAGGTGCTACTTCAGCCAGATGTTTAAAATCACTCACTCCTGCATGCGCTCCTCTGCACCCGTTGGCCGTGGTTCCAAAGGATTGCCTCTGTGACATATGACAGACTCGCTCCCGCAGCCATTGCACTTTTCACCTCGCGCACCTCCTAGCGGCAGCTCCACACTTAGGGAATCCCTGGGCTAGAGGACATTCTGGCTGGTGATCTAAGAAGTGAATCTGGAACCCTGCTTGCATCCTTGTGAATGCGTAGGCTAAGACCAGGTGCAGCTGCGACTATCGTGGTCTGTGTCGGTACACTTGGCTCTAACTCCAGTCGTTACGTCTGACTTGGCTAAGTCAGGGGTCAAGGTTAGGACTGGCTGAAGGTACGACTAGCGGGTGCACTCCACCTCACAATACGAGCCGTGCCTTTTACTAGGAAACATTCTTAATGTTCTGGTATGGGGTCCTTCGCATTTAGCCCACAGCACCGGGCTGCCCACAGATCTGCCTGACTTTAAATCATCTCTAACTTATCAGCCAACGGCGATGATAAAAGAAAAAAAAAGATACAAACCATCCCGATGAATCGATCGACCCCAGTTCCACCACCTGACGTGTTATTGAAAACAGATCGCGTTTACTGCTGACTTTTCTAGTCTGTTTTTATTAACTAAGTTATAGTTTCTGTATTTACCATCAGAAGATGACTCTGTCCTGTCTTGCCGTACGTTGTCTGATCTTAATAAAACGCTTGATGAATGTCATTTTTTATTTGAGTGAACATCTTACTCAGCTAAAATGAATACAGTGGGTGCAAATGGAGACCCATCCAAGATGGCGGCCCAATGTTGTTTGAGGGTAAATGCTTGACCCCCCCGACCACCTGCAAGCAAGCTCAACCAGGCTGAACACATCGCTGGCCATGACATACTATCCAGTACATGGACGTGATTTGTGGGGGGGACAGGGGGGACATGTCCCCCCCCACTTTTTCCAAAGTCAAGTTTTAACTCCTGCACATTTTACCATCCAAAAACAATATTACACTATATTAAATTGACACTGGTTGAGCTCTAGGACCAAGCGGAAAAGCCTGTTTCCCATTAGAGCATACTGTAAAGATCCCCCCCCCCCCCCCCACACACACACACACCCGTGTCCCCCCCACTTTTTAAGTGAAAATTACGTGCATGATCCAGTAACAGGAAAAACCAGCAGCGCCTGCCTTGAGAGGGTAATCACCATCATCGTTCAGCGCCCCTGCCTCCAATTATATGTGATCTCTAGGATTTCACCTGACCCTGACACCCCGAATCTCCATCTGAGGGCTAAAACTCACCAGTTACACCAGCAACACACCAGCTGCAAAGCACCGCGAAGTGGATCGCTCACGAAATTCACACGCTGCTCCTCTGTTCACTTCACTTCTGCTCACGCCTACTGATTACCCCCCCTCCCGCTGTGTGTGTGTGTGTGTGAAAGCAGTTACCCCTGCTTGATGATATCAGAAACTGATCCTGCTGCTGTTTTCTAGACCAGTTCCTTTCTAGAGGGGTGAGTAGATAGCTAGTGTTAGTGGTAAGGTACGATGCTGTTGAATATTTACCTTTGAATTAAACACATTTGTTTGTTATTCATATTTATTGAACCCATCTTTGCTGTAAAACCTGCAGTTAAAATTATGGAAGCACTGCGTTTCTCCGCAGGAGTGTGTGTGTGTGTGTGTTCATTTTCATCCCTCCAGTCTGTTTAGAAACACAAGAATGATCACATGATCAATGGCAGTGTTTTATTTTGAAAAAGTCTTAATTTTGTTGAATTTACCCACCCGCCTCTTCCTTTGGTTTGACTTCCTGCCAGAATTGACGCGGCTCGCGAAAAGAATAAGAGCACGCCGAAACGGTCGCTGCACGGTGCGAGCCTTCGTGGCGCTCCGCAGCTGATGTGACGACACCGTGGGTTAAACGAGGGCGCCGCATAGAAGCGCCCGTCGTTCCACGGCGCTTCCGCGTCTGATGTGGTCCAGGGGTTACAGCCCCTTCCTTTTTGTCCTCAGTTCACCGTCCTGTTGTAGAGCAGCTGCACTCAGAAGAACCCGAACATGCTGGAATGTGGCATCTGAGACTGGAACAAACGCTTTATTGTGAAAAGCTTCCAGACATGTCGTAGGACATTACCTTTTCATAACATTATTTATTGGAAAGCCAGGTTCACTGGTTCCTTTAGCACGTCTGCTGAGTCTCTAGTGTAACCTAAGGCCTTGTGAGCTCGTCTCGGTGGGAAGAGCTCTGCTGCTCCCGTGTCAGCAACTACAAGTTCGCTGGAGTAGAGGGGAGCAGGAAACGGGAGTCTTAGGGTGTTTCTCAACACCAACAAACCTCGCCTTGATGTCTTGCCCCCCCCAGTCGCCTAGGAGATACGCCATCAGGAACCACTGAGACGTGTTCCAATGTTCACGTTCTACCGAAGCATCTTTTCTCGTTAGTTAGCCGTTTAGCTAGCTGAGTGAGGAGAGACGGGAGGCGCCTTCTAGCCTAGCCTAGCCAAAAACTTCCCAGAATATTTTCAAAAAGATGGCGGACCAGAGGCCGGCAGCTACTTCGGGGCAAGTGTCCGGTTTAAATGTAAGCCAGCTGTAGCTCTCTGACCTTGTTTGGGCCGTCGGCCCGGTCTACCATCTTTTACAACTGCTTTAATGTTCTGTGGTGCTTTCCCTGCTTTTGTTTCTTACATTTTTAGCGGCGTGTTTTATTTGTTGTTATGTCGTTCTACTGTTGTTGTTGTTGTTGTGAATCTGTGAGCTCGTGTTTTATCTTATAGCTGTCTAGTTTTTCTTTTATTATGGAGCGTCCCTGCTTCGTGCTGTGCAGCACTGAGGTCAGCTGTCATGCTGTTTATGAATAAACGTGGTGTGGTACAGCAGTCGGCTACGGGGGGGGGGGGGCTTTAGTGGTTGCATCTTACATATTTAATGTAACCAGTACACACATGCTCTCTATACATACACTCAAACGTACATGTCTAAAATCACCGAGGAAGGGCGGAACCGGCCGTGGCGTTGAGAAACACCCTACTGTTTTACTTCCTGCTGTTCAGGCAGCTTGCCTCTGATTGGCTGCAGGAGAGAACAGCAGGAGACAGCCATTTTTCTCATGCCCCCCCCCCCCCCCCCCCCCCCCCCCCATGAAACGGGATTTCTACCTGAGCTGATGTTTAACACACTTCTAACAGTTGGCATTTAAAACATAATCATGAAGTCACAACCTGATAAAATGCACTAGAATGCAGAAAATGCTATTATGTCCACACACACACACACACACACACACACACACACACACACACACACACACACACACCTGAATTTCAGTTTATTTGCTTAAAACTAACTCTGCAATAAAAAAAATCCCACTTTCAGCACACAGTTTGAGCATTTAACTCAGGAAGGATCCGGTGACTAAAGGGCCACTACGCATCTGTGTCTTGTTTTAAAACCAAATCCGTAGGTCTGACTTGTTTGTGACATTTTCTTTAGTTGAGGCAGCAGACCGAAGGAAAACCCTTCCTCACTCAGAGCTCTGGCATCTAGAGGAGCGAGCTAGCGTCTGGTGCTGCAGAACATCTATTGGGGTTGCAGCAGACCTGCTACCGTCTCCGAGACTAGAGGTCCAGTAGTGATGACCAGCAGAGCCAGAACCAACCGTTTTAATAGTTAGAATAAATATTCCATCACATGCAAGGTCAGAACACCTGAAAGTACAACAATCTAGTAAATAGTGTCAAACCAAGAGCACAGCATCACAGCAGCTTTTAACGGTTTCACTCTCATAGAAAATCAACCAAGCACACACACTCCGACTCGTCAAGGTGTGTGTGTGTGTGTGCGTGTGTTCACCAGGACACAAACTGAGGTAAACGTTCAGGTCTGTGGTAAAGAGCTGTCAGGTCCAGGTCCCACCTGGTACAACGCGGGACTCGGCAGTGACTAGAGTAACGGACGAAGGATCCTCGTTGGCGCGTCAGAACCGCACGCTGCCGTCTCCCGGACTAACTCATGGAATAAGAGTTGACGGGAGGCAGGGTCCTCGGAGAGGAGCGCTCTCGGAGGGCCTGAGTCAGCAGAGTGCAGCCGTCAGAAATCGCACACGCCGAGTTGTGCAGACGCTCCCGGTACTCGGCCATTTTAGAGCTGCCGTTGGGATGCTGGGCGACGTCTCGAAGGCCCTGAGTGAGGAGAACGCAGGCAGACACCACGCTCATCGCCCCCCCCAACACTGCAGTCTGCACCCCTTTTCCTTCAGATGAAATACTTGCAGGTCTTCCAAGGAACTGTGGCTCTGTGGCAAAGCCAACCAGGGCGCCGACGGCCTGGACCAGAGCAGCACTGAACAGGACACATCGGTTCCGGGTCAGCTCGCTGGGCTGGGCTTTGACTTCTCTGACGCAGGCCAGGAAGGCCATGCCGCTCGTGCTGATGCTCTTAACGCTCAACTTGAACTGCTCTTTAGCAAAGCGGTCTCTGGACCTCTCGCTGGCCAGCAGCGAGATGTCCGACAGATTCTTCAGGTTGGTCGAGATGTTCTGGGAGAGCTCAAGCAGGAGCTGGGGGGTAAGGTCTGTCAGAGGAGAAACACGGAGGACGCTGCAGTTCAGCTCCACCTCATGACGGCAGCGGGTCACCTTGTAGCGGTCCACCAAACCGGGTAGGCAGGGCTGCGATCCTGGGCTCTCGACGGCCACCAGGTAGGCTGCATGAGCGGAGCACTCGGTCAGAGACACCACCAAGTCCACCATCTCCAGCAGGCGGTCCCCCACTTCTGTGAAGCGGCCCATGTTGAGCTGGCTCTGGATGTCATGGGTGAGGATGGAGAGCTCCTTTGTTCTGGCTATGACGGTGTCGCGGCACTGGTCGAATGTGTCGGCCAGCACCGCACCTTCAGCAGTCATGACTGGCCTGGTCTCACTGGACAGCAGCAGCAGGTCGGCCACCAGCTGCACCTTGGCTTTGCATGCATCACAGATGGAGGAGAGCCTCTTCCTCTGCTGCAAACTGGCGCCGACTGGGCTGCTGGATCCTTCACCGGTTGATCTCGCAGACCCTCCACTGGCCATACTGATGAGGGGCGGGGCCTGGGCTACGGTTAGATGACTTGTTTTTGTGCGTCTGCACGTTGCATGCTTCTGGTGAGCACAGATCAGCGTCTGTCCTAGAGAGCCGGGTCAGTCAGCACACAGGAAGTCAACACACCATGCCAACTGCGTTTCCTGTTTGAGCTGGCCTGTCACATGTTTCACAATAACACAGGTTTAACTCAGGTCTGTGACGTCACCACGCTCCAGGTGCTTCCCAGCATCACCTCTACATGACACAGTCTCTTCCTCCTGTGTGGACATGACTGGAGCTGCTCCGTGATGTCGTCCTGCTGGTGCCGGCTGGGTCTGACCCGCCGGGTCTGCGCCCCGTTAGGCTCTTCTCTAGGTTCGGGTTAGCCTCCAGCACCATCCTCTCATCAGGTCCGTTAAGGAAAATCCACCACGAGGGCGAGCGTCCGATAAAGCCTCCTCAATCCGCTTTTAGCCGCTTCCTCCTCAAACACAGCCCGGGGTTTGAAGCTAGCTGCTGCTCAGGCATCGTCCGTCAGCGTCAGTCCGCCCTCCTCCTCCGGAGCTCATCTCGGGGCTGGAGAGTCGGCACCGTGGCGTGCCCGCTGCAGGGACTCGTCTCTCATACCCATCCCAGTCGATGCTCCTCCAGGGTCGTTTGGGATCCGCGGCGGGAGAGTTACCCCAGTTATGTGGTGGCAGGAAGGCTGCGCGCTCCCGATGCTTGGCTTCGAGGAAGCGGGGAGGGTGTGGTCCGCTGAACGGCGGCGGCAAAGGAAAGGCGACGTTGTCCCGGTGCTTCCACTGGGCCGGCGGCTGCCGAGCACAAAGGGGAGCCCCGGTAACCCGATACAACCGCCTTTAAGTCCACGGAGGCTGCTGTCGCTCTGTAACGAGACGCCTCTGCTGCGTCAGACGGAACGCTAGCAGCTAGCTAACTACGCCGGAAGTTGGTGCTTTCCAAAATAAAAGCAGAGACGTCTTTCTCTTCCGCTGAAACCACACAAATACGACGCCCCGTCGCCGCCTTATTGGATGGGTCTCCTCGCCGCAGACGGCTCCCGTTATGGGCGGCCGCCATCTTTGGTGGGTCTCCATTCGCGACCAGTGCATTCGTTTCTACTGAAGAAGGTGCTTACCCAACTAAAAAACACATTTTGTGAAGCTTTTTCACAAAATCAGACACAAGGTGTGGCATGATGAGTAAAATATAAATATAATTAAAAATAATTTAAAATTAATTTAAATATAAAATCATATCTGGTAGGCTATACACGTCACTCCTACGACCGTAGGCTATAAACGTCACTACTACGACCGGTTGTTGTAAACCACAGACATACATACGTACCGTGCGTTCCTGTTTTCCTCGGAGCTCGGAGTTTCCGAGGAGGAAATTATGTAATGGGCTCGTTTTGCGTTCCAGCCTCCAACTCGGAAAGAAAGGGTGCCACCAGTGTTGTTGAGTACTAAACCAAAAGAATAGGGGTCCAGTCAAGATGGCGGTAAGGATGGACGGATTTTGATGTAAGTGCTGAAGTAAGCTGCACAATTAGTTAAAGATTTATATTTTTGTCACCAAACCTTTTGAAAGAGTGAAGCAACCATGTCAGAGATTTTGTGAGAGCATCAACCAACTTCTGTGAAGCCTCAAAGCCTATAACTTGAAACAAACTGAATATAAGGACTAACCTTAATATGGCTAAAACACAGGCTTGTCACAAGGCAAGGATATAGAGTCTGAGTTAACACAAAAAAGCATAATGTTTGAGAAATTAACTCCTATGCTTGCAATGTAGAAGACAGTGGGGTTGTGTATCTTCTCCAAACGTACCAGCGAAGCAAAAAACAAAGAAAGCCAGAAAGTCTGATTTCAGGTAAAAGATTGCCTTGCAAACATATTTATTAAGAAACATGCATAAATATTCTTTAAAGTTTTTGACTGTTACAGATGAAGGGCTAAAAGAGCCATCCTCAGTTAACCACAGTAGTAGTAGTAATGCAAAAATGTGTTGTTTGAAATAAAATAAAATACAAATAATTAAAGAACGTTAAATACGTAATAAACAGACAAGCAATGTGCAAAAAATTCCCAAAAGTGAAAAAAGGGTCTTGCACAACAGTACTGCACTTCTCCTGAAAAACAAATATGTCTTTTGTAAACAAAGCCTGACACTAAGTCAGGGCGACAAACTGAACAAATGAAGCTCAAAACCTTAATAACACTTTCCTTCACAACTCTACACAACTACAGATGTTTGGTCAAGAAAACCAGCATGTCAACCTTGGCTGGCTTCAGACCAGAGCGCCACTAGCACTAAACAATGGCTCCGGTGGTGAACTAGTGGCTGGTGCGCACAGGAGTTTACAAGCCAGTCTGCTCAGCCATGGGAAGTTAACTCTGTGCACTCTCCACCAGACAAGAGGGTCTTGTTCTCCATCGATAGTTGGACTCATCAGGTAGTTGTCCAGTTCAGCTTTGAGAGCATCCTCCAACCGCACAGTGAAGGAAGGAGGAGGAGCAGCCTTGCTGTTGAAGACGCTGCCCAGTGACGGCTTTCCCTCCTCGGTGGTGGCTGGAGCTGCCTCCGAGGCGCCCCGGGGCATGGCATCTGTGGTGACGAGACTCTTGTCCTGTAAAACAAAGATTAAGGTGTCAAAATGTTGTCTTCTGGTATGACTTACGCAATTTGGCCTTTTTATGTAAACAAAAAAAAAAACAATGAATGTAAAAAATATATAACTTGTGGCATTTTGTAAACACACACAAAAAGACAAGTTACGTCTCGTGCCACCTGCTTCATTTGAATCTTGACTTTTTCTGTGATGTCTGGGGCGTTCTCTGCCCTCATGTAGTCAGTCTTGAATCTGGGATCAAGGACAGACGTTAGGTCCAGCAGCTCCTGTGTGGCTGGGTCACTTTATTTATCTTCAATGTAGGCAAGAGCTCCGGACTTTATTTCCTTAGTTAGATCTGTGTGCTCATCCTTCTCTCGTAGGGTTGCTGTTCTCAGGAGATGGAGAACTGGCTGCGGGTAGGACACACTTACATATGCTTCACCAGAAAGAGCATCTGTGAATCCCTGCAGACGTCCAATGGCGTTGTTAATAGATCCAAGGACATCTGAGTCCTGCCAAGTGGGGACCAGGTGACGTGTCTTCTTGTCTTCAGACAGAACTTGAGTCAACACCTTGCTCTGCTTCAGCACCCTCCCTATCATGTTTTGCCTTGAACCCCATCTTGTCACACACTCTGTAATTAGTGAGTGTTCTGGTCATTTTAATTATTGCTGTGCTTTTTCCAGCTATGAGAGAAGACACCCACTGTTTGTTTGCAAAGTCCAGTTGCTCGTTTGACTCTTGCATCATCTTTAACAGCATTTTGTGGACAAACAGCAGGAAACAAAACAACATGAACACAGGAGCATTACAGGCTCAAAAGTGTTTTTAGCAGGAGAGCAAAAGAAATACAAGAACGTAATCTATAGAAAGCAAACGAGTAGACGGGTAGAGAAATAGACTTTCAAAAGCACTTAACACATTGTTTATCATCTAATATTGAGTTTAACATTTATTAATTAATAATTCATAGATACTAAAAAATACACGATGAAAAATCTAAGACCATTTTGCACAATTATTTTCACATCGCATTAAATACGTATAAATTAATAAAACACACACTCACACACACACACACTTAAGGTTGGTTTATGCTTGACGCGTCCGCGAGGTTCGCACGGCTCCACGCATCAAAATTACGTCATTTTAACAACCACGCCCCTTCACCGCGCCTCTGCACGGCCCAAAGTTTCCGCACCGCACACCTAGGAAATTTTCTAACCACGCGGATGGTCGGACGTGGAAAAACATGGCGGACCGGCAAGAACTAGTACGGCAGAGGTTGGTAAATACAGACATTTGTATGATTCAGCTCTCAGAGATCACCGTGATCAACATGTTGTTAATAATTCTTGGAGAGAAATAGCTCGCACTGTCAGAAAAGATGAGGACGCTGTTAAAAAATGCTGGAATGCCATGTTGTAAACAGTAATTTCTACTTCTACTATGGTGTAGTGTTGGGTGCATGCTGTAGAGCTCCATGCTGCCCCCTACAGTTTGGGAGAATATTGGCTCACCGCAGAGACGAGCCGCATGAACCATAAACGCTGCGAGTTGTGAAGTGTGTTCCATCCGCGAGCCGCATCACCAAGCAGAACGTAAACGCGTCAAGCATAAACCAAGCTTCACACACACACACACACACACACACACACACACACACACACACACACGCACACACACTTACCAATTGCTAGATGCAGCCTATGTCCAAAACATTGAAGTCTGGTCCAGTCATTAAGTTCCATCGCTTTGATGATGGTCGGTGGTGATGCACGTCAGGTCCTGTTCTCTCAGACCCCAACTTGACAGACATTCCCTCAAACCCAGTGCAATATTGTCTCCGGTGTGGTCAGCAGGAAGTACGCTGTCTGCAGACAGCGACTTTGCATTTCGAATTTGTCATTCACAAAATCTACAGTCAAACTCAAATATGGTTCGGTCGTTCTGGTTGACCACATATCTGTAGTTGTGGCGTAATACTGCACATTTTTCAGTTCTGTTACCACTTTTTCTTTTCAGCTGTGGGGTGGCAACCTGACTGAAGTAGGTGCGGAAGGGGGTCGCATATCTTCTTTCCAGCGTGTGGACGAGGTTTTTAAATCCGTGTTTAGTGACCGTGTTAAAAGGCACCATGTCCCTGGCAATGTAGTGTGTTAGGGCTGTTGTTATGTCCGGATGTCTTTTGCTGCTGGCATCATACGGCGTCACAATAGCAAAAGATGCAGTAATCGTAGACGGGTTACTACAGCGGGCCTGAGCATCACTTTCACTCGACTTATCACCTGACTTTTTTGCTAGGCATGCCTTGTGCAAATGCTTGTGAGGATTTTTCAGATGCCGGTATAAGTTTGTCGTGTTTCCACTTGAAGTTGCAACTTTATCGCGACAGGTTCTGCACAGTACCCGTTTTTGTTGCACGTCTGCAGTCTCAAACCCCAAATACTCCCAAATGACCGACGTGCTCATTGTCTTGGCGATTAAATCTCCTAACTCCGGTTCTGGTTCTGCAGAAGCCATTTCACTAGAGTTTCGCTTTGAAGATTGGCGTCTGGACAATAATTCTGTGTTGTTTACTTGCTGAGAACGTGCCGCACAAGAGCACAAGGAGCTGGAGCAGCTAATTGGTTAGCGTCACTCATAGTGTGTTGCTATTGGTGAGCTTGGCAGGAAGGTGTTAAGACAGCGTGATCACCACGTGATTGACGCATGACAACTCCCCTAACACAACAGATCCTGGGTCAGTGAGGGGTGCAAATTAAGAGTGGCATGCCTGCACACCAGTATGGGGGAGAGTCGTGATGTTACACAGCTGATCCTCGGTCAGTTCGTTGCTCAGCCAAAAACCGCAGCTTTGACGATCCTGAAATAGTGTTTTCTGAAATCGCAATTTCGGTCTGAATAAGATTGATCGTTCAGCCCTACATGGAATGTCACCTCTCTGGTGGGGAAAGCGTCAGAGCTGGTGTGTGAGGGTAAGAGGTTTCGGCTAGATATAGTCAGACTCACCTCAATGCATGGCTCTGGAACCAGATTCCTCGAGAGGGGTTGGACTTTCTACCACTCTGGAGTTACTTCCACTGAGACGTGCTGAGCAGGGGTGGGCATACTAGTTGCCCCCCATCTTGGTGCCTGTATGTTGGGGTTTACCCCGGTGAATGACAGGGTAGCCTCCCTCTGCCTTTGTGCGGGGGGATGGGTCCTGACTGTGGTTTGTGTTCATGCACCAAACTGCGGCTCAGACTACCCAACCTTTTTGGAGTCCTTGGAGGGGGTGCTGGAGAATGCTCCTTCAAGTGACTCCCTCGTTTTGGTGGGGGACTTTCACGCTCATGTGGGCAACGACAGTGAGACCTGGAGAGATGTGGTTGGGTGAAACGGCCCCCCTGATCGGAGTGGTGTTTTGTTATTGGACTTTTGTGCCAGTCATGTATTGTCCAAATTGAACACCACGTTCAGACATAAAGGTGTCCGTATGTGCTCTTGGCACCACGATACCTTAGGCCGGAGCTCAATGATCAACTTTGTTGCCATTTAATCGTTTTGGACTTTCAGGTGTAGTGAGGAGCGGCGCTGTCAATTGACCACTATCTGGTGGTGAGTTGACTTTGATGGTGGGGGGGGGGGGGGGGGGGGGAAGCCGGTCAGACATGGCAGGCCTAAATGTATTGTGAGGGTCCGCTGGGAACGTCTGGCGGAGTCTCCCGTCAGAAGTAGCTTAAATTCCCACCTCCGACAGAATTTCGAACATGTCCCGAGGGAAGTGGGGGACATTAAGTCTAAATGGGCCCTGTTCCGTGCTTCTATTTTTGAAGCAGCTGACCGCAGCTGCAGCCGTAGGGTCATCGGTGCCTGTCGTGGTGGCAACCCCCAAACCCGCTGGTGGACACCGGCTGTTAGGGACTGTCAAGCTGAAGAAAGAGTCCGATCAGGTCTTTTTGACCTGTGGGACTCCAGAGGCAACTGATGTGTACTGGCAGTCCAAGCAAAATGCAGCTTGGGTGGTCGCGGAGGCAAAAACCCAGGCATGGGAGGAGGTCGATGAGACCATGGAGCATTCAAGGAGATTTTGGTCCACCATCCAACGTCTCAGGAGGGGAAAGCAGTGACTGTTTACAGTCTACTTGGGACGTTGTGGATCAGTGGGCAGAATACTTCAAAGGCCTCCTCAATTCCATTGCCACGTCTTACAGTGAGGACTTTTTGTTGGACTCTCCAGTTTCTGGGGACAAGGTCACTGATGTGGTCAAAAAACCTCCTCGGTGGCAAAGTCCCAGGGGGGGATGAGATCTGCCCAGAGTTCCTTAAGGCTCTGGATGTTGTGGGGCTGTGTTGGTTGATGCGGCTCGGCAGTATCCCATGGACATCAGGGGCAGTTCCACTGGACTGGCAGACCGGGATGGTGGTCCCCCTATTTAAAAAGGGGGACCGCAGGGTGTGTTCCAACTACAGAGGGATCACACTCCTGAACCTCCCTGGTAAGATCTGTTCAGGAGTTCTGGAGAGGAGGGTCCGTCTCTGTACCTGTGGGGGTTTCTGTAAGTCAAGGGTCCCCAATCCTGGTCCTGGAGGGTCGGTATCCTGCATGTTTTAGTTTGAACTCTGTTTCAACACACCTGATTTCAATCAGCAGCTAATTAACAGGCTTCTGCAGAGCCCGATGAGCTGCTGCACAGGTGATTCAACCACTGAATCAAGTCTGTTGGAGCAGAAAAACCACAAAGCCTGCTGGATACCTGCCCTCCAGGACCAGGATTGGGGACCCCTGCTGTAAGTTGTGTGAGTTTGTCCAACCGATCTACATGTGTTTTGTAACTAATGTAAGTAAGTAATGTTTATTTGTATAGCACCTTTCACAGAAACAATCACAAAGTCCTTCACACCACAGAATAATCAGCATAAAAATGAATTGTAAGCTAAAATCAATAAATTATAAAATCTAGTATAAGAGCAATAAAACACACACCCATAATGCGTAAGAACATAAAAATCAAGCGAAACAACGGAGACCAATAAAATCAATAGAAGGCTTTTCAGTTGCTTTTTAAAAGACTCAGTAGTAGTTAGAGATCGCGGGGTCGGTGGCAAAGCCTTCTACAGTGAGGGGGCCAGTGGCGGAAAGGCCCGGTCACCTCTGGTCCTAAATTTAGTTCGGAGCACTGCCAGTAGTAGTTGGTCTGAGGATCTAAGGGGGCATCCTTGTGGATTTGGAGAGGGCAGTCGACCGCGTCCCTCGGGGTATTGATGGAGGGGAGTGTGTGTGTGTGTGTGTGTGTGGGGGGGGGGGGGGGGGGTACTAATGGAGTACTACCAGACCCTCTGATATGGGCTGTTAGGTCCATGTATGACCGGTGTCAGAGCTTGGTTTGGTCCACACTTTTAGCAGCAAGCCGGGCTCATCCCAGGGATGTCCTTTGTCACTGACTCTGTTGTTTTATGGACCAGAATTCTGCTTTAACTGGCTGCAGTTTCTGCCGTGCCATCTTGACAAAAATAAAGAAAAATGCAACGTTTTGACTTGTTTTTCACAACCAGTACAGCCTGGTTACATTTTTACCATATTTTCAAAGCAAAGAAAATGTAAAGTTTTGTCTAATTATTTGATTAATCGATCGATTACCGTGGCAGATGAATCAATAATAATCCATTGCTGCGTCTGTAGCTCTGTGCAATACTAAGTCTTTACACAAAGCCAACATCTCTGACCTCACCAGGTTTTCAAGCCTTGCCTCGTAACCTTAAAGTATGGAGGTGGAGATACGGCAAATGAACTCATGTGCCAGCTAGCACCAAGACGTTTTGTGTAACCGCTCACATAATCTTCACAATTACTCCAAATGTTCATATAATAGTTTGTGGTCTCTGTGGATCAGATGCAACACATGTTAACTTGGTTTGTCTTATGATGCAGGACACGCCGTTACAACTGGGTCTGCAACATAGACGAGTCTAGATAGGCAGATGTGGGCGTGTCCCAGGAACCAGGAACAACAACATTCATGTGTGTTAGGCCTATGGTTGGGAGTAATTAACCAAAACGCTTTGACCTTTTGCAACAGCGCCCCCTACATGCATATTCCAGTTGGGATCTTTTTCAGACTGACGTGTTTCCTGAATCTTTCACCCAAGAAGTATTAGTGGAGAAGTATAAGAAAGAAAGATCCATACAAATACCGTCTAAAAATAGCCTCCAGCTGAGCAGGTCATGCGTTCTCACTCACCAACAGCTCATCTCCTGTGTAGGAGCTCTCCTGGGAAAACGTGTGAGTGTTTTCCTCCTGCAACAGGAAATGGGCGAAACCTGGCCTGAAAATAGAGCTGAAGCGGTTTGCTGAGAAGGAAGGCACTCCCGATAGCAGAGGGTTTCCTGTTGTGGGCTCACTTTTGACCTATGCAAGTTCTGCTGGGATGTCTGAGAGGATTCAGAACCAGTTCTTAGCCTCCTAGCTGAGTTACAGATATGTGTTGTCATTCGAGAGGATAAGGTCGTGTAACAGATTTCATTTGGTCTGGTTGAGAGTCAACTCCCCTTGTGATTAAAGACTAAATAAACTCTCAGGTTCAATTCATGTCCTTTCGTCTCAACCCTTCCTGAAGAGAGGTTTACAGTTAACTCAGATCCTGTCTGATGTCACACAATAGAACCTCAGTCAGACCTGTTCACATGTGTTAACCGAGGTTCTTCCACACAACGGAGTCAGTCTGTTGCATGGATGGAGGTAAACAAAATTAAATATTAATTATCTCATTTATTTGTTTATTTTACTCTTTTTATTTCATTCAAAATTTATAAAATAAACACAAGCAAGTACAGAACATAAACACAATGAAAATAAACACATTTGAATGAAAAGGAGCAGATAGAAGACAAATCTTATAATTTCTGCCCCCTTTTACAAAAGAAAATGATCTGTAAAGCAAACAATATAACCTCAGTCCCTTTCTACTTCATATATATAATCATTGACATTTTTATTGACCTTTTCATAATTACTTAACACATTTGATTTATTAGAACGCTACAGTTAGTTTGCATCAGACCTCTTGTATGTGTAATCATGGTGGGCAGCTAGACAAGTCATCACACACACACACACACACACACACACACACACACACACACACACACACACACACACACACACACACACACACACACACACACACACACACAGTGACAATAGATCGTATTCACACCTAATACTTGACAGATCTGTCGATCTTATAGTTGGAATGAGACACATTCATGGGGTATTGAAATGTTTTATTGTTTCAGTCAGTGTGACCTTCAACCCCCCCTCGGTAGGGGACCAACCCACTGCAGGGCGGGGGTCTCAGGTGCAGAGATGACGCAGACACTGGGCCTGTCACTCACCAGAGAAACACCATGATGGCTGGCCACATGGGCGGCGCTGTTGTTCTTAGCAACACCGCAAGAGGAATTGAATCCGGCAGGGGGCGAGAGTCAAGACACGACCCTGGTCAGCCGCAGCCAAGCAGAGACTTTCCCAGCGTGAACGAGACACGACCCAGTGTCTAAGGCAGCATCACACGTCCATGACCAGTGGCGTGTCCAGATCTTTTAAAATGGGGGGGCCCAGGTGAGGCACAAATTTGTGCATGGGTGGCACCAGTGGTTATGCTTGTTTTTGTTTTACCCCCAAGCCTTTTGTGGACAGTGAAAAGCCTATTTGAAGGTCAATTAGAGTGGTGACAGCTGGGGTGGCCAACCAGATTCCAAGGGTGGCATGTGCTACCCCAGGCCACTCCCTGGACACGCCCCTGTCCATGACCCCTCAAGAGTCACAGGGATGGAACCTTTACAGATGGTTTTTCCCAGGCTTGTCCAGAGGGAAAGGATGACTTAACTGCTGACAAGTGCAGAGGACGGTTGGTCCGCTACTAAAGGACATGACCTCATCAGACCCCACTGGGGCCACAGGACGCACTGTTGGGGCAGGTTCAGCTGCTGGTGGGCTCTTCTGCACGACGGGGTCGTGCTCATGAACTACAGGTGCAGGAGGATGTGCATACAGGAGAAAAAATAACAATGAACTAGTTTGTTTTTGGAACAGTGAACTTGTTTCAAAATGTTTTAAATGTTGAACTATGAAACAAACTAGTCCATTTTAAAATGGATGAGCTGAACTTTGACCTAGTTCGTTTTTTAAACAAACTTTGCCAACACTGGTGGTCGGAACCTGATCTAGACGAGTCAATCTCCCTAAAATATAAGACATCAAAATTCTCCTCAGGCTCAAAACTTTGAAATGGACCCTGCTAGCATATATAAATCAGCTGACGTGAGTGGAGGTGAGGAGGATGAGGACTCTAACACTCAAATTCTGTACATGTTGTCTGATTATCTGCACTTCCTGTCTAAGGTTAGACAGTTCAAGTTTCATTTCAGTGAGAAAATCCATCAACAGGTTATCTCGGTCTGCAGCCATCCTGAGGAACGGATGCTATGAAACCTTCAATTTTGGATAAAATAGTGTTATAAGGGAAATTGTTACAAAGTTTTAATGAAGCAGCCAGATCACAACACGCCAGCAGAGGGCGGTATAGGCCAGGTGGGTAAGAGAAGGTTAACGAGAACGGCAGAAGGAGGAAGGATGATTATGTCTGTGAAGGTTCTCAGTCATCCAGGTCATTGTAGTCTAAGGAGCTTTGAAAGAAAAGCGTCTGGACTTCTTTGAGTTGCTTGAAGAAGCCTCTCGGACGAGAGGTGAAACGTCTTCAAGCAACTCAAAGAAGTCCAGACGCTTTTCTTTCAAAGCTCCTTAGACAAGGATAATCATGTAAGTCACTTCCGTCGTCTTTGAGCGTGAGGAGCAAAGATGGCTGTTGTGTTGCACGGAGGTGGCTGGAGACGGACCTTCTAAAATTGATGGTTTCAACCACGGCAGGTTGAATCACTGGAACTGTACTCCGAAGACATTTCAATTCAATTTGCAGTCGATTGCTGCGCGGCAGGTAGATAACGGCGTTTTGAATTGGGATTCAGTTGTTGCTCTCCGCAGAGCTTAACTGAAGTGGTGCTAAAGTTAGGTAGTTCGGCTACTAAGCCCTGCGCCTGATAAGAGCTTCAGCTGATGGAATGGGGAGCCTAAGTCACGCCTATCTACTTCCGGACCACGGGTCCCTGGAGGAACAAAAAAAAATAACGCAAGTCAACGGGGCTAAAAACACTATTTATTAATTCCGCTTGTTTTGTGCCACGGATTTCACATATGATGTCGGTGAATTTTAAAGACACATTTTGATACCAAGAACACGCTTATTTTCGAACAAGGGAAACACTATTTTAGGTTTTGTGTGAAAATAAGTCCAGGGCTACAAATGCGCTTCACAAAGCGACGTCATCGAACCAGACACGGAGAAAACTGAGGGAAAAGGGCTGTAAGTTCAGCAAACTTCCCACAGGAGGAAAGAACCACCGTAGATCTGGTCATGTGGTGAGTAGCAGCTACGCTAGGGGAGAGGAGATCATGTGGTGACGTCACATATGCAACGTGCCGATTTCTAGTTCGTAGTCATGCTGATTACGAACTTTTACAAGCTGATAATCCTAGAGTACGTGACTGGCATGGTGGAAACACCCACCATTACCCAGAGGGCCCACTAGGGAGTCGCGTGTTCTTCTCTTCACTCAATACAAGTGAGTAAATGAAGGAGCAGTGGTCCGGTTTTCCTGTGGTCATTATATTATCTCCCTTTTAAGGTAAATATCCAGATAAAAGGGAATGGCGTGTGAGTGTTGTATTTGTTAGGGTTAGGGTTAGGGTTACTGAACCCTTCCGTCTAAAAAGCGCACGCAATCTGAATGCAGTAACGCGTGACGGCCATGCTTCGCTTTACGACGTTTACCTAGCAATCAAGCTACGGTAGGAGTCACCGAGCATTCCGTTCAGATTCGGTTTCTATAAGTCGCCCATGCAATGGAGATATTTTCCACAATAGCTCGCCCACAGTGTCAACACACTGAGACAAAAGGTGTCCGAGACTTTAGTCTCGGTTCTGAGGTTCGGAGAATTTAGTGATAATTTTAGGAACTGAGGATAAGCTGCTCACGGTAGCTCACCCAGCAATGGTCAGAGCGGAAACGTAGCTTTCCGACCTGAGGGTAGATTAGAGACGCGGCGGCGCGTCAAAATGGACAGAATTGAGTCAAAAGCACAACTTACACGTTCGCTCCGAAGGCGAAGATGGGATAAATCAAAGTTAGGTCTGTAATTTGCGGTCAATTTGAGATCGGAGATCTTCCCGGTCAAGTTTCCACCAGGACGTCTCCCGGAAGAGTGACTTCAGCGGAACAATTTCCGGTTTTTCAAAATAAGACATCAAAATGAAACACAGAGAAAAGCGTTGTTTGTAGCTTTTAGATGTTAGGAATCAGACATATCGCAGATATAGAAGACTGGATACGCTCGCCATTAAATGTAGCGTTATGGATTTATGCTCTTTTATGAAAGAGAAACCATGCTACGTATTAATTCGGAATATTAATTTTAATAAATCAATCACCAAATTTTATATTGTTCAGAAGACTCAAAGGTTGTTTTCATCCATAAACTGCCGATAATATCTGAGTGTCTGTGTTTCAGTTCAATGAGGAAACAAGTTTGAAGGATTAACAGTTTTAATTCTTCAAATTAAACTAATGATTTTGAAAATTGACAAACAGGAAATAACAATCACATTGGCAACTTTGTGGGACAATCTTTTAACAGTTTATATGCTGTTCTTGCTCAAATAGACCTTCTGGTGAATTTATGAAGATTGAGAATGTTGTGACATGAATGCGTGTGTGAGTCTGATTTTGCTTCAGGAAGAAACAGGTGTCTGAGTGAAGTGATGGTTTGGATAAACTTAGGTCTTATCAGAGAACCGCATCAAACGCTAAAACCGTGCTCTGTCTCACCGAACTCTTGTGGACCCTCTTTCGGATCCGGGCCGTGGAGGATGTTGTGGTTCATCCAGATGACACCGGCGGCTGACAGGAGACGTAGGTGTCGAACGGAACCGGTCCAGAGTTGCCCTCGGTACACGTGGATGGTAGAGCGTTTTATCGATGCGCTTTCTTAAGTTAATTCACTCAGAAATCAAAAGACTCGGTAATGAGTCTTCGTTAGAAGTCGCGATTCAGCTATTCTGCCTGGCTCGGCAGAAACAGCGTGAAAGGGGGGAAGAACGAGCCAACAGGCTCTGCCCCCCCTTTGGTTTTCAGGTCTGTTCTCTCCCGTTGTCCAACACGAACTGCATCATAAAACTGAAAACTTACCAAAAACCTCTCTTCTCAAAGCAAAACGTGTGCGTCATCAAATGTGTCTGGAGTTTACTGTGAGCAGATGTGTGTGGGTGTGTGTGAATGTTTGTGTGCTTGAGTGTGAAGGTCAGTACCACACATTCAACATTATCTACTTAAGTGTGGATTCATTAATCCATTATAATTACCCCAAAGCATACTAGTCATTCATTTGATTAAATACATTTATAATGAGCAAAATGATAATGGTTATTTTAACATTAAAATCACGAAAAAGAAGTTTAAACTTTATGTTTTGACTTGGTCTGGGTACAACTCATGTAAACACATCTTCTGGTAGACTGCAGGTGGCAGATGTTATGGTTTCCTCCCAGACTCGCTGGCGTTCAGGTCTTAATCTGTGGGTGAAAGTTCTCAGCGACCCAGCTATGACCCAGCTGCGTCCAACACCACCATTGTGACAGAAAACCCATATTTCCTCACGTTACATATTGCTGTGTGAATGTGTAAGGGCTGCTTTGTACCACAGAGTTGCATGTTTTGTGGTTGTGTGTTGTTTAAGATATATGAAGCTAACTCGGTCGGCAGTACCGTTAGCATTTGAAGGTCTCACATTCCCGTTATGGCGTTCGTCCATCTGACGTTATTAAATAAGAGTAAAGCACTGCCATGTTTAGGATTATTGTGGAGTAAATTTCAGAAGTGTTTCTGGTTAATCGGGTCATTTGTAAACTACTCAGGTTTTTTCCAAGCTTGAAAGATAATTTTGTCAGTTATAAAAATATTACTTAAAGCCCCAGTGTGTGATATTTTTACCTGTTTACTATAAATCCTGTTTCCAGTTCACAAACTTGTCCTTTTTCACTAATATTTCTCACCAACATCAATTCTATATATTACTCTCAACTTGAAATAATACATTTTTAAATACATAAACTTTGGTTGATGCTCCATGGTCATCCACCATCTTAAAATACAGTAGCTGTTTAGGGACATACGAGCTCCACGTTACCCGTTTGGACTATGACTGTAACCTGACAGAACCAGCAGAGGGCAGCAGTGCACCCTGGAAGCATGGAGTCTGCTAATTCAACCAAGAAATAGAAAAGAATAGCTGCACCGTTGCTGTACTTGTTAGTTTGAATAAAAAACAATTAAATCAAAAGACACATAAAATTTGTCAGTTCATCCTCATGTCCAACACAAGGAAGCTGCATATGTTCAGACCCCGCCCGCTATTAGCTGGACGCCAGCCTCTGATTAGTGTCTCTGACTCCCAAACTCACCTCAAGTTGTTCACCCGTCTTTTCCTAGGACCAGAACTCCCGATCCGGTCCCAAAGTGTCCGTTCCAAAGTCCTTCTACTCAAGTCTCCTCTCTTCCTGCAGCCTGCCGTCTCACCCAACGCGCTCCAGCGCTCGTCCGCTAGCCAGTGGCTAAATCAGCGTTGTTTACTTTATCTCCACAACACTTTACTAACAGCGATGTAGTTCTCCGAGTGTTACTGAGACACTCTGACACTGAGGGCTTCTTCTCAAACGTTACCTTTAAACTTGGGTCTAATCCGTGGGAGTTTACATGCAGCATACACAGCGTGTCCCCAGCTCTAGCCATGGCTAACTAGGAGCTCGGTAGCTCGTGACGTCCATCTCCACCACGCCAGCCGTGAGCCACGGTTAGCTGGTGGATAAGTCATTGTTTACTTGATCTCCAACGTGTCCCCGGCTCACCAACACTCCTTCACCAGCCGTGGCTAACGATCAGCCATATCGCTCCACATCCATATAAGCTGATAGCAGCCAGTGTTGGGCAAGTTAATTCAAAACTGTAATGCATTATTTATTACTTGTTACCCTCATTTTACAGTAATTCATTACATTACAATATTACTGATTTTAAAATGTAAGGCATTACACTACTTTTGCATTACTCTAAGTTACTTTCACCAAAACAACTTCAGTATGAATCTGGTCATGTGACGCTCAGTGAGCTCATGACATATGTGTGGAAGGTGATGTGGTGTCTGAGCTAGGATTGCTGTTAAAAACAGTCAGATATAATAACAGTGCTTTAAAATGATTGTTTATTAAATAAAAACAACAACAATCTGTACTCTCAGCACGCTGCCATCTTAGATTAACTGAGCAGGGAGTGAGGTGGTGGGGGCTCCAAGCCTATATTTGCCTTGGTCCCCAAATGCCTTGATACGGCCCTGGATGTGAGACTGACTTCTGGGGTGATCTGATTCTATCACATGTATAAATATTAAATGCTTATATATTATTGCTTTTCACTGGTAAACATGTGTGTATTGGGGATCAATCTACCTACTTTTTTCTTTTCAAGCCCTTTGTTTTGTTTTCTTGATTTTATTTGAATAATTTCCTGCCCTTTCTCTAACCTTCCTGCATGCTGCATGTTTTCTCCATCTTCCAGAAAAAAACTGTTTCCTAGACTTCCTACTTTCTAACTAATCAGCCAAAGGGATCTTCACATGCGCGGCGCTCCAGCAGTAATGAGTTGAAATCACCGGGGCACAGATTATGAACTCAGCTGAGGCAAAGCACGTCAGAAAAGCACAAAATACCAGAGAACATGCGCTGATATGAACGATCGCAAGTGAATTATTTTGTTTTGGTGGAGCGATTTTGTGAATGTTGCAGTGGCCGCGTGCAGGACGCAGCTGGAGTAGTTGAGCCGTTACCGCGGCGTCCTCTCTGCCCGCAAAGCTGAGTCCATAAATGACGTCATATACGCAGATACTGGATCTTTCTTCGGGTTTCCCGCAATTTGAATTTTTAAGGAACACATACATCTTAATTCTGGGTTTAAAAATGCATTGTAATTACCGCGTTACTGACAACTGTACCGAGTAAATATTACCATTTTCTTTCCCTGTAATGCCTTACATTACCACATTACAGCAAAAAGCAATGCATTACAGTAATTAATTACTTTTGTACCGCATTACTCCCAACACTGGTAGCAGCAGCATGTTCGTTTACATCAAGGCGCTGTGGCCCACGTGAAATGGGTGTTGTGGGAAATTATGTTCCCCTAAAATATTCTGTTTCCCTAGGCCAGGGATTCCCAAAGCGTGGTGCGCGCGAGCTGCCGCTAGGGGGTGCGCCAGGTGAAAAGTGTAATGGCTGCGGAGCTCAGAGAAGTCTGTCAAAAGTCACCATTAGCGTAGCCAGAAACTCATTTGTGGGTGGGCCTAAGAAAATGTAAGTGGGCCCAATAAATGTAATTGAAAACAAGTATATTTTGCTTGTGTGTGTGTGTGTGTGTGTGTGTGTGTGTGTGTGTGTGTGTGTGTGTGTGTGTGTGTGTGTGTGTGTCCTCCGCACATGCCCTAGCTCGGGGGTCGGCAACTCGCGGCTCTGGAGACGCATGCGGCTCTTCCATCCATCTGATGCGGCTCTGTGTTTGTAAAATAATGAATGGATATTTAAATAAAATGCTTTATATTTTACTGCATTAATTTTACATCTGTAAGCTAATTCTAAATGTAAAGATTGTCTGCGTAAACCTGAACAGGTCCAACCCGGTCTTACTGTGAGACCGGGTTGACGCGTCACGCTTGTGTGTAATCATATCGGCGCTTCCTGAGCTGAAGACGTTGTGAGATTCTGGGATTCTCCTCAGACGGCTCCTGGATGCGTCGCCACATTGGAGACAGGAACAAGCACTATTCAGCCAAAGTGTCATCATCAGGGAACATTTTCTAAGTGACAAGTCTCTCTGAGAGACCGGGTTTGGAAAACTCTTGTTTCAGTGGAAGGAATCTTCCCGCATGCGCTCCAAGCCCCTCTCCACATCTTCAGCTCACTGTGCACCTTAAGTACGCGCTGACTGAGCGGTGTCCAGCTCAGATGTTCAGGAGGAAATATTTTCTTGAGTGATTTAGCTACATCTGCGACTTGCGAAACAAATACAGTGTCATTTCGTCTGCATGCGTCGGGGTAATTCTTTCTATTCTTTCTCTGTCAAAATAAACGGCCAAATACGGGAACTCTGATAGTTCAGATTATGAGCGTGTTAAAGCGGCTGTGCTCAATGCTTATGAACTGGTGCCCGAAGCTTACCGACAGCGATTCAGAGCTATGTCCCACAAACGACATGAACAAACATTTGTGGAAGTCGCCAGAGAAAAGGTTTTGCTTTTCGATAAATGGGTATCTGCCTCTAAGGTCTCCACTTTTAACGACTTAAAAGCGTTGTTCCTCCTAGAGGAATTTAAGAGAAGTCTGCCCGGACGCACAGTGCTTTACTTAAACGAGCAGAAGCTAACTACTCTTTCCTCTGCGGCATTACTAGCGGATGAATTTACATTAACCCACTGTGTGGGTGGAAATTACCCCGCTAGAGACGCTAATCCTCGCTCTGTGGTGAGACCGGCTCCAGTGGTTTCTGTTTTTGGTCGTTCTAGCCCGCCAAGAAGGGTGAACCAACCTACGTGTTTTTATCGTCATAAACTGGCCACTTAGTGAAAGCATGTTATAAGCTTAACAGAAAGAATGAGCAGAGAGGGTCTCCACCACGGGAGGTTGGGTTGTTAAACAAGCCCCAGGAAGCTAACGGGTTAGCTGTCAAGGACGTGAATGAATGCTTTAATCCTTTCTTGTCATCTGGATGGGTTACGCTAACTGAGGATGCTTCTGATCCTGTACCAGTCACAATTTTGCGTGATACAGGGGCGTCTCAAACCCTGATTTTGGAAAATGTCCTGCCGTTCTGTGAAGACAGTTCAACTGGTGTATCAGTTCTTTTAACAGGTCTGAATGCTGAACCTGTTCCTCACAAAGTGCATAAAATCTACTTATCCTGTGATTTAGTCCAAGGAACCTTTGACGTTGCTGTGTGTTCAACATTGCCTGTAGCAGGAATCACACTACTTCTAGGAAATGACATTGCTGGAGGGAAGGTTACTCCTCCATTGCAGCTTGTGAATGAGCCCATCGAGACCTGTGAGCCGTGTGAGAAGATAAACACTAGACTTTTCCCTGCATGTGTTTTGACACGAGCTCAAAGTAGGCAGAAGGACCCAGAAATAGACATTTCTAGTTTGTTTAATGATGGTAGCAGCCAAAGGAATAGACACTCTGAAGTAAAGGAGGATGACGAGGAGGTTGCTGCAGCAGACAAACCTCCTCCCTCCGCCTGGGTTTCTGTTACAAGGTTCAGTTTAAGAGAAGAACAAAAGAAGGATGAGAGTTTAAAGAAATGCTTATCCGCCGTTGGACCTCCTGTTAATAAAACGGTTGAATATTTGATAATGGACGACGTGCTGATGCGTCGCTGGGCAAATCCTGCAGCAAAAGGTGCAGCCTGGGGCATAACCACACAAAGTGTTATACCCCAGAAATATCGGTACAAAGTTTTAACCTTGGCACATGAAGGTCAGTGGGCAGGTCACTTGGGTATAAGAAAAACATACCAAGTGCTTTTAGAGCATTTCTTCTGGCCTGGAGTGAAGAAAGATGTCTCTGCTTTTTGTAACTGTTGCCATGTTTGTCAGCTTGCAGGAAAACCCAACCAGAAACCCAAACCGGCTCCACTGCATCCTACACCTGTGGTGGGGAACCCGTTTGATAACATTGTAGTGGACTGTGTTGGTCCCTTGCCCCGAAGCAAGTCTGGTAAGCGGTTTCTGCTGACAATGATGTGCACTGCTACGCGGTTCCCTGAAGCCATACCACTGTCATCTATTACGGCTAGGTCAGTTACCATTATTGTTTTTAGGAGGAAATACAGATAATAAAATCACAAGCATAACATTATTACATCACATTACATGATTTTACCGTAAAAGTTTATCACAAATATTGTGAAAATAGGCAGAAGTGTGACCTCCTGACACGGGGGGAATGAATATTTCAGGGGAACACAATTTCTCACAACACCTGGCCTTCCAGCTCATGTCACCCCTCCTCTGTGTGTGAATCGTGACCGCTTCAATAACAGAACTAGCTGTGACGAACCTCTGCCCTGGTAAGCCTAATGCAGCTGACGTGCTCTCCTGGAGTCCTGAGAACCGCCACAAGAGGACAGAAGAGAGACTGATGGACAGCTGACTCCAATCACATCATCATCCACACCTGGATCCTATATGAAGCCTCCTATTTTCATCAGGCGGGGGAGACACAGTAACAGAGAGGTCAGAGCGTTAAAGCTTGTACTCTGTCGTTTGAGCACTGTGATCTCCCCTCCTTGTTAAGCCACCGGGTCCTGTTAACACCCTGTGTAAAGGTGCTCATTCCAGTCCTCATATTTTTGGTGGCCCCTTTTATTGGGACTTGTAGAGGTTCTCCCTGGTTAACACCTGCAAGAGCTTGTTAAGTTTGTTATGGTGGCTGGCACACTTCCTACTTATAGCAAGGGGGAGTTTCTTTAGGTTAATTTCTGGTGTCTTGTTATAAAACTGTAAACCCCGTGTGTTAATAAACCTTTTACTTAACCATTGTTGGAAAACACTCCTCTCCTGACACTCAGTTGCTTCTCCTCATTTACCTTAAAGTCTGCCTGAATTCAAATATACAGGTGCTGGCCAATAAATTAGAATATCATCAAAAGGTTGAAAATATTTCAGTAATTCCATTCAAAACGTGAAACTTGTACATTATATTCATGCAATGCACACAGACCAATGTATTTCCGATGTTTATTACGTTTAATTTTGATATTTATAGGTGACAACCAATGAAAACATCAAATCTGGTATCTCAGAAAATTAGAATATTCTAAAGGCCAATGAAAAAATGTTTGTTTCTCTAATGTTGGCCAACTGAAAAGAATGAACATGAAAAGAATGTGCATGTATAGCACTCAATACTTAGTCGGGGCTCCTTTTGCCTCAATAACTGCAGTAATGCGGCGTGGCATGGACTCGATCAGTCTGTGGCACTGCTCAGGTGTTATGAGAGCCCAGGTTGCTCTGATAGTCGTCTTCAGCTCCTCTGCATTGTTGGGTCTAGCGTATTGCATCCTCCGCTTCACAATACCCCATAGATTTTCTATGGGGTTAAGGTCAGGCGAGTTTGCTGGCCAATCAAGGACAGGGATACCATGGTCCTTGAACCAGGTGCTGGTGGTTTTGGCACTGTGTGCAGGTGCCAAGTCCTGTTGAAAGGTGAAGTCTGCATCCCCATAAAGTTGGTCAGCAGCAGGAAGCATGAAGTGCTCTAAAACTTCCTGGTAGACGGCTGCATTGACCCTGGACCTCAGGAAACAGAGTGGGCCAACACCGGCAGATGACATGGCACCCCACACCATCACTGACGGTGGAAACTTTACACTGGACCTCATGCAACGTGGATTCTGTGCTTCTCCGCTCTTCCTCCAGACTCTGGGTCCTTGATTTCCAAAGGAAATGCAGAACTTGCTTTCATCAGAAAACATAACTTTGGACCACTCAGCATCAGTCCAGTCCTTTTTGTCCTTGGCCCAGGCGAGACGCTTCTTGCGCTGTTTCATGTTCAAGAGTGGCTTGACACACGGAATGCGACACCTGAATCCCATGTCTTTCATGAGTCTCCTCGTGGTGGTTCTTGAAGCGCTGACTCCAGCTGCAGTCCACTCTTTGTGGATCTCCCCCACATTTTTGAATGGGTTTGTCGTCACAATTCTCTGCAGGGTGCGGTTATCCCTAGAGCTTGTACACTTTTTTCTACCACATTTTTTCCGTCCCTTCGCCTGTCTGTTAATGTGCTTGGACACAGAGCTCTGCGAACAGCCAGCTTCTTTAGCAATCACCTTTTGTGTCTTGCCCTCCTTGTGCAAGGTGTCAATGATTGTCTTTTGGACAGCTGTTAAGTCAGAAGTCTTCCCCATGATTGTGGTGCCTTCAAAACAAGACTGAGGGACCTTGTAAAGGCCTTTGCAGGTGTTTTGAGTAAATCAGCTGATTAGAGTGGCAGCAGGTGTCTTCTATATTCAGCCTTTTCAGAATATTCTAATTTTTTGAGATACCAAATTTGGAGTTTTCATTAGTTGTCACTTATGAATATCAAATTTAAATGTAATGAACATTGGAAATACATTGGTCTGTGTGCATTGCATGAATATAATGTACAAGTTTCACGTTTTGAATGGAATTACTGAAATATTTTCAACCTTTTGATGATATTCTAATTTACTGGCCAGCACCTGTACTGTGTTCACCCCCTTACCTGCTCCTAGACGGAAAGAGGGGATGTAACACTAGCTTGTTTCCTTCAGAACTGGTAGGTTGATAAACAGCCATAATTATAAATGCTTTTTTAAAAAAGGTCGAGTAACTTGTTTTATGCTTTGTGTGGGTTAGGCTACACAGGTTGGACATCCATTATACAGTCCCACTGATTTCCCTCTTTCCTGTTCACTCTCTCTTTCTTAACATTTTTTCTTTTAAATCGCAATTGCTTATTCTTGCTCATTTTAAATATTTTTAAAACATTTTCGAAATGCTTTTTTTTATATTTTTACTATATTTATATTTTTTGTTTTTGTGAAGCGCCTCGTGATTTTCATCTTGAGAGGCGCTATAGAAATGATATTTTCTTCTTCTTCTTCAGTCAAACTCATGAGTGGGCCACCGTAGCTGCAATACTTTCTCTGAACTGCGTGGCGCTAAAGAGTCGCATTTTTTATCATGGTTTCAATGGATTTCCCACACGGGGCCTTTAAGGGTTTCTCTTAAAGTAGGAACGTTTAAGCCAGGGGTGTCAAACTCATTTTAGCTCAGGGGCCACATTGAGGGAAATCTAGTCCCAAGTGGGCCGGACCGGTAAATTAAAAACAACTTCAGATTGTCTTTTTTGTTTTAATACAATCGATATAAAACAAGGCTGGAGCCCGAGGACAGCGTATCCAAAATAGTACAAGTACAACATCTGAAGTGTACTTGAAACTTTGAAAAATAAATAAATGAAAAAAACATTCCTAGTGATTCAAAGAGCTTACAGATCACATGGCTAGATCAGTTTCATGCAGCACTTAAAGTATATTTGACTCATTTTACTTTACACCTTTCAGCTTTCACCGGCACATCAACATCAGAAGTCACATCCTGAGTGGCGGCCAACTTCAGGATGTGATTCAAGTTCTTGTGTGAGCCTTGAGCGCAGCTTTGTTTTATTTATACTCATTACAGAGGAAACTTGCTCACAAAGATACGTTTATTTTCACTCTACATTGTAAAGTATGAAAATAAAGTTTACACAACCATCTCGCGGGCCGGATTTAACCTGCTTGCGGGCCGGATCCGGCCTGTGGGCCGTACATTTGACACCCCTGATTTAAGCTGTGCTCCCAAGTAAAGCTGAACTGGTCACCTGCTAGTGTGTAATCGAAGCTCCCTAATGGGGCTCTCTGAAGAGCCTGGAGTCATGATGAAGTTCTGGATTCAGCCTCAGACAGGCTCACGGCTGTTTTAATGTTCTGGCTGAATCCGCCACACGGACTAACAAGCATCCTGGGGGTGAGGTTCACAACTGGAGAGATTGCTCGATGTTTATGATCCCTAAATAGAAGCTTCTGTTTTCATTTTGAGACTTTTCTTGTTTAAAATCACTTAAATATTCTTTAATGACGGAGTAGGCTAGCCATCGCTTGTCTCTGCATCCAGCACCTGATTAAATGTTCTGACGGAGCAGAGAAGTTAGCGCTGTGAATCACCGCGGCGCTGCTCCGTGAAAGGCTGAGCGGAGGATGCTTTTGTCCACGCATCTCCTTAGGTGCTACTTCAGCCAGATGTTTAAAATCACTCACTCCTGCATGCGCTCCTCGGCACCCGTTGGCCGTGGTTCCAAAGGATTGCCTCTGTGACATATGACAGACTCGCTCCCGCAGCCATTGCACTTTTCACCTCGCGCACCTCCTAGCGGCAGCTCCACACTTAGGGAATCCCTGGGCTAGAGGACATTCTGGCTGGTGATCTAAGAAGTGAATTTCTCTGAACTGCATGGGTCGCATTTTTTCATCATGATTTCATTGGATTTCACACCTTTAAATAATCTAGAGTAAAAGTGGTAAAATACATTAAATATGGAGCCATTATTTTGGTTGTGTTTAAAACATAATTTAAAACATTTACTGTTAAAAAATACAGGAATGTCTGTTTTAAGAAGTTATGTTAGTTCTGGTTTTATTTGTTTATACAGAGAGGCAAGACCAAAAGAGTCTCTTTATTTAGCACTTACCAATAGTTCTGACTTCTGTGTTGTTTGTTTGTGGACTGTTCACTCAATACAAGCGAGTAAATGAAGGGGTCTGGTTTTCCTGTGGTCATTTTCCTTATGTTATCTCCCTTTTTAAGGGTAACACATGGAAATGACATCGTGGCAGCCTGCCGTATTTTAAAGCTAGAATTCAGTCGTTAGCTTAACTACGGGAAAAGAGTGTGGCGAAACGTTTACTCCTGTTCGGTCCGGTTGACAGAACCAGCTTGTAACATCAAAGCTTTATCGGAAACACGAAACTTTCCTTTTGTAAATTACATCTAACTTTAGTTTTGTAACATGTAATTTTCAATTTGTACACGTATTTCTCATTTAGTTACATCAAACTTTCATTCTGAAACATGAAACTTTTATTTTGTAATTGACAGATTTTACAAATCAAACAATGTACATGTTTAAAATAAAAAATATCAAACGCATCTCATTCTACAGTTATAAATCTCAAATCTACAGTGTTACAAAACATGTTGTCTCTATTCTAGCTTGGGTGAGGAGGGACTTTGGAGGAACCATTGAGAGAACAAGTCTTGACTACCAATCATGTTTCTTGAATTCCTGTCCAAACATTTGGGAAGGAGGCAGGGGATTATAGATATGTATATAAACACTAGATGCCTCGTCTCGCTGTTCGCCAATGGGATGAGACGTAGGAACGTGGCGGCAATCTTACCTCAGACAGCTGCCCCCTTTCTTGTAATTGGGGTGTATGGGTTAGGGTTAGGGTTGTACTATTTAACCAACTCTAACTTGCTCAATTTTCAACAGATTTTCATAAAGTTTGATTTGTTATAAATGCCAGAGATGTGTCTATGAAATAGGATGGGTTTGGCCCAGAAATTCCTGTTATTTCACTCCACAAAGCATTTAATCTTTCATAGATAACACATTTAATTGTAAGTTTAAGTTACTTCAAGTATACATAGCCTATTATTCTATCTATCTATCTATCTATCTATCTATCTATCTATCTATCTATCTATCTATCTATCTATCTATCTATCTATCTATCTATCTATCTATCTATCTATCTATCTATCTATCTATCTATCTATCTATCTATCTATCTATCTGTTCATGTTTATTCATTTAGCAGACGCTTTTATCCAAAGCGACTTACAGTTTATAACCTGTAGGGCATGTTGTGATCTGTGGGGGAAACCGGAGTACCCGGAGGAAACCCACGCATGCATGGGGAGAACACGCAACTCCACGCAGAAAGGCCGCAGCTGAGTTTTGAACCTGCAACCTTCGTGCTGCGAGGTAACAGTGCTAACCACTGCGCCACCATGCAGCCCAGTATGAGTATTTTGTCCACATCATCCTCTTCATGCATGTTGTCTTACTCCAAGCTGTCTAGGCTCGAAAGCCTACTACCATTTAAGCATATTAGGTGATGTGCATCTCTGTCATGAGAAGGGGTGTGGTCTAATGACATCAACACCCTAAATCAGGTGTGCATAATTATTAGGCAACTTCCTTTCCTTTGGCAAAATGGGTCAAAAGAAGGACTTGACAGGCTCAGAAAGGTCAAAAATAGTGAGATATGTTGCAGAGGGATGCAGCAGTCTTAAAACTGCAAAGCTTCTGAAGCGTGATCATCGAACAATCAAGCGTTTCATTCAAAATGGTCAACAGGGTCGCAAGAAGCGTGTGGACAAACCAAGGTGCAAAATAACTGCCCATGAAGTGAGAAAAGTGAAGCGTGCAGCTGCCAAGATGCCACTTGCCACCAGTTTGGCCATATTTCAGAGCTGAAGCATCACTGGAGTGCCCAAAAGCACAAGGTGTGCAATACTCAGAGACATGGCCAAGGTAAGAAAGGCTGAAAGACGACCACCACTGAACAAGACACACAAGCTGAAACGTCGAGACTGGGCCAAGAAATATCTCCAGACTGATGTTTCTAAGGTTTTATGGACTGATGAAATGAGAGTGAGTCTTGATGGGCCCGTGGCTGGACTGGTAAAGGGCAGAGAGCTCCAGTCCCACTCAGACGCCAGCAAGGTGGAGGTGGAGTACTGGTTTGGGCTGGTATCATCAAAGATGAGCTTGTGGGGCCTTTTCGGGTTGAGGATGGAGTCGAGCTCAACTCCCAGTCCTACTGCCAGTTTCTGGAAGACACCTTCTTCAAGCAGTGGTACAGGAAGAAGTCTGCATCCTTCAAGAAAAACATGATGTTCATGCAGGACAATGCTCCATCACACGCGTCCAAGTACTCCACAGCGTGGCTGGCAAGAAAGGGTATAAAAGAAGAAAAACTAATGACATGGCCTCCTTGTTCACCTGATCTGAACCCCATTGAGAACCTGTGATCCATCATCAAATGTGAGATTTACAAGGAGGGAAAACGGTACACCTCTCTGAACCGTGTCTGGGAGGCTGTGGTTGCTGCTGCACGCAATGTTGATGGTGAACAGATCAAAACACTGACAGAATCCATGGATGGCAGGCTTTTGAGTGTCCTTGCAAAGAAAGGTGATATACTGGTCGCTGATTTGTTTTTGAATGTCAGAAATGTATATTTGGGAATGTGGAGATGTTATACTGGTTTCACTGGTAAACATAAATAACTGAAATGGGTATATATTTGTTTTTTGTTAAGTTGCCTAATAATTATGCACAGTAATAGTCACCTGCACACACAGATATCCCCTAAAATGGCTACAACTACAAACAAACTAAAGACTACTTCCAAAAACATTCAGCTTTGATATGAATGAGTTGTTTGGGTTCACTGAAAACATGGTTGTTGTTCAATAATAACATTATTCCTCAAAAATACAACTTGCCTAATAATTCTGCACTCCCTGTATATATTCAGACTTCAATCCATATATTCAAACATAAATAAAGATTTTGTACCAGAAGGAAACAAACCAAATAAAAACTCTCTGAAGGAAATCTATTAAAACAAACAGCACTCTGGGCTGAAAAAGGAAACAAAAAGGTCATCCAAACACTGGGCATCAATAACAAAAGGGATTAACATAAAACGATTTCTAATAAACAAAAAGCGCGGCGCAAAAGGGCCGGAATAAAGGTACGTGGAATAACAGAAAAGCTGCACCAAAAGGTCTCTCCTGAAATGAGGACACACAAACTACTATTATTATAAACAAACTAGAATTACCACTTAGGTGTCAAAATAAGAAAATACCACTCAGGTAACTAATGAGAACCACTAAGGTAGCGAACGGAGACTTTAACGTCTTAATCGAGGAGAGAGAGAGAGAGGAGAGTTAACACCTCCGTGCCAACGCCCATCTAATGTCTCTCCCCGAATGACAGGCAGAGTTCCTTTTAACAGTGAGACACAATCAGCCTGACAGCCCGCAGCGGTGCAGGCAGAGTACCGAGGGCCTCTCGTGGCCAAAAGGCGCCAGCGTCTGTCACAGTGGGTTTGGGCCAAAGTCTTGTTATGGTCTTCCTTGTAGCTGTTAATAAAAGATTTACAAGGTAATGGTCCTCACTCCGTAACCATTTAGTTATGTTTCCCAAAAATAGTACAGTAGCTTCTCTTGGTACTTGGTATCCCAGGATCTTTTGTATTATGGAGTCCAAAATGATTGAATATTGGGACAAGTCCAGAAAATATGGGTGTGGTGAGCATTAAAGCTGCCACATCCTCTCCAACATGGCTGTTTTATTTCGAGCTGTTTGCTCTCCAGTTAAATTCCCGCCAGCACACAGAGTTTGTAGGTGTCCGTGCTATACTGCAGATTTGGTATTACAACATTTAGTTCTCATTCCCATTTTGCTTTTACATGAAGTGATGTAGTCTTTAAGTTATTCATCAAGCTGTTATATAATTTTGAGATAGTCGTGGTGTTCTTTTGATTGTAAGCTCGACATATTGTTTCAACAACTGGGTTTAGCTCTTCTGAGGCTGCCCCTTTAATCGCCTTGTTGAAATAGTCTCTCAATTGAAAATATCTAAAGAGATCCTGATTTTTCAAATCAAATTTGTCTTTCAGATCCTGGAAAGTTCTTATCACATTATTTTTAGTAGCCACACAGAAGGCTGTTAAACCTTTCCTCATCCAGTCTTCAAAAACAGCGTTGTATAACCCTGGCTTAAACCCCTCATCCTGGGCAATCCACTTTAGCAGTTTTTGACAATTTGTCAATTTTAGCTGTTTGACCAGAGAGTATCATGTTTTTAAAGAGAATATAGTGACAGGATCTAATTTACAGTAAATCCTCTAATACAGGCCCAGGCCTGTATTTGACTCAAGCTCATCAAGCTCCAGGCCTTTATTGGAAGGAGGACCAGAATTAGAGGCAGTTCTCTATTTCTATTTGAGCAAAATGAACTAATGGTTCGCTGGAGTTTTTGACGATTAAAAGTGCGCCCACATTTTCAAAGTTAAACACATTTCTTTTAACAACGGTAGTTTCTGCTTCAGCCCTCTCCCCCCTCCCCCTGCTTCAGCCCTCCCCCCCCCTCCCCCTGCGCAGCGGCCGTAAACTCACTGATGCGCCTGCAGCCTCTCGGAGTTCCTGCTGCTCTAAACATTAAAATAATTATTTCATTTTCTGTTCTTCACTTCTGATTACCTTCAATGGTGTCTGTTTGTTGCAACCAGCAGGTACAAAAACTAACTTGTTTTTATTTGACTATTTTTCTGTCCTGTCTGTTTATTATCTTCCTGCATCTCCTCTCAATCCTAAAGAGAAACTGCTGCCTGGGTTCATATATATTCACCTCATGAGTTACCTTTGAACTGCAGTTCTAAAAGATCTACCGACCGCTAAAACAGCGGAGTGCCGCTGCTTGGCGGTCGCATCAGTGATCGGTGCGTCACCGAGGACAAGGTGATGCGCCCCGCTCCACAGCAGCGAAACGCATCAGGCACAAATAAAAGAATAAAAGACAGAAAACATAAAAGGAAATGAGCCGACATGAACGATCGCGTGTTAAATTAGTTTTTGAGGTGGCGACACCTGATTTGTTAATGTTACTGTGGCCGTGCTCAGGACGCAGATGTCTGGAGCGCGTCAACAATCAGAGCTTTGCATGCGCAAGCTGGTTAAGGTTAGGATGGGGGTGAGGGGAAGGTTAAATTGCAAGAGGGTAAAGGTCACAATTTGGTTAAATGTCCGTTTTACGGCGGGTGTCAGTACCGACGCTCTGGCACAGCGCGTTGCCTCCCGACACGCAGGAGCTTGTCACCTGCTGACAGCAGGCTGCTGTCTTTTCCGAGGACTCCATCTTGCCGGTCATTATCATGTGACAGCGACTAGTCGATGGCAGGCATAAAAAGTCACTATAGTGAAGTCGACTAGTGACTAGTTCATACAACCCCTATTGCTCCCCAGAGTGTTCTGCAGCATAATCAGCACATTCTCTTTGAACTTGATATCAAATTTTCGCCTCCTCTTCGTCTCCGCACCTGCCAAATCGTGGTCTGTCACTGGTAAATCAAAAGTGAGACGGATGACACAACCCCCCCCCCCCCCCCCCCGTGGTACTTGCTTGTTACCACATTCCACCCGGCCACAATAAAATACCGGCCATTATTCACCTCCGCAGACTCCGACACCGGCCAAAATATGATACCCGGCCGTTAATTGAATACAGGCCAATATTAGAGGATTTACGGTATCTCTAAGTGATTTGGTCAAACTCTCCTCCCCCCATTGCAGCTTGAATATTATAGCCAGGGACACAGGTCTCAATGTCTTTCCACCGTGCTACATGAGTACAGTCACACCAACAGCATAAGGGTCTAAGTTGTGCAGCTTGGAAATAGAGTTTTAAATTTGGCACAGGCATTCCACCTTATCGTATTCCGGCCCTTTTACCCCCCCCCGATATGAATCTGGATACCATTTTGTTCCACAGTGCAAATTGTTGGGCTGGGACTTCGACTGGAAGAGATTGAAATAAACTCAATGTTTGGTACTATGTTCATTTTTACCACGCTTATTTTACTAGCAAAATCAAAGGGGTAGGTGGACCATCTCTCCAGGTCCTTTCGTAAGTGTAAGAATTTAATATACATATTATTTAATGAACCGTAAGACATGAGATACCATAATAAATATGAAATCAATCTTATGGATCTTTGGCTACTTTTAACCAGAAGATTGGAACTTTTTATTGCAGGGATTATGTAACAACTTTGTATTAACTCAGAGACAAAAGAAAGAGAGTCAAGTTTTAAAAGTTTAAAGATTTATTACTAAACAAATTAAAACTAGACTAACTTTAAACACTAAATGTATGGTGTCACTAAGGTGAAGTGAGATGGAGAATGGTGTAGTGTGGAATGTTGCTCAGAACCAGCAAATCCGGAGAAACGATTAGTTCTGATGGGAGTGAAGGTGATGTCTTTGCGCTAAGCTTTATTCATAACACACATTGAGACGCCATTCTGTCGGCCTACATACCCTTAGCGGAAGTCCCCGTTAGATCAGGAATGTCGAGGTCCAGCTTGACCCTCTCTGGAACCGAAGCCGGTAGGAAAAGCAGCGGTTGCCGACCAGACCAGTCTTTGAGATACTTCCGGGTCACGACATTTTATTGGCATCTAGCGAGACCCAAAACGGGGTCGTGATGGTTCAGCTTTTATTCTGAAAGAAACCGTTGCAGCAGTTGGAACAGCAACAGATTTTATCCAGCTTGTTGTTGGTTCTCTTGGCTGAAGAGTAAAGCTACGGATTGGCCACTCCGACAACTTCTCTAGAACGCTTTGAACTGGCGTTAAAGATGACGTGGGCACAGTTTTATAATTCGGATGTTTTGATTTACGGTCAGATGAAAAGATGACAGATTTGCCTAGCACCACTAAAACCACGCCTCCGTCAGATCTGGCAGATTCTGATTGGATCAGTAAAAGCAATGTGTGATGTGGCTTAACCTTACGTGTGATCAGTGTCTAGTGGAAACATTTAAAGTTATATTACTTATTATATTCCGTAGGATTATAATATCAAGTAATTCATATTTGGTTCACATTTTATTATTGACTAAGACTTTGATTAGGTTATTAAACAGAGTTCTTTGATTTATTAAAAAGAAAGAGTCCTTTGTCTTCATTCTTCTGTTGTGCTGGAAAGGAAAACAGTTTAGAAGCAGATGCATGAGACCTTGAACTATAGCTCATGCAGACTAGTTCTTGCTGAGGAGAGGGGGGAAATAACTTTTAGGTGGAAAACCGTCATTTCATTCCGTTACATAAGTTATCGTTAACTAGATTATAATTAGCCGCATATAATAATTCTGGTTTTTTAGTCAAATTAATCCCCAAGCATTTTATTACTTTTGTTTTCCAGTTTATATTTAATCTATTTCTAATTTCCCGGTGTATAGTTGAAGTGGATAATTTGTGATTTTGCTATGTTAAGTTTGTAACCTGAATAAAGATTAAACATTTCTAATAAGTCCAAAGGTCTAGGAAGAGATGTATCCAACTCACTGAGGTATAACATAACATCGTCCACGAACAAGCCAATTTTGTGTTCATTTCCATCTATTACAATCCCTTCCAACCCTTCCTCTTGTCGAATTGCCTGCGCCAATGGCTCTATATACAACGCAAAAAGTGTGGGACTTAAACAACATCCCTGCCTTGAACCTCTGCTTAGCTCAAAATGATTTGACAAAGAACCATTCACCTTAATTCTAGCAGTGGGGTGCTGATACAATGCCTTGATCTTAACTGCGTCTTCATTAAATCAGAGTCTTTGCAAAGTTTGATAGAGAAACCCCCAATCTACTCTGCATTTTCAGCATCAAGGCTGAACTAATTTGATCTCTTTTAATTTTAAGTAGTATGTGGATAGTTCTTCTAATATTGTCCTGTCTTTGTATTCCTGGTATAAACCCATACTGGTCCTCATCTGTTAGGTCTGTTATAAAGATTTCTAGTCGCTTAGCAATAATTGAGGTATATATTTTGTAATCTCTGTTCAAAATTGATATTGGCCTATAATTTACAGTCTTTATCTTTATTTTCCTTAGGTATCAAGAAAATAATAGCTTCCTTCCAAGAGGGTGGTATCTGACCTTCCTTAATGGTCCAATTAAAATAATCTTACAAAAGCTGGTTTAGTTTATCTCGAAAAGTCCGGTACCATTCTGCAGAAAAACCATCACTACCCGGAGTCTTATTTGTCTTCAATCTGTCAATTGCCTTATTTATTTCATCCGTTGTGATTTGTTTTGTGATTGTTTTGTTTTGTTCTGTACGTCACCAATACTGGGTAAAACCAATGAGGGCAAGAAATGTTTACCTAATTGATCGTTAGTAGTGCTGTCCTTTGTATAAAGTTTTTTGTAGTATTCTATAAAAATGTGTTCTATATCTTTTGGTTTGGATACTATCTTCTGTGTGATAGGGTTTTTAATTTAGTGAATGGCAGTATTGTAATGTAAGTAGCAGTGGGCGCACGGGCAGAATATCTTGCCCTCCAGACAGAACCTGAAAACACCACCAGTAGGCAACGACTTATAAAGAGATACACTTTATTGCATGAGCAATCACAAAACACAACTGTCCAGCCTGAATAACATAAGCAGCGGTACTTAGCTGTCTCAGATACTGTGACCCCCCTCCCCAGGGTCTGAGCTTCCAACGCCGTCCAACGCCCCGGGGTGCAGCTTGCTAGGATGGCGCTAAGTCCACAACCTGAGTCCAACTGCCTGAGTCCGTAGCGGTAGATATCGGCGTGGTCTTGGCATCCACTATGCCCAGCCCTCGCTACCTAAAGAAGGCAACCAGCCTTCCCTCCTAACACTGGAACGCTGTACGCCTGCTTAACTGTCTTCGTCGCCGGCAGCCCTAGCCGACTGCGAACGACCCCACCCTCCAAAGTCCGGTGCCACAATGACAGGTCGACCACACACACCTCTCGTTAGACCTGTCACCCTTTTATCCTCCCTGGCCTCGTTATCCGTAACGAGGACCAGCCGGTGTCCAATCACCACACCCTCAGAGCCCGGCAGCTTCCGTCTTCTGTCCATCACAGTATGTACCTGTTGTTTACGCAACCTCCATGCCAGTAGTTTTGTAGATTCGGGACCAATTTCATAATACTGTTGTTTTACATACATAGCTTCTTTTCTACCTCATGTCCCAACAGTTCCTCTATTTCATCCCTCACTTCTTTTATTTTTAACTGTGTCTTGCTGTCCTTTTTCTCTCTAAACTTTTGTTCATAGTCCTTTAAAGCCAAATATACGCTTGTTATTATTTTTCTTCAAATGATCCTTTTAAGTGTTGGTGCTGGATTTCCCCACTGTGGGATCAATAAAATCTATTCTATTCTATTCTATTCTATGTACCAGCTTTTACCGCCTCAGTTTGGTCACTTTCCACTATTAACGTGATCATGGTTTTCATTACTTAGGAATTCTGGGCTGCCCAACTTTTAGACCTCTACCCAATGTTGTGCTGTTTGGTTTATAATATTTAGGCTCTTTTTCATAATCCCTCCCCACCACTAGTCTCCTAACATTTATAGTTTATTGTTTTTAATAATCCCAGATCATCACTAGTCACCTTCCACTTTTATTGAAACTTCATGGTTTATTGCAATGCTGTTGTTTTATGTAATGTTTGGTTCATTATGTTAGTTTTCGTTTGTGGAGCACTTGGATACAGGGCTAAACTGTGTCACTAAATATGGAAATAACGGCAATATAAACAAAGCTTCATGTTGTTGTTTATCTGTGAGCCAAAACATGACATGACTATGGTGTTGGCAGGCAATTTTAACATTTAATCAAAAAGCACACCTTTTTCTAGCCTAATTCCTGTTTTACAAAGCAACAACATACGTAATGGATTCTTCTTGTCTAGCATTCTTCTCACTAATCATAACTGAACCTAAAGGCATCAACAGCTATTTTCTTACTAACATTATTTTAAGGATATGTTTCAAGAACAGCAGTAGTAGGGATTTTAGTTTGAGAAATCATAATTCCTTAAAGACTCGTCCGATAATGGCATTCAAATGTAATATCGGAAAAATCTGTAGCAGTTTTTACTCCTTTAGTGACCCAACCTTTACATAACAAAGACAGGTCATACAGAAGACAGGTCATACAGAAGACAGGTCATACCAAAGACAGGTCATACCAAAGACTTAAAGGGCATTTTTCACCTAAATTAGAAATTGTCTGTTGACAGATTTCCCAGAGTTAGGTAAGTGGGAAAAAAAACAACTTGTAACCAACCCAGTCATTCTCCTGACCCGGCTGTACTTATTTAGCTTTAGCTTTGCATAAAACACAGTTAGCGAATGGTAAAAAGCGAATGGTAAAAAACTAGCCTTGTGTGTAAAAAATAGGGATGAGCCGGATACTCGTTTCAGACGAGTATCCGATACGGCTAAAGCATTTTTGACGAAAACGAGCATGAAACGAGTAAACCTCGTAAATATCTGTAATCGTGCTGAAGGAAAATCCTCATTGGGTAACTGACTGTCTTCATGCTCTGTGATTGGCCAATCACATAGAGCGCCCGCCCTCCCCAGAGCTGTAGAAAGACACTCCAATAGACTTCTATGGAAAGAATGGAATGCGGAAGTCACGTGGTTCATGTAGCTTCGAATAGTTCCCATCAGTCCCCGCCAGTGTTGCCAGATGTACGATAATTATCGTATTTGTACCATAATTTTGGGCTCTGTACGATGTACGATCAATAGTTTCAAAAATCCTCAAATGTACGATAATTTCACATTGCACCTAGTAACACCGTCTTTTGCTGTGGCTTTCCCAAGTCAATTACATAATTTTAAACTGTTCTGAAGTCAGATTTCACCTCAGTGCTTACAGATTTATGCTATTGTGTCTATTACAAAAACTGACTCTGGATCTGTACAATAAATCGCCCAATCACATCGATCGGGCCTACTCTCACGAGAAACTGTAAGGTTATATAATGTGGCAGTGGCCCGCCAGTTTTTGCTGTTTGCCCGCGAGCGCGCCGAGTTAAGTCTAAGCTAGGAGGACAGAGCGACGAGACAATGGCTTCTAATCTTAAAAGAAAAACCAGAGAAGGGACGGAAGAAGGTAAAGCAAAGCAACACCGGACACAAGTTTATCGTCCTGCGTGGGAGTTGGACCCTATTTTCAAAGGATGGCTTGCACCTGTTACGGGGAACGAAACCAAGGCTTTCTGTCGTTGCTGCAACATCCAGATGGTATCAGAAATCACCGTTCTCTAGAATCACGCAAAGGGAGCTAAACACAAAGAAAGGGTAAAATGCATTGCGCCAAACCAGACATCTACACTTAAAAGTCTCCTACAAACTAATGAAAAAGAGAAGTTTGAAAATGATGTGAAAATGCTTAAATCAAGCTATGTGGCTTTTTAGCCGAGCACAACATTGCAATGAGAAGCACAGACCACTTAGTACAGGTGATTAAAGGCATTCTGCTGCGACAGACAGTGAATCACATGAGGAGATCGAGATCAGCAACTAGGTGAGTAGGCTGCTGTGTCATTTATTGGGTCAGTTATTCCACTGCTGTGATGTTTTGTCGCGTGCGTTTAACCTATGTAGAAATGAAATAAATAGGACTGCGCAAATGTGCATATCGTGCCAATGCGTGGAGGTTGGAGTGGTGCCGACACACTCTGCACGTTTATAGGCATTATATTACTGGTTTTAAAGATGTTTATTTAAACAGGGCAATATAAAACACCTTCTTTGTTATATTATATTGGAGTGAGAAGTCGTTTATAGAACGTTATTATCAAATTTATAATGTACGATCATTTGTACTGAAAAACGATAATTTAGGCCTCTCTGTACGATATTGTGGGATTTTGGATCTGGCAACACTGGTCCCCGCTGCTGCATTGACCGTAGTTAATTTTTGGTGTTTCGGAAGGATTTTCTCCGGTAAGTTGATGAAATGTCATCATTTTGTTGCATTGTGAAGCATTAGCTAACCGCTTCGTACCAAAATAAGCCAACGATGATATTTTATGTTGCCAGTTTTAGCTAGATAACCTTTAATGAGCTAACTGTGTGCAGCTTGTTGACTGTGAGCAGGAGGACGGACTGTAGACGGTTTATTTCAGCTTGTTTGATTCTACGTTTTAAAAATATTCCCCACAGTTTGAAATAGGTGATGAACTTTTTACATTATTAGTTCTATTTGAGATTTTTTGTACAACACGTTGCTGCATCAACTCGAACATGCATCAGAAATGGAAGCACAAATGGAGAGACCAATAATAAAGAAAATGTGATTGTGAAGACAAGTAATTATTTAATATTTTTCAGTTAATAACACTGACTGCAGCGAACTGCTGAAGCATGAGACAAACAGGATTACGAACATAAGAAGATATGTTGTTCTGTTCTGTGGACTCAAGTAATAAGAATAGAATTAAGATAATTCAAGAATAATAGTCGAACAAAAACTTTTAAAAATGAGACATTTTCCATAAAACTGCTCATTTCCACTTGCTTTATAATATCAGCATTTGCATTTTTTTTTTATTAAGGAATGACAAGAAATAAGAATTAATAACATAACTATCAATAAATAAATGTCAAAGAGTTACTAAAACAAAGATCTTATTTAACCATTAAGGGCTAAACTGTGTTGTGTCCATCTTCATGTTTTCATAGTGGCTGAGCGGAGAGCTGACCAGGAACAACGGTGGTGGCTAGGGCCTGCATGACTTAATTTTTTTAAAGTCGACAGTCAAGTAATGAAAATCGAGTCGACTTCGACTAGTCGTTGATGACGTCATACATCTGAAGCGGCACGGGGGGGTCGGTAGGTTCACTGGAGTTTTTGACAATTAAAATTGCGCTCACATTTTCAAAGTTAAACACATTTCTTTTAACAACGGTAGTTTCTGCTTCAGCCCTCTCCCCCCTCCCCCTGCGCAGCGGCCGCAAACTCTCTGATGTGCCTGCAGCCTCTCAGAGTTCCTGCTGCTCTAAACATTAAAATAATTATTTCATTTTCTGTTCCTCACTTAATAATAATAATAATAATAATAAATTTTATTTAAAAGCGCCTTTCAGGACACCCAAGGTCACTTTACACAAAACACGTAATAAAATACAATAAAACAATAATAAAACCCAAAGAAGAAAAAAACAGAGAGAAACATTTCAATAAAATCAGAGGTTGTAGGCAGATTTAAACATGTGTGTTTTGAGTTTTGTTTTGAAAAGGGTAAAACTGTCGAAGTTCCTGATGTCTGGGGGAAGTGAGTTCCAGAGACGGGGAGCAGAGCGGCTGAAAGCTCTGCTCCCCATGGTAGCGAGACGGGCAGAAGGAACCGCAAGATGGATGGAAGAAGAAGATCTGAGTGAACGGGATGGGGTGTGAATACTTATAAGGTCTGAGATATATGGAGGAGAGAGGTTGTGGATTGCTTTGAAGGTATGGAGGAGAATTTTGAAGATGGACCTGAATTTAACTGGGAGCCAGAGAAGCTGCTGGAGAACCGGGGTGATGTGGTGAAAGGAAGGGGTTCTGGTGATAATACGGGCTGCTGAATTCTGGACCAGTTGCAGTTTATGAAGGAGTTTGTTGGGGAGACCATAAAGAAGTGAATTGCAATAGTCGATACGGGAGGTGACGAGGCTGTGGACGAGAATGGCGGCAGTGTGAGGGGTCAGTGAGGGACGGAGACGGTTTATGGAACGTAGATGGAAGTATGCTGACCGAATTAAGTTATTAATGTGAGCCTGAAAAGAAAGTGAGCTGTCAAGAATGACACCCAGACTCTTGACCTGAGGGGAGGGGGAGACTGTGGTGCTGTCAATAGTTAAAGAAAAGCTGTCAGATGTTGAGAGGGTGGAGTTAGTGCCAACAAGAAGAAGTTCAGTTTTATTGCCGTTGAGTTTGAGGAAATTAGAGGTGAACCATGATTTAATTTCAGAGAGGCAGAGTGTAAGGGAGGATGGTGGGAGAGTTGAGTTGGGCTTACTGGAAATGTAGAGCTGGGTGTCATCTGCAAAGCAGTGAAACTGGATATTGAATTTGCGGAAGATTTTGCCGATAGGGAGGAGATATACTATGAAGAGGAGGGGCCCCAGGACAGAGCCCTGGGGCACACCTGACTTGACTGGGGAGGGTTCTGAGGTAAAGGATTTTAACTGGATGAACTGAGTGCGGCCAGTAAGGTAAGATTGAAACCAGCGGAGGGGGGTGTGAGTGATGCCTAAGGAAGAGAGTCTATTAAGGAGGATGGGATGAGAAATGGTGTCAACGGCCGCACTCAGATCGAGGAGAATAAGAATAGAGATTAAACCAGAATCAGCAGCAATGAGTAGGTCGTTAGTGATCTTGATGAGAGCTGTTTCTGTGCTGTGGTGGGGACGGAAGCCAGACTGAAACTGTTCATAAAGGTTATTGCGGGTGAGATGGGAATGGAGCTGAGATGCAACAGTTTTCTCAAGGACTTTGGAAATGAAGGGAAGATGGGAAATGGGACGGAGGTTATTGAAATCATTGGGATCTAAACCAGGTTTTTTTAGAATAGGGCTGACTGAAGCGGATTTGAATAGGGATGGGACCGTACCAGAGGATAGTGAGGAATGAATAATGGCCGTTATAAAAGGGAGCAGAGAAGAAAGGCACGATTTAACTAAAACAGTTGGAATAGGGTCCAGTTGACAGGTGGAAGGTTTGGATTTGGTGATGTAATCTAATATTTCTGAGGGATGGGGAAGTTCAAAGGAGGAGAACAGAATGGTGGGTTCTGATCACTTCTGATGACCTTCAATGGTGTCTGTTTGTTGCAACCACCAGGTACAAAAACTAACTTGTTTTTATTTGACTATTTTTCTGTCCTGTCTGTTTATTATCTTCCAAGATGTCAACAATAAAGGACTATTTAGGTAAATTTAAAAGTAAATTCAAAGTCATTGCCATTACTGAGACTTGGCTTTATGATGAAAGGATGACTGAAGTACAAATAGAAGGGTATGAACTTCATTTTGTAAATAGAATAAATAAAAGGGGTGGTGGTGTTGCCCTGTACATTAACAATGATTTAAAATGTAAATTCTCATCAGCTGGCATATGCCGGATGATGCCCGCACTGCCCACTCACCACAGCCATGGAATACACCTCATGATCACACAACACTATATTGGAGCAGGCGGAGGGAGACTAGGGGTCTTAGCCACCTCTGTTGTTGCTTGGCTTCCTGGGGCTGGAGGCTAGGAGGGAGATCTGGCCGTCTGGTTGGGGTCTGGGGTGGTGGGTTGCTGTGCTCAGCGTTGGGCGGGGGAGCCTGCTCATCAGCACCCCAGCAGAAAGGGTCAAACTCTGGTTACCGGTGATGGTTGTACCCCATGTGCAGCAGTACCGGGACCAGAGTGAATAGGGTGTGTATGGGGAGCATGAGTGGGTGTCTGGCGTGCTTTTTTGTAAGTCTTGGGTTGTATGTGCATGTGTGAGCATGAGGGAGGGAGTGTGTGACTGTGTTTGTGTATGACTGTATATGTCAGGTGGGGCCTTTGGGTCCTCCCCTCTCCTGGAACTTCTCTTGATGATATAGATCTTTGTCCCCCCTCCCCCTGCCACACCTGGTGTGGGGGCTTGTGCCATGGTCTGCCTGAGTGTTCGTGGCAACCGGGTCTGGGGGTTTAAGATTTTGGCATCTGCCTGATAGATTCCGGGCCTGTGGGCTTGCCGCTGATATCTCCCGGGACTCTGCCGGCTGCTGGTTGTGGCCCCCCGGGGCGATCCTCTGTGCCTCTCGAGGGGGGCGGGGACCTTTCTGGTTGCAGTCTCCTTGGGGTTCCTGCATTCTGGGGCAACGCCTGGATCTCTGGGACTTGGAGCTCCCCCCGTCTCCTGCGCATCTTTGGGGGGCGGATCTGTGGTCCCTCACACTCTCTGTTGGGCGCTCCTATAGAGAAACCTTAAATAAACAAGCGCGTGTACACACACAGGTGCTCACATGGTGCTCTCATAAGTATGGACTTGGGCACGTTCAACACATGTCTTAAGACTATGGGGGGCACTTAATGCACTGTGATTTATTATCGTGATTCTTCAGTTAAGCAATGTTGATTTTATATATATATATATAAATATATTGTTTTTTTTTTGTTTTTTTTTTTCATCAAGTTGACGCAGTGATAGGTAGATCTTGTTGTATTGTTGTTGTGTCCCTTTTTTGTGTCCTTTTTTTTTTGTCTTTTTCTGCAGGTCTAGAAGCAGACTCTTGTTCATTGTTTATTTTTGTGGACCCCCCCCCCCCCTCTCTCTCTCTCCACCTTTTCTTTTCCTTTCTCTTTCACCTCTGTCTCCGTGTCTGGTCGGAATTACAAAGCATTCAACAACAATAACAATAAAGTTTTAAGTATCAGGCGTGACATTAAAAGCAAACGCTTTGATGCTCCACCTGAGAATAAATCTGTAAGGCTTGTTACCAGCATTCAGACATCAATTCTGCTTGCTTCACAGCCAGACAGGACACGGTAAAAAAATAAATAAATAAAAATAAAAAATGTAAATTAGATAAGAAAATGACTATGATGGAAGATAATGTTATGGAAATGGTAACAGTGGAAATTATCAATGACACATCAAAAAATATAATAATCAGTTGTGTATATAGAGCACCCGGTTCTTGCATCAGGTCATTTACAGATAAAATAAATGAGTTTGTGGATCATATTAAAAACAAAACATTGTTTATGTGTGGGGACTTTAACATTAACTTAGAACATCCTGTGGCTCTGAGAACATCAAGTGATTTTTTTGATATGATCTATAGTTTAGGTTTGGTTCCTTTGATAAACAAACCTACCAGGATCACAACCCAAAGTGCAACAATAATTGATAATATATTCACTAATAGAAAGGAGGACGTTGTTAAAACGGGGATATTGATGACAGATATTAGTGATCATTTACCTATTTTCGTAGTGTCTAAATATCACAATAAGAATAAAAATATCATAAAACCTAATTTTATTAATTATAAAAGAAATAAATCAGTTAAAGCCCTGGAGGACCTAAATAAAGATCTTAAAATGCAGAACTGGACGGAAGTCTATGTCAGTGATGTGAACAATGCATATACATCCTTCATGAAAATACTGCTGAAATCGTTTAACAGTAGTTGTAAATTAATTAAAATAACAGGTAAAAGGGACAACCAACCATGGATGACTAATGGAATTAAAAATGCATGTGCCAAAAAAAATAGTCTGTATATGAGATTCTTAAAGTTACAAACAAAGGAAGCCGAAGACAGATATAAAAAATATAAAAATAAATTAGTAACAATAATTAGAAAACAGAAGAAAGAGTACTATGGTGAGCTATTGAATAAGAACAAAGAAAACATCAAGACTACATGGGGAATAATAAATAATGTGATTAACAGAGATAATACAAATGCAAGACTCCCAAACTACTTTGTAAAGGACAATAAAGACATTTATGAAGTTAAAGAAATTTCTAATGAATTCAATGATTTTTTTTTATAAATGTAGGAAGGAGTCTGGTGGAAAGCAAACCAATAATTCACGATACAATGAATACAATACCTAGAAATGTCAAAAGTATTCTGCTTGACAAAGTAGATCAACAAGAAATAAGAAACACTGTAAAAAACTGGGGAAGCAAAAGATCCACTGATTGTGATGATCTGGACATGGTGACTGTAAAAGCTATAATTGAATCTGTTATTGAACCATTCACTTACATCTGTAATCTGTCACTATCTACAGGAGTCTTCCCTGATTTAATGAAAATTGCCAAGGTGGTTCCATTATTTAAGAGTGGTGATGAACAGAGTTTCACTTATTACAGGCCAGTGTCACTGCTTCCACAGTTCTCCAAAATATTAGAAAAAGTGTTTGCATTAAGGTTGGACAAATTCATTGACGAAAATTCAATTTTAAATCATGAACAGTATGGCTTTAGGACCAAACATTCAACAGCAATGGCAGTTATGGATTTAGTAGATACAATTTCATCAGCAATTGACAATAAAAACCATTTCATTAGTGTTTTAATTGACTTAAAAAAGGCATTTGATGTCATTGATCATTCAAGGTTACTTCTTAAATTACACCGGTATGGAATAAGAGGGGTGGCGCATCAATGGGTTAATAGTTATTTAGGCAATAGAAAACAGTTTGTTCAAATAAATAATGCTAAATCTGAATTAAATGATATTTATTATGGTGTGCCACAAGGGTCAGTCCTCGGACCTAAACTGTTCATATTGTTTATTAATGACCTGGTAAATGTGTCGAATTTACTTGGCACAGTTTTATTTGCGGATGATACTACATTGTTTTATTCAGGATTAAATATACATGAAGTAACTCAAGTGATAAACAGTGAATTGATTAAAGTTAAAAAATGGTCTGATATAAATAGACCGTCACTGAACCTGAACAAAACAAACTATATACTGTTTAATAACAGAAGAAGCTGTGATGTCTCTTTAATGATAGATGGAATGGAAATTCAAAGGGTTAAAGAAACCAAATTTCTTGGAGTCATGTTCGATGAGAGTCTCACGTGGAAATCACATGTAGGTTATATAAAGGGGAAAATCGCCAAAGCCATAGGGGTATTATATAGAGTCAAGTTTCTACTAAACTTGTCGGGGTTGTTAACATTGTATCACTCACTGATTGAACCATATTTATTTTATTGTTTAGAAATTTGGGGAGCCACTTGCAAAACTTTTACACAACCATTGTTCATTTTGCAAAAAAGAGCATTGAGAATCATTAATAACAGTAACTATAGAGATCACACTAATCAATTATTCATTAGATACAAAATACTGAAATTTCCTGACTTGGTAGAGTGGAAAATATTGCAAATAATGTACAGAGCGAATACGAGTAATCTACCAACTAATATTCAGAAAATGTTTCATAAGAGAGTAAGTGGGTACATGTTAAGAGGAACTGATGTCTTTAAGAAACCTAGATTCAGAACCAAAGTGAGGGAATGTAACATTTGTGTAAATGGTGTAAGATTGTGGAACGCCATTAACAAGGAATTTAAAGAATCAACTACACTTGCTATATTTAAAAAATGTATAAAATCTAATGTATTTAGTAATTATGAAAAGGAGAATTATAATGTCAAAGATTAGACATGAAAATATTAGAAAGTGACTGAGGTTACACTGTGTTTGTTTGGCGGATAATTTTATTTCGTAAAAAGGGGCAAAAATCATAAGATTTTTTCTTCTATCTGCTCCTTTTCATTCAAATGTTTTTTCCCAATATGTTAATGTATGTTGTATTTGTTTGTGTTTATTTTATACATTGTGAATGAAATAAAAGATTAAAAAAAACTGCAGTTCTAAAAGATCTACCGACCGCAAAAACAGCGGAGTGCCGCTGCTCGCTGGCCGACTACAACGGGACCGTTTTTGCTGCGGAGCTCGTGCCGGAGCGGAGCGGAGATAGTGGATGCCAGGTGGCAGGTGATGCGCCTCGCTCCGCAGCAGCGAAACACATCAGGCACAAATAACAGACAGAAAACATAAAAGGAAATGAGCCGACATGAACGATCGCGTGTTTAATTTGTTTTTGAGGTGGTGACACCTGATTTGGCCGTGCTCAGGACGCAGATGTCTGAAGCGTGTCAACGATCAGAGCTTTGCATGTGCAAACTGGTTAAGGTTAGGATGGGGGTGAGGGGAAGGTTAAATTGCAAGAGGGAAAAGGTCACAATTTGGTTAAATGTCCGTTTTACCGCCGGTGTCAGTACCAACGCTCTGGCACAGCGCGTCGCCTCCGCCTCCCGACGAGCAGGGGCTCATCACCTGCTGGAGGACTGCATCTTGTCAGTCATTATCACGTGACAGCGACTAGTCGATGACAGGCATAAAAAGTCACCACAGAGCCGTGAAGTTGACTAGTCGACTAGTTCATACAACCCCTAGTGGTGGCAAAACCCAGTTGGGTCTGTGATGGAGTGATGCACGCCTGGAGTGATTGCCATCTCATCCAGAGTAAGCACACACTCTCTTTCCATCTCTGTCAGATTTTAACCTTCAAACTGAGCATGTCACACACCTCTCCTAACACACCTGGTTCCAGCTGCATTTGTCTTTGCAGGGTTCTAACCAAGCCCCCACAATGCGGCTCTAAAATTGGGCCCAACCCGGAAGTACCAAAAATTGCAGTTCCACCCTCATCCACTAGGGGCTGGTGTCAGAAGCGAGCAAATCCTCATTGACTCCCATGTTAAAAATACCAATTTCACAGCAGAAATAAACATGTTTACAGCCTGGTACCAGAACATGTTCTTGGTTTAAATGATCTAGTTTACACTCATGACAACTCTGAGGGGGGTGAATGTTTTTCTCACTCTTCTGTTTAAGTGTATTAAAAGCCTAAAATTCTGTATAATTAATGAGCATCAGACTAGAGCCCTGCACTGAAGCCCTAGGCCCTCGGGTCGGGCTTCGGGCCAACGACTGTGTAATTACCTCAGACACGGGCCGGGCCGGGCGCCTTTATTTTTAATCGAATTCATAAAAAAAATTGAAACACTTAAACCAGGGGTCGGCAACCTGTTCCCATCAAAGAGCCATTATTACCCGTT